>NC_138533.1:17883437-18265187 GCF_964234715.1 Podarcis melisellensis
GTCTCTGGAGCTGGCGGCATATGTCATCCTCTGCTAGAAGGGAGGCAAACATTGCCCCAGTACCTCTTTTAACTTGTTCATAAAGGTCTTTTGAAAATGGAGCAGGAGCTATAGGAACCCAATCGGTCATGTCTGAGTTGGACTAACATTGGATACATCTCAATGGATGTGGAACACATTCTCTGATTCTCTCAATGTGAATTACAATAATAGTTGCAGCATAACTTCCAGGCAGACGTTGTTGCATGATATCTGCTGGAGTTTGAATATTTAGCAATGAGGAGCATGTGTGCAATAAGCTAAACCAAGCCCTTTGGATTTCCATAAACAATTACATTTGACAGAATGGGGTCTACTGAAGAGGTTGGGAGATGGATTAGATATTGTTATGTTGTCAAGTGCCAATCTATGTCCCAACAGTCATTGCTGGTACTAATTGACCTTTCCAGACATTTCCAAATTCAACTCCATGCATAACATGTTGCAGTAATCCAAATGAAAGTTGCAAGTGTTGATTTGTCCTCAAGATAATGCTGCAGGCCACCACCTAATGCCATGACACCATAGGGTGGAGGTGATGAGGGCAAGGAAGGAAAGCCAACATTGCTGTGGGGAAAAGGGCACAGAAGAAGAGCTCACTTGTGACAGGCCTTGCTTGAATCAGAGGGGATTATTTTACTAGCATTCTTCAATTTCAGTGTTTGGGGGGAGGAGAACTTTGGGCCCTTCAGTGTTCTTTGGGTCTCAACCTTGGGTCCCTAGATGTTCTTGAACTACAACTCCCATCATCCTTGAGCACTGGCCATGCTGGGTAGTCATGATCTTCTCATATGCCTTCTGGATGATGCCAACTCTTTCCCATATGAAGAGGACATCCCCCTTTGTCTTTACTATGGGAGTGAGTCCTTTACCTCTTTGTAAATGCTGGCTTTACCCATGAGAAGAAAAAAACTCTCAGTTGACACAGAAAGAAGCATTCCTTATTCACGTGTAGCATAAGTGGGTGAATGAGAAGTCCTTGGCTCAAAACCCTGGGCCCTGTCAGAGAAGAAGCCATTGGGGTCTGACCTGTCCCTCCTGGGCGGCCATCTTGTCCTGAGGTGGCAGAAGCAGCACCTTAGGCCCAATAAACATGCCAGTTCACTGCCATCATAGGCAGGGGATCTCCTTGTGATGCCTTGGCACGGGTCAGCAAACTTTTTCAGCAGGGGGCAGGTCCCCTGTCCCTCAGACCTTGTGAGGGGCCGGACTATATTATGAAGGGGGGAAATGAATGAATTCCTATGCCTCACAAATAAACCAGAGATGCATTTTAAATAAAAGCACACATTCTACTCATGTAAAAACATGCTGATTCCCGGACCGTCCGTGGGCCGGATTTAGAAGGCGATTGGGCCAGATCTGGCCCCCAGGCCTTAGTTTGCCTACCCATGCCTTGGCAGCTCTGACTAGGTCCTTCAGCACCTGTGAATAGTCTGCTAAAGTTACACAGGTTTCAATAACAAGCAGATGCCGCAACAAAAAGAAATCCCAGTTTGAGTAGGCAGGAACTGATATTGTACAATTATAGGTTTCCTTGTTGTGACCTGCCCGATAATCTTATGAAGGGCAGCTAAGAAATCTAATAAATGTTTTGCTGAGAGCTGCTCCTTCTGAGTTTATTTTATTGTTGAGCTTTTTTTAAAAAACAAAAACTTGCCTAGGATACAAGACAAAGCAGCACATTTCAGAAATCTCTCCCCCCCCCCCCCGGACATCATTTCTGCCTTTGAAATCCCAGTAATGTCTGGGGAAATTCAGACGTATGGCTGCCCTCATAAACTGCCACACATGGAGCATGACACATCCCCACCAGAGGTACTAACCCTCCCCTAACACCACATACATCCAATCTTTAGTACTTTATAAATATTTCAAATGAATAAATAAATGACAAATGTTATTGTCCTACCAAGGGCCAAAGGGGGGGGGGGAATCCTCTGGGAACCCCCAACCCCACCCCCACTCCGTGTTTGAGGTTTCTGCTTTTTCAATTGGTTTTATTTATTTTTTTGCAAGAAAAATAAGATAGGCAGCTCTGTTGTTGATTAGATTATACTATGACTTGGAATTCCATCAAATTTGCAGAATTATTTCATCTTGACTGCAGAGCTACTGTGGGTGTTTCTGGCACCCAGTTGCCATGGAAAGAATATGGCGTGTTTGCCTGTAGAGATGGAATGCAAAATGGGAAGAGGTCCCAGATTTATCCTGCAAAATGCTGTAGACAGTTTCTCGCGCCTCCAGTTACAGGTCTCCTCACTATGCTCTACGTCACACAATGAAACTCCTTGGGTGAAGCATTTCCAGTGATTTTGCAACTATACCTCTTTTTGGCAACATATGCTGTAAATTAATTGTTTGACAAATTTGCCCCTACGGATCTTTTGCCAGATGGATTCTGTGAAAAGATGGAGCCAAACACCACTTGCCAGGCAAAACGAAGCTTCTTTATTTCACAAACAGCGCTGTATGGGCACCTCTCCTCAGCATATGCTGCAAAGTAGGAGAGAGCCCTGATTGACATGACGGCCACATCTTTATACATTTTGCTAAGCACGCCTCAGCTCTTAGCTTACCCACCCCTTTACTTCTATTGGTTAATTGTTTTTGCACCTATAGCCTATTAGATGCAATAGTTAAGCATATTAGCAATTAGCCCGCCTTTGTTGATATCTCCCCTCACCATCATTTTGCAGACCTTTACCCACTATTTACTTTAAACCTTATATGGTATGTCACCCCATTAGGTTTGGTAGTTGTGTGTATATAGTAAAGGTAAAGGGACCCCTGACCATTAGGTCCAGTCGTGACCGACTCTGGGGTTGCAGTGCTCATCTCGCTTTATTGGCCGAGGGAGCCGGCGTACATGTGGCCAGCATGACTAAGCCGCTTTTGACGAACCAGAGCAGCACACAGAAACGCTGTTTACCTTCCTGCTGGAGTGGTACCTATTTATCTACTTGCACCTGGACGTGCTTTCGAACTGCTAGGTTGGCAGGAGAGTTGTGAGTATATGCAAATCCACAAAAACCACTAAATGTTCTGGATTGTTTTTCTGGGTCATGATGACCCATGGGTGTTTTTGAGATCACACTTACTTTATCACACTTGCATGTAACAATCTATTACACTGTCAAACATTCTAACCACTCTATAAACTTCTGTTGACTTTAAGCGCCCCACCTGCTTTTAGCCAACAGTCTACTTTGTGCAAGTGAAGCTTGCAGTTACAGAAGCAGATGAGCAGATAAGCAGAGAGCTTGCTCGTTTCTTACTTTTTATTGACCCACATTGTTATATGATTTATTATTTGTCAACTTTGGCTATTGGCTTTCTGCTAGCCCTGCTAGCAGGTCATATCACATTTTTCCTACATTAATGATATGGTTTGTCCAAAATCCCCTTCTTCTGCTCTATCATTTACATTGGGTGACCTGTTTTAGCATGATGAAAGAAGTATTTTACTTTTCTTTTTTTCTGCTTCCAAACTCTGTTCCCCACCCACAATGATGTTCAAGGGGGAGTAACAAAGGACACAGAGGGAGGGAGGGAGGAGAGAGAATTAAAATGTGACACCAGGGGGTGGAACACAGCAACCAGCAACCATCATCAGAGAAAGAAACAGCATTTTGGAAAATGGTGTGGCCAAGTACAGTGGTACTTCTGGCAACGAACCTACGGTAATTTGTTCTGGAGGTCCGTTCTTAACCTGAAACTGTTCTTAACCTGAAGCACCAGTATAGCTAATGGGGCCTCCTGCTGCTGCCGCACAATTTCTGTTCTCATCCTGAGGTAAAGTTCTTAACCCGAGGTATTGCTTCCGGGTTAGCAGAGTCTGTAACCCAAAGTGTTTGTAACCCGAGGTGTTTGTAACTCGAGGGACCACTGTATTACTAACATTTGATGAAAAAAAAACAAGGTAAAAAACCAAGGTATGACCCACAATATTTTATAATGACATATCAAATATCATTTGATATTTATTCAAGTGAATGAGGGAGAAATGAGGATATGATTCTTCCTCTTTTGTGGGAGGATATTTTTTCCTCATTGTAACAATCCTGAAGTAAAAAGAAAAACTCTGATCCAAAGTTTTACTCAGTCTAATTTATTAAAATCATTCATTTCTATAAACCTTTTAAGAACTGTATTACACTCTGCAAACATTTCTGTGTGCTCGGATATTCAAGGATCCGCCCACAACCAGCAAAGACCATTATTCCGTGGAATCCATCTTGAACATGATACCATGTCACTGGAACACCATTGTCCTCTAACCGCTTCTTGTACAACAGCCCATCGTCCCGGAGAACATCATATTCACAGGTTAGAATGAAAGTCTCTGGGAGCTGGCAGATTATGTCATCCTCTGCTAAAAGGGGGGCAAACATTGTCTCACCAGCTCTTTTAACTTGTTCATAAAGTTCTTCTGAAAATGGAGCAGGTTCTACAGGAACATAGCCCCTAGCTTTAAATTCTTCTGGAATGTTATCAGCATTGATCCATTTTCGGTATTTCTCTCTCAAATCAGGAGGGACTTGGGCGCCTTTCAGAATTCCATCTACATTCATTGTCTTCCCAGTGAGATATGTCAAACCAAGACTGACAGCTCTTTTCCGGAACAAGGGAGGAACTGAATGGTTTTGTTGATAGGATGGCAAATTGAAGTCCATTCCTTGGAGGAATGGGTAAATGAGGACTTGAGCTCGCACTCTTGGGAGGTCCTCTCTGGTCACCAGTTCTTGACAAATGGCTGTAGCATATGTGCCTCCACTACTCTCCCCAGCAAAGGCAATGCGGCTGGGGTCCACTCCGTATTCCTCTGCATTCTTCAGAAAGTGTATTGCAGCAGTACAGCAGTCCTGTACTGCGGTTGGAAATGGATACTCAGGACCTAAACGAAATCTAAAGAGAAAGCAAGATATCTTCAATATTCAGCAACACAAACAAGGAATATTTTCCTGCATGACATATTGCAAGGGTTGGGAATCTTTCTCGCCCTGAGGGCCACTTTCCATTCTATGTAACCTTCCAGGGGGCAACATGCCAACTGTGGATGGGACAAGAGGCAAAAATGGAAAGCAAATGTGAACTTTCCCATTTAAGAAGTGGGCTGGTTCCCTATCCTCCACCCATTCCCGATCCTCCACCCAAGCAAGCAAGGCAGGCAGATGCCACTCAAGGATGGTGCAAAAGAGGGGCAATGGTGTGTGGCGGGGGGTTGGGGTGAGTTCACTGGGAGAAATGGAGAGGCCTGGAGTGCAGCATCCAGCCAATGTGCTTGAGGTTCTGAACCCAGATAAAATGCTAGTTGAGCATCCCGTTCTCAGTGGCTACTGGTCAATCATTGGAGAAACTCACAATCAGGACATGAGTAAAGTGGTACTTTCCCCTCCCACAGTTTCCAGCAACTGTTCTTCAGAAGGACACTGCCTCCAACTGCAGAGGCAGACTATCGCCATCATGGCTAGTAGCCACTCGTAGCCTTATACTGTGTGCATTTGTTTAACCCTCTTTTAAAGCCATACTTTCTTTTATCTGAATTTTCCAGCATTCAGCTTCATTGAATGTCCACATGTTCTAGAGTTAAGAGAGAGGGATAAAAACTTTCCCCTGGCCGCTTTCTCCGTGCCATTAAAACGCTTCTCTATTTTGGATGCTTCCTTGATTTCATTTTCCATCTCAGGATCTCCCTGAGCGTTTTGATCAGGAGTGTGGCGTTTGCCTCCTAGGTGGATCATAAGGAAAGGGTTAAATGTGTGTGAAGTGATTGGCCAGTGGGAACCCGAGGGGAGGAGTAAAAGTTAGAGTCGGAGGTGTGTGGAAGTCAGTTGGTTGTTGAGAGTTGCGAGTTGGTGGAGGCCAAATGGCCGAAATATTGGGAGATATTAGAACAAGAAGGAGATAAATTGAAACTGCAGAGCTTTGAGAAATTAAAAGATAAAGTGCGAGATTGGCTTCATTACTATCAAATAAGAGAGGCCTATAATTTGGACAAGAAATTGGGCTTCCAGGTGGAAAAATCGAAATTGGAAACAGAATTGTTAGAACCTAAAACTAAGATTCTTTCAAGAATGTATAACTTGCTGTTAAAGTGGAATACACAGGATGAAACAGTTAAATCAGCTATGATTTAAATGGGCACAGGACATCGGTCATAACATTATGTTTGCTGACTGGGAAAAGTTGTGGACCACCGCTATGAAGTTTACGGCATGCAATGCCTTAAGAGAGAATATTATGAAAATGATTTATAGGTGGTACATGACCCCAGTCAAGCTTCCTAAAATTTATCACCTGCCTGATAATAAATGTTGGAAATGTAAAGAAACTGAGGGTACATTCTTTCACCTCTGGTGGACGTGCCCAAGGATTAAGGCTTTCTGGGAGATGATATATAATGAAATGAAAAAGGTATTTAAATATACCTTCCTTAAGAAACCAGAGGCCTTTCTCCTGGGCATAGTCGGCCAATTGGTGTTAAAGAAAGATAGAACGTTTTTTATGTACGCAACAACAGCAGCAAGAATACTTATCGCAAAGTATTGGAAGACACAAGATTTGCCCACCTTGGAAGAATGGCAGATGCAAGTAATAGACTACATGGAGATGGCAGAAATGACAGGCAGAATCCGAGATCTGGGAGAAGAAGCGGTGGAAGAGGACTGGAAGAAGTTTAAAGAATCTGCAGAAACACTGCAAAATTTATGTATGCTAAAATGTTGCTGGAGATTAAAACAATATGGCATTAGTGACATAGGTTCAAAACTATGTAAAATTGTAACAGAAAAAGGGCGAAAGATTGAAATAATATTATGTCAAAAGTAAATAATATGTTAAAGGCGTTTAAACATAAGGAGGAAAGATTGGAGACATAATAGAATGACTTTAATAATTAGAAATGAGTTATGAAAGAGGGTAAGGATTTGCTGTATTTGATTGGGTAAAGAGGAACACATAAAAGGGAGGCGTGAGGAAGTCAAGAAAGAAAGTTCTGAAATTATGAATTTAAAGGTTGGAGTTTTTATTTTAATTTTTTTTTCTTTTTGATGGATGGAATTTACCTTTTTCTACCTTTTGGTTTTTTTATCTGTTTTACATGTATTTTTGATTGTCTTTGTTTTTCTTTATTTCTGTGGTTGTTATGTGCTTCTTTTTTCTGTAAAACCTAATAAATATATTATATTAAAAAAAAGAGAGTTGGGAGTTGGAGAAGGAAGAGGGAGGATAAGTCTGTGGGTTGGTCGAGTTGTGTTGTGAGAGAGTGAGAGGAACTGTTAGGTGGAGTCAGATAGTGGGATAATCAGTTTGAAGTTGTTAGTTGTTCATGCCTATAAAATAAACTCGACTATTTGTTAATGTTAACAACCGTCTGGACTCCATGTGTACCCGAGAGAAATGGGTTGGTGGCAGCAAAGAGGCAATCACAGTGGTGGCACAGGGATCAATAGACCGTCAAACATCCGGGGACCCTGTGTGATCGCCACAAGGAGGATGGGAACACAACCCCAGTACAAAATCCCTCTTGGGACCCAGTATGACCACCCACAATGATTATGTGGAGAAGTCTGCCTCTTCTGGGATTTCTTGCTTCCTGGACTCAATGCCCTTTTTTCACATGCAGGGTGACACCATCTCCAGAAAGTCCCACCTTGCCTTCCTGAGATAACTGTGTGTCACTGGTTCTCTCCGTTCCACCAGGCTTCTCTTTCTGCCCACTGTATCCCTTGTGGCCTCTAAAACCAACAAGTCGAGTTCGCCCATCTTGACCAGGAGGCTTCAGATCATGCACCAACGGTGCATTAAGGCAGCAAGGGCAGAGAGATGGTGGCCATTACTGTGGGGAAGGCTTGTGTTGTTAAGGGCTCTGAAGTTCTGGCAAATGACACTTCTCCCAATTTACCACTGCTGTCTTGGGAAGGTAAGTGTGTCTGATGTGCTGGTTTCTGCAAATTAAGTTTAATGTTTGTTGTGTGCTGCCTTGGAAGGAGTTGTGTCCTGAAAGGCAGGATATAGAAAATTGTGATAGATAAAATTGTGATGGATTTAGAAGCAATACCATCCTCTCATGGAGGATAAGGTTTTCCAAGGGTACTGCAACACTACAGAGCTGCCGGAACACACCAAAAAGGTGCCAGAACGCAACAAAGAAGTGAGTTCTGGTGAGTTCCGGCTGAAAACACCCCCCCTGCTAGTCACAAGGGGGGGTGCCCCCTCCACTATCACAGGCAGTAATGCTTCTGAATACCAGTTGATGTAAATTGCAACTGGGGGTGGTGGTCTAATGCTCGGGTCCTGTTTGTGGGCTTCTCATTGGCCACCTGGCTAGCCATCATGACAATTGCATGTTGAGCCCTTTGGGCCTGCTCCAGAAAAGATGCTAAAAGCCAGAGGGATTGGGGCCCAAGGTATGAAAATCTAAATGCAAAGGTATTATAACTGTTGGTTTCTATTTCCCTCACTGAGCAGCAACTGCAGTCACAAGACATTGTTTTGCATTCCACAGTCCAAGTTACTGTTGGATTCCCACGGGAAATGGGAGACTGGATGTGACGTACACTGGTTTCCTGTTTTTCAGTGTTCTCTCGGTTTCTTTGTTAGAGAGACAGTTGCTTCTCTGCTCTCACAGAGGCAAGATGCATGTTTGTATTCTCTCAGCATAGAGTGGAAATAAAGTTAAGAATGTGGCACATACTGCTTATCCTTCTGCTGTGTGGACTACTCTGCTTGGGCTCAAGATAAGACGAGCCTGTATCAGCTTCAGATGGGCCGAAGCTGGTCAAAATCTCACAATAACGGTTGGCAAAATCACTATGTTAAAACTTTATCAGGCTTTCTCTGAGCTCAGGTGTTAGGAAGAGTTAGAAGCTGAGGAGAATTACTCTTTTTTTCTGCTACAACAAGAGTGAAGATACTTACTCAGGACACATAACCACTGAGTCAGTTTGGTGGGCGATGGCACGGCAGATCCTTTCAGTGGTTCCTGGAAAAAAGAACAGAACACACACAGAGACACTATCAGAGATTATTTGATAGGCTCCATTACAAAACCTCTTAGCCATGGGTAGGCAAACTAAGGCCCAGGGGCTGGATCTGGCCCAATCACTTTCTAAATCCGGCCCGCAGATGGTTTGGGAATCAGCATGTTTTTACATGAGTAGAATGTGTGCTTTTATTTAAAATGCATCTCTGGGTTATTTGTGGGGCATAGGAATTCATTCATATTTCCCCCCCAAAATATAGTCTGGCCCCCCACAAGGTCTGAGGGACAGGTTTGCTGACCCATGCTCTTAGCAATTGACATTGAATTCACTATGAGTTGGATCCAGTGTTAGTCCTACTAAAAGTAAACTTGGTGAAATTAACAGCTATGATTAATTCTGGTCTGCTATTTTTTTATTAGAAAACAACAAGCACCTTTAATAGGTTTCCTCTGAGAAAAACTAAGTTGGACTGAACCATTGATAAATGGGGCATTGCCAGCTGAAAACCATTATGTGGATTTTGATCAGTAGCTCAGATCAAGCAGTGTCAATGGGTAAAAATTAGAACAGAACCAAACAGACCTCAACCCACATTCCTGAGCTTCTTTCTGCATTATTTCTGACCTTCTCTGGAAGACTTTTCATAGAAGTCCATTGGCGCATGAAGCAAAAACGCCTTCTATGAAAATTTAAAGGTTTTTCATTGGCCACGATGCTAGGATTACCACAGAACTGGTCACCCATACAACGGGAAGCCTCAGCCTCAGCCTCATTTTTAATTTTTATTTTTTACAATCCCATCCTGCCAAGTTCATTGAACTTACACTACCTACTGTTCAGAAACTGCAGCTGATGCAGAATTCAGCAGCCAGCTTGCTCACGGCGGCAAGACAGTTTGAGCAAATAATGAAAATGCCTGCCCAACACCTAAGGGCTGTGGTCCCTTCGGCCCCCCCCAATAAAAATATTTTAGGGGAGCCAGTCCCCCCAAAATTGATGGGTATTGCCATTCCAATGGTGTGTGTGTATTGATCATGTGATCAATATGCAGGGCAGGGCTTACTTGACCCCCCCCCCCGCAATATTTTATTCAAATGATATGAGGGCAGCACAAACCACCCCCACCCCTCCATAGCAAACATTTCAGGAACTTTACATTATAGTAGCGCCCCAAATTCTCCTCAAAGAACATAGTGAACCATTTCAAAAACAATTCACAGAACTTACGGATGCTTCCAAATAGTCCACAACCTCCATGAAAAAAGATGATTCCTCTTCTTTTCCCAGCAGGTGATGTTTTAGGCCAGTACACCCTCCCTGGCACTCCATCAAAATCCAGATCCTTTATGATCAGCTTTGGGTCCCTCATTACTGGAATGAACATGCACGCAGCCCTGAGTAAGGCAAATCTATGGCAGATGCCCAGTTTTTCCAGAATTCCTGCCTGATTGAACAAAAAAATTTACCATTGATAATTAGCATCAAATCTTTCTCATATATATAGAGGGGGGAGGGGAGTATTTGATCCCCCTG
The DNA here is from genome assembly GCF_964234715.1 of Podarcis melisellensis. NCBI lineage: Eukaryota > Metazoa > Chordata > Lepidosauria > Squamata > Lacertidae > Podarcis > Podarcis melisellensis. The sequence goes on from NC_138533.1 coordinate 17,893,997, forward strand.
CTAAATTTGCTCATTTGCCCTCTGATGAAGAAATGACAAGTCCATAATCTCTGACTTTTGTCGCCTGGGTTTCTGGGGGCTTTCCTGTCGTTATTCTGTCTCTCACAGCTACAATAAACCTACCATTAAAATTATGGACTGGTCATTTCTTCGTCAAAGGGCAAACGGGAAAATTTAGCAGGGGATCAAATACTTTCCCCCCCTCACTCTGTGTGTGTGTGTGTGTGTGCGCGTGCGTGCGTGTGTGTGTATGAAACATATGTCTATTACCTGTGGAATGGAATGCCCACATGTGAGGTGACTACACTGCATACTGTTTTTTGTTGCATCAATTAAGTGTTTTAAATTTGTTGTTAGCCGCCCTGAGCCCGGTTTTCTGAACAGGGAAGGGCGGGGTTTAAATAAAAATAATTATTATTATTATTATTATTATTATTATTATTATTATTATTATATCTTTTCCTTCCTCTTTGGATGGAGAGTGATTCTTCCTGAGCAGCACAGAAGTGAAGCCCCTGACCATTCCACTTCCTTGTATGCTTCTTCTTGATGGACACCATGAGAAACCACGCTAAGTGGGTGGTGTTCGGTGCTAGTCCTCCTCAGAATAAATCCACCTAAGTGGATATGAATAGCGCCTGCTGGATTAGGGCAATGTCCTATCTAGTCCGGCATCTCACAGTGGCCAACCAGGTGCCCCAATGGGAAACCCGCAAGCAGAAGCTGAACACAAGAGCCCTCTCCCTTTCTATGTTTTCCAGGTTCAGAGCCTAGCCATGGAGGCTAATAGCCACCCAAAACCTTCTCTTCCATGAATTTATCTAATCCTCTTTGGAAGCTATTCAGTTTGGCAGCCATCACTGCCTCCTGTGTGAGAGAGCTCCATAGTTTGAATATGTCAGGTGTGAAGAAGTACTTCCTTCTATCTGTCCTGAATCTTCCAACATTCAACTCCAGTGGATTCTCCACAACTTCTAGTGCCAAGAGAGAAGGAGGGGGGGGGGCTTTTCTCTATCCAATTTCTCCCTGTCTTGCATAATATTATGATGTCACCTCTTAATTGCCTATCTGAAGAATATTCGAGAAATATTACAAACATTGCAGCCCTTTTTATAGGGGTGTAACTTCATCAGCAGTTGGCGCTGTGGTTTAAACCACCGTGCCGCTTGGACTTGTTAATCAGAAGGTCAGCGGTTCGAGGCCCCGCGACGGGGTGAGCTTCTGTTGTTTGGTCCCAGCTCCTGCCTACCTAGCAGTTCTCAAAAGCATGTCAAAGTGCAAGTAGATAAATAGGTACCGCTCCGGCGGGAAGGTAAATGGCATTTCTGTGCACTGCCCTGGCTTTGCCAGAAGCGGCTTAGTCATGCTGGCCACATGACCCAGAAAAACTGTCTGTGGACAAATGCTGGCTCCCTCGGCCTGTAAAGTGAGATGACCGCCACAGCCCCAGAGTCGTTTGCAACTTAACTGTCCTGACAGTTAACTGACTTAACTGTTAGGGATCCCTTTACCTTTACCTAACTTCATCCCTGTGATATATGTAAAAAAACCTTACCAGTATAAGTCCATATCCTAGAGAGAAATCGAAAAGTAGTAACTTTCCACGACAGCTGATTTCTCGAGGCAGCTGCATCCTGATAAGGCGATAATAAGCTCCCCATGCAAACAGCAAGAAATGAATGAAAATGGTCATGTATAATATCAGTGTCCACAGACTTCCACCAAATGCCATTTCTCTCAGAGGCACAGAGATCAGGACGTCGCCTTAGCTAATGCCGCTGGCTTTTATAGGACAACATTTGATGTTACGTGCAAGAGAACATTGTCAGCCAACCCACTTAAATCCTAACTGAGAATAGTTAAGAACTGAATATCACTGGGTGTGGGTGTATGTTAATTGGTGTGAATTTGCCCAACCCCTCCTCCTGAGGGAGCTGCTTTGCTTCAAGGCAATACCTACCTGCTGTCATCCTGCATTCACAGCAGTCCAGCATCTTGTTTAAAAGATCAGAGTACAGTATTGTGCCACAGTGACTTATATAAACGAGACAAACATTTTATCATGCTTGGTGGACATGTAAAAAAGTTAATAAAAAAATTTGGATACAAATGCATGCATTGATGTGGAGAATTATGAAGATTAAGTTCCAGCTGAAACCAGAACTCTTCCTGCTTGGACTTATGGATATACAATTAGAAAATAACTATTTTTTCAATATATGATTATGGCAGGAGACTATTGTATGCACAAAGATGGAATGACACATGACTGAGTCTTCTAATGGAGTTAGTTCTTGGTATGAGCTTTCGTGTGCATGCACACTTCTTCAGATACACGAAATGCACACGAAAAGCTCATACCAAGCATGCACACGAAAGCTCATACCAAGAACTAACTTAGTTGGTCTTTAAGGTGCTACTGGAAGGAATTTTTTTATTTTGTTTTGACTATGACAGACCAACACGGCTACCTATCTGTAACTCTTCTAATGGAAGAATGGTTGTTAAAATTAACAGACTTAGCCGAGATGGCAAGATTGACATGTTTAATCAGAGAGAGGTCATTGTTAACATTTACTAAAGATCGGAATACTCTCATAGACTTTTTGCATGAAAAAGAAAATGAAATAATGACGTATGGATTTGGAGATTAAAGGTAATACTTGGTTATAGAACGTGGTTTTGTTGGGTGACATATTGCCATGAATGAAGTACCTATAGTTTATATACAGTATAGTGGACAGATGAAGACTTGGAAGTTTTTAAATTTCTGTATTTTATCTTTTCTGTTTTCTTTTTTAAGTTCTTTTCTATCTCTTTCTTCTTATCATTTTCTCTCATTCCCCCCCCTCTTCCTTTCTTTTCTCCTCCTTTCCTTTTCCGTTTCCTATTTTTCTCTCTTTTTATTTTATTTAGGTTAATGTTGGATAAAAAAGATATTTGGTCTTAAGTTTTGTATCTCTTTTTATAAACTCTAATAAAATTTATTCTTAAAAAAGGGAGCTCTCTGCTGTCTGTGACAGAACCACTGACCAAGGGCTCAGAATGCTTGTTTCCCCTTCATCTCTCAACCACCTCCTGGTTAACATCTTGAGCATCTATGCTCCCACTATGTGCTCTGACATATGGACCAAGGACCAGTTCTGTGAGGTGCTAGACCACGCTATCAGGAAGTTCCCAGCCTGCAAACACCTATTCCTGCTGGGAGATTTCAGTGCTGGAGTTTGGGGTGATCATCACACATGGGGCACTTGCATAGGTGACTTTGGTATAGGTAGCATGAATGAGAATGGACAAAAGCTGCTTGAGGTGTGCTTGCATCACAGCCACTGCATCACAAAAACCCCCCTGGACAGGACAGAATACCAACAAAAATGTTGAAAATACGCCTCAACTCCTCTCTCATGACGCACCTCCATGGCCTTCTCTTGCAGTGTTGGGAAACAGGATCTGTGCCACAAGACATGCACAATTCCAGCATTGTGACCCTCTACAACAGTGATGGCCAAACTTGGCCCTCCAGCTGTTTTGGGACTACAGTTCCCATCATCCCTGACCATTGGTCCTGTTACCTAGGGATGATGAGAGTTGTAGTCCCAAAACAGCTGGAGGGCCAAGTTTGGCCATCACTGCTCTACAAGATCAAAGGTGACCACCTGTCAGGGACCATGTTGAGGAGGGCTGCGCGGAGGAGGAATGGTGGGAGCCACCCCCTCCCCCTGATCCTGAATCTTTACAGGAGCAGGAGGACAGTATAGATTTGGAACAGTGGTTTGCAGAGGGACATAGTTCAGAAAGCAGAAGCTGGGAAATACTGAATGGGGAACAGCTAGGAGAAGAAACACTGGAAAATTAATAGAGATGGAGGTGGTTAACAGATTCACAGACATTGGACAGCATTCCTCCGCCCAGCCGAAGGTCAATAAAAGCTCAGAAAGTCTCAGAACAGAAAGCACAACAGGTACAAGAGCAGATTATAAGATGCAGGAGTGACACAGAATATTACTTCCGGCTTGGTTCTATGGAAGACGGCTAGAAATTTCATCACAGCTGTACGCACAAGATATCAGAGGCTGAGATGGGAGTAATCAGCCTCCCTACTCCCCCAGGGTCAGGGGTGGCAGTCTCATCCATCGTTTGTCCAACATCTGGCTCCAAGTTTGGAACGAATGAGGGGGCATGGGGCACTGGATGGAAAGCACTGTGCGTTTCTTGACAACTCTCCAAAGTCATCTCTTAAAATGAAAAATTGGATTTAAGTTTTGGACATGCTCTGAGTGAGGAGGGAGAAAGAGTGATTCATGTGACGGTCACCTCCAGGCTTGACTACTGTAATTCGCTCTATGCAGGGCTGCCCTTGAAGCTGTCCCAGAAACTCCAGAGGGTGCAGAATGCTGCAGCAAGGCTCCTCATGGGGTCTCTGCCATGGGAGCATATTCACCCAGTGCTTTTCCAGCTGCACTGGCTCCCGGTGGAGTACAGGGGCAGATTTAAGGTGCTGGTTTTGACCTTTAAAGCCCTTCATGGCTTAGGACCCTCATACCTACGGGACCGCCTCTCCCGGTATGCCCCACGGAGGACCTTAAGGTCCATAAATAGCAACACCCTAGAGGTCCCAGGCCCTAAGGAAGTCAGATTAGCCTCAACCAGAGCCAGGGCCTTTTCAACACTGGCTCCGGCCTGGTGGAACGCTCTGTCTCATGAGACCAGGGCCCTGCAGGATCTCATTTCTTTCCACAGGGCCTGTAAGACAGAGTTGTTCTGCCTGGCCTTTGCCTTGGAATCAATTTGATTCTCTCCCCCTCTTTCTTTTTTCCTTTCTCCTCCTGTGATGAGGTTGCATTTTGATCTTTTAATGTTGTACTTTAATCTTGTTTTTTAAGTTGTATTTCAATCAACTTGTTTTTATTATAGGTTGTTAGCCACCCTGAGCCCGGTCTTGGCTGAGGAGGGCGCGGTATAAATAATAATAATAATAATAATAATAATAATAATAATAATAATTACTCTGCTAATTAATTCAGCCATTGAGGTGCTAAAAAGGATTCGAGTGGAAGAAGGATTATCATCTGTGTGGAGCCGGTTTGTCAGAATGGAAAGGGGGGCGAGGCTTTTTTGTTTCACTTTCAAATTTTGCTTTCTATATTACTTGGTAAAATCCCCTCTGGAAAGACCAACTACCGTATTTTTCGCCCTATAGGACGCACCGGCCCATAGGGCGCACCTAGTTTTTTGGGGGGGAAATCAAGGGAAATTTTTTTATTTCCCCCCCAGGTTTGCGCAGCCATCCCCAAGCTAGAAGAGGGAGACGGAGCGCTCCCTCTCCCTCTTCTGCCTTCAGGGACAGCCTCCCTAGCCTCTGTGGGGCAGCGCACTCCGCTGCCCTGCAGAGGCTTTGCGCAGCCACCCCCAAGCTAGAAGAGGGAGATGGGGCGCTCCATCTCCCTCTTCTGCCTTCAGGGACAGCCTCTCTAGCCTCCGTGGGGCAGCGGCTTGCCCCGCTGTCCCCCGAGTTTGTGGGGCTGGGGAGAAGCAAGCTTGCTTCTGTTGGCTATTTGCAGTATGGTTGTGCTGCAGAGAGCTTGCTGGGGAGACCATGCATTAAAAAGGGACTCAAAAATAACTCAAACAAGGTTTTAATAAGAAAAACAAAAACTCCATTTACACTAAATACATCAACAACAAACCAGACCCAACCACCAACCCATCCCCCAGGGTAATGGGAGAGCTAGGCGCTGCTCCTTATATACTACACCCAATTGCTGACACAGCTTAATCAATACAACTCAGCAGCACCTGCTATGTTTCGCAGCTGTAAAGCTGGGTCTCGTTATCTTGCTCTGACCCTTGCTCTGGCCCCTTGAAGACATACACATTGGGTGGAACAATGATGAACCTTTACATTTAAAGAAACCATTCAACAGCTTTTCCCACCCGCCAGCCTCCAGATCAGGTCGGGGAATAACGGGGTGGCGGCGCTCCGCCTCCTCGCTATCCCACAAGCTTGTGGGGCTGGCAGGGGGGAGAAGCAAGCTTGCTTCTCCCCCCCCCCCGCCAGCCTCCAGACCAGGTCGAGGAATAGCGGGGTGGCGGCGCTGCGCCTCCCCGCTGTCCCCCAGCTTTTGGGCTGCAGGCTCTCGCTCTCCAGGCTTCAGCGAAAGCCTGCATTCGCCCCATAGGACGCACACACATTTCCCCTTCATTTTTGTAGGGGGAAAAGTGTGTCCTATAGGGCGAAAAATACGGTACCTGATTATTATGTGTTATGGAAATTACGGGCGGGGGGTACATCTTTAAAGTTAAATATTACAAATATTATGCCTGAATATATCCTTCCAACTTGACAGCTCAGGGAAGTCACCTAGCTTTAAAAAATAATATCCTTTCCCAGTTCCCCCCATTCCAAAGCTATTTTCCCCTTGCAAAAGGACTCCAGGAAGTTCTCAGAGGTGACAATTGCTGGGCTCAGTGTTAGCCAAAGGAAGCCAAATCTCATCACCTGACTCGCCACAGGCTCCAAACATGCAAAGGAACTTCTATTGTACTTTTGGGTGGTGGGTACTTAAGACATATTTGTCTATGCTAATCTTATACCTGAGTCTTGCCCTGCCATGTCTGCTTATGCTAATCTTGTACTAAGGACTTGTCTGGCATGTTTGCCAAGGTTAACCCCTCCCCTTCGAACTGTATTCTGGGATGTGGTTGGAAAGTTTTAAAAGTCTTTGTCAACCCATCCTCGGGGTTCAAAATTTGCTCTTTGAACCTATTGCGCAATAAACTTTGGTCTACAGCTCCGGTTTGCTCCGGTTGACTGGACTCCTTCTGCAGGGACCCACGGGCTCTGCCCGACGAGCTGGATAACTGAGCAGCCTCACACCCAGATTTTTCCTTAACATTATGTAAGCAAATGAGACTGGGAAAGTTTGGCATTTGTCAATATAATATGGTTCTAATAATTATTAACTGTGCGGAAATGGTTTTACAATGAAAATTAAGACTTCTGGCTTGCTTGGAAGAGGATGAAATATTCCTCGGTTTGATTTACTTATCACCACAGAAGCAACATCTCATTAACAACTGGGGAGACGTCAAAGAATGCTGGATGTTTGCCCAGGATTTATGGCTGAGAGATGCGATGCAGTTCTAAATCAGCAAGCGGCCACGAACAGAAGTTGGGTCTGACCAGCTTGTTGAATCAAATTAGATAGCCATAGGGGAAGGTAAGACTTTAATATTCTATTTCTTGATATACTTCCAGGTTTACCTGGTGATACCTTCCCTGGAAAGGCTAAATGTTTGAATGACATCTGGTCTGGGAGAAGTGCTGGACAGAAGCCTTGATATGATTTTATCTGGACTGAGTGGATTCGGCAGCTGCCTGTAGTGGGAAGATTTTTGGACTGACATGGCAGAAACACCAGTTTGTGAAGAGATGCTCCTTATTGTCCTTAGGAAGACTTCCAGTACTGATATGAATAATAGTGGTGATAATGGACACTCCTGTCTTGTACCTTTCGTAATCTCAATATTTTCTGTTATTATATTATTTACTATATGTTTTGCTCTTTCTTCAAAGTATATTGCTTTAATTCCTTTTTAAAAAAAATTGTCCAATGTCCATTAACTCCAAATTCTTTAACATAAATTCCCAAGATATATTATCAAAGGCCTTTTCTGTGTCCACAAAAAATAACATCGCCTGTTTTTCATTTCTGGCAGTCAGATACTAAATTATATTTACGAGATTCCATATATTGTCTTTCATCTGTATGCCATGTAGAAAACCTGCTTGATCCTTATGAATTATTTCATTCAAAATTTTTTTCAATCTATTTGCCAATATACTTGCAAATAATTTGTAATCATTGTTTAATAGCGAAATCGGCCTGTAATTCTTTACTTGTGTTAAGCCCGAATCCTGTTTTGGTATTAATGTAATATATGCTTCTTTCCATGTTTCTGGTAGTTCTCCTTTTCTTAATATATTATTGATCACTTTTTTCAACGGTACAAGTAGGGTGTACTTCATTTCTTTATAATATTGTGATGGCCTGGGAATCGGATTCAGAGGCTGAACCTGAGGAATCCCGCCTCCAGGACCAGCTGAGCCGGGGCTGGGGCTTGAACCTGAAGGGCCCTCACCTGTGCCGGATCCTCAGGAGCAGACACCAACTGAATATGCTCTGGCTCTGGAGGTGATTGAGGACCCATTGCCTGCAGGTGCTCCACTATCAGCCCCGTCAGGGGATGGTGAGGTTGCCTCTGGGTCCAGTAACCCTCCAGCCTCTCCTGAGCTGCAGAGGCTCAGGGCAGAGAGGCGGAGGGAACTAAGTTCTCGCGGGAGGAATGCTCGCCTCCAGGCCAGGAGAGGCAAGTCACCTGTGGACCAGGACTGCCCTATGCCTCGGGGCAGATAAAAGCTGGCCAGCCCCAGTCCCAGGTTGCGAGAGCAATGTTGTTGCTAGCCTGTTCCTGCCTGCACCCTGTCCTGCTCTTCTGCCAGAGTTCCTGACCACACCCGGCTCCTTGCCTTGGACCCCACTTCAGCCTTGATGGACAGCCTCCATACCACACCCTCGACCTCGGACTGGACTCGGACCACGCCGCATGGTAACCCCCTGGGACCAGCACAAATATTTTGCTGTAAATCCATCCGGTCCTGGTGCCTTTCCACTTTTCAATTCTTTTATTGCAGCTTTAATTTCTTCTGTTTCATTTAGGTCATTCATTCAGTCTTTCTTTTCTGTCAGTATTTGTTGCACCCCTTTTCGTTTCAAGAAATCTTCTATCTTCTTTACATCATCTTTTCCAGCTTACTTATATAATTGTCTATAAAAATTCACAAATCCTTTCCTAATTTCTTTCGGATTATCTATTTCTTTTCCTTCCACGATAATTTTGTTAATAGTGTTCTGTTCTAACAAATTAGAAAGTAAAACTTTGGACCTGAGTTTTTCTTTTTACTTTAGGATTGGCACAATGAGGAACAAAAATTTCCTCCACAGAAGTGGAAGACTGCCATTTCTATAAACATTTTAAGAACTCTACTACATGCTGCATACATTTCTGTGTGCTCGGGAATTCAAGTGGCCCCCAACCAACAAGGCCCAATATTCCATGTAATCCATCTGGAAGATGGTGATATGTCACTGGCACACCATTGTCCTCTAGGCGCTTCTTGTACAACAGCCCATCATCTCGGAGAACATCATATTCACAGGTTAGAATGAAAGTCTCTGGGAGCTGGCGGATTATGTCATCCTCTGCTACAAGGGGGCAAAACATTGTCTCATTACCTCTTTTAACTTGTTCATAAAGTTCTTCTGAAAATGGAGCAGGTTCTACAGGAACATAGCCCCTAGCTTTAAATTCTTCCGGAATGTTATCAGCACTTATCCATTTTTTGTATTTCTCTCTCAAATCAGGAGGGACATGGGCGCCTTTCAGAATTCCATCTACATTCATTGTCTTCCCAGTGAGATATGTCAAACCAAGACTGACAGCTCTTTTCCGGAACAAGGGAGGAACTGAATGGTTTTGCTGATAGGATGGCAAATTGAAGTCCATTCCTTGGAGGAATGGGTAAATGAGGACCTGAGCTCGCACTCTGGGGAGGTCCTCTCTGTTCACCAGTTCTTGGCAGATGGCTGCAGCATATGTGCCTCCACTACTCTCCCCAACAATGGCAATGCAGTTGGGGTCCACTCCGTATTCCTTTGCATTCTTCAGAAAGTATATTACAGCAGTTAAACAGTCCAGTACAGGGACTGGATAGGGATGCTAAGGAGCTAAACGAAACCTAAAGAGAAAATAAGGTATCATCAACATTCGACATTTTCCTGGATCGCATTTGGCATTTCCCCTTGAATTGGAAATCCTTTTCACCTCTAGTGCCACATTCTTTTCTGTGAAACATTCTGGGCCTCAGAGACCAAAATGGAAAGCAAATGCAAACTTTCCCACTGGACAAGTAGACTGGCTCCTGCACACAGCCACACATTCCAGCCAGGCCGATGCCACTCAAGGAGGGTGCAAAAGAGGGGCAATGGTGGGTGGTCTGGGGTGAGTTCAGAGAGGGAAATGGAGAGGCCTGGAGTGCAGCATTCAGCCTCTGTGCCTGAAGTTTTCCACCTGAATATGCTAGTTCAGCATCCCATTCTCAGTGGCCAGGGGTCAATCATTGGAGAAACTCCCCAAGCAGGACATGAGTACAAGAGCCCTCTTCCCTCCTGCAATTTCCAGCAAGTCTTATTCTGACCATACAGACAGACTATAGCCATCATGGCTAGAAGCCACTGGTAGCCTTAAACTCTTAAATTTGCTTAAACCTTTCTGAAAGTCATCCAAGTGGGAGGTCATCCCTGCCTCCTGTGAGAGTGAGTTCTATAGCTTAACTTTGAACTCTTTGAAGGAGTACTTTCTTTTATCTGAAACTTCCAGCTTTCCACATGTTCCAGTGTTATGAGAGAGCAATAAAAAAACTTTGCCGTAGCCCAGCCATAGGCAAACTCGGCCCTCCAGATGTTTTAGGACTACAATTCCCATCATCCCTGACCACTGGTCCTGCTAGCTAGGGATCATGGGAGTTGTAGTCCCAAAACATCTGGAGGGCCGAGTTTCCCTATGCCTGCCCTAGCCACTTCTTCCATGCCATTATAAACTTCTATCTTCTGAATCTTCCTTGATTTCATTTTTCATCTCAGGATCTCACTGAGTGTCTTGGTCAGGGGGATGAGAAATCGGGTCCATTTCCTGGTGGGGCCAGGTTGCGGTCCAGCTGCCTAACCACTCACCTCAGCGTTGGGGCAGGACAACATCCCGCATCCCACTGGGGGAGACACCGGCCACGTCAGTTTGCCAGGTGGCCAATCAGGTCACTTGGGGGCGTGGCCGGGGACGATTTAAGCCATGACGTGATTCGGTGGCTTCCTCTTTCAGCCTCCCGCCTTTCTTCTAGGCTTCACATCGGGGCATCTGGTTGGCCACTGTGAGAACAGGATGCTGGGCCAGCAGCAGAGCGCTCATGCTCAGAGGGAGTGGGCCCCAAGGCATAAAAATCTAAATACAAAAATGAACACCCATTCCACAGGTTGTCAAAAATCACTATGTTTAAAGCTTTGTCAGGTTTTCTCTGGGCTCATGTGCGAGGAAGGGTTGCAAACTATGGGGAATTTCTCTTTTTTTCCTGATAGAATGAGCATGAAGATACTTACTCAACACTTACAACCACTGAATCAGATTGTTTGGCAAAGGAACGGCAGGCCCTTTCAGAGACTCCTGGAAAAAAGCACACATCACACACGGCCTGCTGTGAGCAATTATTTGTTACACTGCATTAAAAAATTCCTTGGTCATTCACATTGAAATCACTGTGACTTGAATCCAATATTACTTCTGCTGAAAGTAAACCTGCTGAAATTAACAGATATGATTAATTCTGGCATGGTAATTAACTTTTTATGTCACAAAATGTATATAACACTTTGTTATGTACTGAAGTTCTCACCCTGGGCCAGCAGGGGGGTACTGTAGATAGTTATGCAAATGAAGGATCGAAAGTGACGTTCAGTGATTGGATAGTTTTAGAAAGTTGCTACAGTTACGTTGTTCTGGAGCTCTATATAAGCAGGCTGACTGAGTTCTTCAGTTCAGTTCTGTTCTGGCCTCTGAACAAACAAGAGCTGTTTGAAGAATCGCTGTGTCATCTGATATGTTCGCCCACAACTTAACACACTTGATTGTGGATCTCCGCTGGAAAATCTACATTAGATTGAACCCTTTATAAATGGGGCGTCACTAGCTGAAAACAAGGATGTGGATTTTGTTCTCCCCTGTTATTTCTGATAATCTCTGGAAGTCCTTTCATAGAAGTCCCTTGAGGCATAGAGAAACCCCTTTGACATTATAAGGATTTATCACTGACCGAGATGTGAAGAATTACAACAGAACTCAGCACCATTTCCTGCAATCCTATCTTGCCATGTTCATTGAACTTAAATTGCCTACAGTTTGGAAACTGCAGCTGCTGGAGAATTCAGCAGCCCATTTGCTCAAGGCCACAAGACGGGTTAAGCATATAACGCCAATCCTGGCCCGACTTCATTGGCTGCCAATTGGTTTCCAGGCCCAATCTAAAGTGCTGCTTTTGACCTATAAAGATTTAAATGGCTCAATACCACAATACCTCAAGGACCACCTCACCCCATATGAACCAGTCTTGACCCTGCAATCATCATCTGAGGCCCTTCTTCATGTGTCTCCTCTGTGAGAGGCCCAGAGGGCAGCAACAGGAGAAGGGGCCTTTTCTGTGGTGACTCCCCATTTGTGGAATGCTGTCCCCAGGGAGACTCACTTGGCACTTTTATTACATATCTTTAGGTGCCAGGCAAAAGCATTCCTCTTCTCTCAAACCTTTGGCTAATTAAACAATCTACATCCTTGTAAACTGTCTGTTGGGAAGGGTTTGTTATTGTTTCTTATTATGGCATGCAAGGCAGTATAGAAAAAGACATATAATCAGTGCTCTTTTCTGGGGGTACACAGGGGTACGCATATCGCTAAACATTTTTGTGAATCTTTGTACTTTTATCCATTTGCTGTATTCATTTTCCCTGCTTTGAACTATAAAATGGTGATTTTCTTGAGTCAAATGAGAGTACCCCTAAGCATTTTTCAGAAAAAAGCACTGATTAATAATAATAATAATAATAATAATAATAACAACAACAACAACAATGGGGTAGCACAAACCACCTCCACCCCTCCATAGCAAACATTTCAGGAACTTTACATTACAGCAGCACCCCAGATTCTCCTCAAAGAACATCATGAACCATTTCAAAAACAATTCACAGAACTTACGGACGCTTCCAAATAGTCCAACACCTGGATGAATGAAGATGATTCCTTTCCTGTTCCCAGCAAGTGTCCTGGGCCAGAACACCCTCACCGGCACCCCATCGAAAACCAGGTCTTTTATTATCAAGTTTGAGTCCTTCATTAATGGTGTTAACCGGCCCATGGACCTCATAATGGAATATCTATGGCAGATGCCCAGTTTTTCCACAAGTTTGACCTGTTTAATCCAAAACATTTAGCATTTATAGTCAGCATTACATACTTTCTCTCTCTCTCTCTCTTTCTCTCTGGCATATGTCTGTTGCCTGTGGGATGGAACCCAGGCATATATGAGGCGACTACACTGTATATCCTTTCCTTCCTCTTTGGATGGAAAATGGTTCACCCTGAGCAGCACAGAAGTGAAGACCCTGCCCACTCCCCTTTCCTTGTATGCTTCTTGTTGCAGTCCTTAAGAATCACATTGAATGGGTGGTATTCAGTGCGAGTATTACTCAGAATAAATACATTGGAGTGGATAATCACAGAATCATAGAGCTGGAAGAGACCACAAGGGCCATCGAGTCCAACCCCCTGCCAAGCAGGAAACACCATCAGAGCACTCCTGACATATGGTTGTCAAGCCTCTGCTTAAAGACCTCCAAAGAAGGAGACTCCACCACACTCCTTGGCAGCAAATTCCACTGTCGAACAGCTCTTACTGTCAGGAAGTTCTTCCTAATGTTTAGGTGGAATCTTCTTTCTTGTAGTTTGGATCCATTGCTCCGTGTCCACTTCTCTGGAGCAGCAGAAAACAACCTTTCTCCCTCCTCTATGTGACATCCTTTTATATATTTGAACATGGCTTCATATCACCCCTTAACCTCCTCTTCTCCAGGCTAAAGCAGAGCCCGGTGGATTAGGACAATGGCCAATCTAGTCCAGCATCTCACATTGGCCAACCAGGTGCCCCAATGGGAAACCCACAAACATGACCCAAGCACAGGAGCCTTCTTCCTTTCTATGTTTTCCAGGAACTTGTGTTCAGAAGCATTGCTATCTCCATCTCTAGAGCCAGAACATAGCGATGACCAGCCATGGCCTAATCCTCTTTGGAAGCTTTTCAACTTGGCAGCCATCACTGCCTCTTCCATAGCTTCAATATGTTCATGAGAGTGTCATAAGAGAGGAAGGAAAACGTTTCTCTATCCACGTCCTCCATGTTATGTAAAATTTAATAAATTTCTATCATGTTGCCTCTTACTCGCCTTTCCTCTAAACTAAAATATTTCAAACGTTGCAGCCCTTTTTAGAGAGGTGTCCCTTCATCCCCGTGAAATATGTAAAATAAACTTACCAGTATCATGAGATATCCCAGTGAGAAATCACCGAGTAGTACTAATGCACGGCAGTTCATTCCACGAGGCAGGTGGGTCCTAGTAAGACGATAATAAGCTCCCCATGCAAACAGCAAGGAGTGAATGAAAATGGTCATATATAATATCAGCATCCACAGAGTTTCACCAAATGCCATTTCCCTCACTCAGAGACACAGAGACAAGGACTTCGCCTTAGCCAATGCTGGTGGGTTCTATAAGAGAATCACCTATGCCATGTGGGGGAAAAACACCCTAGGCCAACCCACATACCGTAGTTCTCAGTTGAGAAGGAAACAAATAGTTTAGTAATTTAGTAAAACATTGCAGCTCTCCTGGATTCCTGGAAGACACTGTTTTTCCTCACACAGGGTGTGGGTACACGTTGGTGGGTGTGTATTTGCCTATTTTCTCCTCCTAAGGGAAGTCGTGAATAGGAGTTCGCCTGCCCTCCCACACAAAAATCCCTGAGGAGTTTATCAGGGGTAATTAAAGTGCAGGTGGGGCTGGCTGGCACGACACTGCAATGGCATCCTCCCAACAGGAGGGTCACTGCAACTTTCCAGAACAGTGTGGTGAGGAAAGAGGTTTGGCGCTGTGCAGGCTGACCAATGGGAGCCAATCCCACCCAGTCTATAGCTCTTGCAGAAATCAGTTTGCTGCTCATACAGCTCCACTTTCCATTTATATAGTTCGTTTGTTCGTTCGTTTATTTATTTATTTATTCTTCCTCTGCTTATACAGGTGAAACTCAGAAAATTAGAATATCGGGGGAAAGGTTCATTTATTTCAGTAATTCAACTTAAAAGGTGAAACTAATATATGAGATAGACTCATGACATGCAAAGCGAGATATGTCAAGCCTTTATATGTTATAATTGTGATGATCACTGCGTACAGCTGATGAAAACCCCAAATTAACAATCTCAGAAAATTAGAATATTAAATGAAATCAGCAAAACAAGGACAGCAAATAAAGCAATATTGGACCTCTGAGAAGTAGAAGCATGCATATGTACTCAGTACTTGGTTTGGGCCCCTTTTACATCAATTACTGCTTCAATGTGGCGTGGCATGGATGCTATCACCCTGTGGAACTGCTGAGGTGTTATGGAAGACCAGGAAGCTAAAATAGCAGCCTTCAGCTCTTCTGCATTGCTCGGTCTCATGTCTCTCATTTTTCTCTTTGGCAATGCCCCATAGATTCTCTATGGGGTTCAGGTCAGGCAAGTTTGCTGGCCAATCAAGCACATGGTTTCCCAAATCTCTTTTCTGATGAGAGAAGCTTTTGCATCTCATTTGGAAAACAAGGACCCAGAGTCTGGAGGAAGAATGGGGAAGGACATAATGCCAGATGCTTGAAGTCCAGTGTGAAGTTTCCACATTCTGTGTTGATTTGGGGAGCCATGTCATCAGCTGGTGTTGGTACCCTGTGCTTTATTGAGTCCAGGGTCAACGCAGCCGTCTACCAGGAGATTTTGGAGCACTTCATGCTTCTTTCCGCAGACGAGCTTTATAGGGATGCTGACTTCATTTTCCAGCAGGACTTTGGCACCTGCCCACACTGCCAAAAGTACCAAAACCTGGTTCAATGCCCATGGGATTACTGTGCTTGAAAAGGGGCCCAAACCAAGTACTGAGTACATATGCATGCTTCTACTTCTCAGAGGTCCAATATTGCTTTATTTGCTGTCCTTGTTTTGCTGATTTCATTTAATATTCTAATTTTCTGAGATTGTTAATTTGGGGTTTTCATCAGCTGTACGCAGTGATCATCACAATTATAACAAATAAAGGCTTGACATATCTCGCTTTGCATGTCATGAGTCTATCTCATATATTAGTTTCACCTTTTAAGTTGAATTACTGAAATAAATGAACTTTTCCACAATATTCTAATTTTCTGAGTTTCACCTGTATATGGACCTGAGTTAGCCATGCCCATTCTCGTCTGAACTGGATACAGCTCAACAGATGTGGAACACATTCTCAGGTTCTCTCTCTCTCTCTCTCTCCTTCTGTGTCCCAACAGTTGTTATTGGTACTAACTGAAGTTTCCAGACCATTTCCCAATTCAACTCCATGCATAACATGTTGCAGTAATCCAAATGAAAGGTTGCAAGTGTTGATTTGTCCTCAAGATAATGCTGCAGGCCACCACCTAATGCCATGATACCATAGGGTGGAGGTGATGAGGGCAAGGAAGGAAAGCCAACATTGCTGTGGGGGAAAGGGCACAGAAGAAGAGCTCCCTTGTGACAGGCCTTGCTTGAATCAGAGGGGATTATTTTACTAGCATTCTTCAATTTCAGTGTTTGGGGGGAGGAGAACTTTGGGCCCTTCAGTGTTCTTTGGGTCTCAACCATGGGTCCCTAGATGTTTCTGAACTACAACTCCCATAATCCTTGAGCACTGGCCATGCTGGGTAGTCATGATCTCCTTCTCGTACATCTCCTGGATGGTGCCAACTCTTTCTCTTATGGGCTTTCTGTGAAGAGGAAATCCTTCTTCTGACTTTACTATGAGGGAAGGAGTCCCTTGCCTCTGTGTAAATGCTCAATTTACCCATGAGAAGAAGGAAAAACTCAGTTGACACAGAAAGGAGCATTACTCATCCACATAAATAAATGTAAATAAATGACACCCACCAAAGGCCAAAGGGAAAAGCCCAAAGTCTTCCAGGAATCCCACTCCCCACCCCATATTTGAAGTTTCTATTTCTCAATGTATTTATTTTGCAAAAATAAAATTAAAAAACTTGGTGGCTCTGTTGTTGATTAGATTAGGATATGCCTTGGAATGTCATCAAATTCACAGATTTATTTCATTTTGACTTCAGAGCCACCATGGGCGTTTCTGGCTCCCAGTTGCCATGGAAAGAATATGGCATGTCCTCCTGTGGAGATGAAATGCAAAATGTGAAGATGCCCCCAGATTTATCCTGCAAAATGCTGTAGACAGTCTCTGGCACCTCCAGTTACAGATCTCCTCACTACGCCCGATGTCACATAATGCAACTCCTTACGTTGAAGCAACTTCAGTGATTTGTCAACTCACCCTCCCCTCGAACAAAACAGACCTTAAGACACGTGAAGAGACTACAGCCCACTTGTTCAGCACCTGTCATCTCCTCCTCCACATGCTTAGTCAATCCTCCTTTTGGCAATGAAATAATTCCTTTCCATGCCCTGAATACTTGGCTTGCGGGACAAGTTGCAAGGGAACCCTTCCCACAAATCCCATCACAGCAACATGGTGGACCCTCCATGCTGTGCCACTGAGCTACTTCCCAGCTCATCTTGACATTTCACAAGCACAAAAGCAGAAAGGCAAAACTATTCAGGTTTGAGAGGCTGGAGTCGCTGTGCAAAGGGACCACTCCTTTTTCCTGTCTACTGGCATTTTCAGTGTAAGCTGACAAGGAACAAGTGTCCTGGCCAAACCCCTCAACTGCAACCCCTGTCGTTGTGCACCCATGGCTTCCAGCAGCACTAGAGTGACTTCCCGGGAGCGCAAGCCTAGGCAGTGTGTATGGAGGTCCTGGGCTGCCCAGAAAACAAGATCCACCTCTCAGCCTTGCTCATACGGTCCAAAGGAAAGCAGAGCAATATGTTTTGCACCAGCATAGCAGCAGGAGTGGCTGGAAGGAGGCATACAAGATGCACAAAACACTGCAACCTGCTTTGCATTATTGCTGTAACCTCTCTCTAGCACCAGCAAGGCTGGAAGGGAATGTTCCTGACTCTGCTGCCAACCTAGAATTAGCTTTGTCATATATACAAGCTGCAGAGGGAAGTGAGGGGCCCATGGGGCTCATCAACCTCGGAAGGTAGCCCATCTCAGAGAAGGAAAACTCTGATCTCTCTCCATTGGTAGGTGCAGAGTCCAGTTCTACCAGCAACAGCTGGAGTAACTCAATGCAATGGGCTTCATCAACTGCGAGGTGAACCTTCAGATGCTCATTGCCACTGAGGAAGACATTTTTGGTGAATTTTTACCTCATGTCATCTGATTTTCTTGAAATTTTGTACACTTGTTGAACGATCAGAACTAAGTTTAAACCTTAAAAAGTTACCTTTTTTTAATCCCATCCCATTTTTTTTTAGTTTATGAAGGTTTGAAATTGATAATTTGCACTTTGCCAGACTACACGAAACGTCAAAAGCTCAGCAAGCTACCAGTCTGCTTTGGAACACATTTTTAAAAGAAAAGCCTAACTAGTTTTTCAGATACCTTTTAAATGAATAACTTTTTAAAGAAATGCCTGAAGTGGCTTGAAGTCTTGTTTATTCTGTTATATTTTACTCCAGGAAGACCCATTTATCCTAAACAGAACCCAATAAGGCTGACATGTATGTACAAGATATAGATAGATATAGATATAGATGATATATAGATATAGATATATAGATATAGATATAGATATAGATGATATAGATTAGATAGATATAGATATAGATATAGATATAGATATAGATATAGATAGATATATAGATATAGATATAGATATATTTAATGTGATCCCATTGAGATGGGATGAAATTTTGCAAGAAGCTCTTAGAAATATGAAATAATCAATAAATAAAAAATGGAATTTTAAAAATTATCTTAATTTCTTTAAATCACTTTTTAAAATGTTAAAATATGTAACTTAACTTTCAAATTTGGACCAAGTCCATCACGTGCCATGTCATATTAATGCCCATGAGGTCCTGAAGAGATTGGCATTTTTAGTTTTGAAATATCTTAATTCTGGGCTGAGCTTTTAAGGTTTTTGTGTAGTCTGGCAAGGACAAAACTGTCAGGTTTTTTTAACTTCAAACCCTCGTAACTCACAAAACGAGCTGACATTTAAAATAAAAACCGATATCTGGGACCTTCTCTTATTCTACTTTTAGGAAACTGAAACTGAAAGCAATGTAAAAGGGTAAGTTAAAAGTCTCTGGATCACTGGACATGGAATGGCCCAACTGCATTGCAGGGGGTTGGGCTAAATGAACCTCAGGATCCCTTCCAATTCTACAATCCATGATCTTATGTTCAAGATCTCCCAGGGTGCAGTGGCAGAGTAAGCCAATCAGGCGCCTGAGGTGGTACATGTGCCCTGCGCCCAGGAGCAGGACTAGCTGCCCGTGGGGCAGGATGGGGCGAGCCGGGGCAGGCCGCTCTGTGGGGCCTCCGAGGAGTCTGCCTGCCTCCTCCAACTCAGCCGCCCTACAGCTGAGGGGGAGGTGGCGGGCGGACCACTAGGGGCAGAGCGGAGCCTGTGGGCGCCCAAGCCACCGCGTCACTCCCAGGAGAGACGTGTGGCTCAGGCGCACTGCCGCCCAGCATTTTGTCACCACCCTCAGCGGTGAACCCAGGGCGGCCTGCCCCCACCTCACCCCCTTTCCTCCGCCCCTGGCAGGGTGTCTGTCAGAACCCTGAAACGGACCCCCTTTCCTCCCGAGAGGCAGAGCAGACCCCAGGCCGCCTGGGTTGTGAGGAGAGCCAGCGGACACCAAGACATCATCGTAGGTGAGAATTGAGTGCCAGCAGTGGGCAGGGTGGGGAGAGGGGATGAGAAGGGAGGCTGCAGGCTGGGGAGGTGGCCGTCCATCCCTTGCCTTTGACACGTGACAGGGTTGGTTTTGGGGGGATTCTGGGGGGTGGGGGTGGCGCTGCAGCTCCTCAATGTGGGGTGTGGGAAGCGGGTAGACCAAGTGAAGGGGGTCTGTGATGAGGAAGGATGCCAGCCTCTCTTGACATGCAAAAGGAAGGGGGGAGGGAGTGAGGGAGGTTCTGTCCCTTTGGGGAATATTCATCCAAGCGTGGGGGACATGTGAAAATAATAATAATAATAATAATAATAATAATAATAATAATAATAATAATAATAATATTATTATTTATTTATATCCCGCCCTCCCCAGCCAAGGCCGGGCTCAGAGCGGCTTACAAGCAATAATAAAAACAAGTTGAATGATTACAGCTTAAAAACAAAATTAAAATACAACATTAAAATAATTGAAACATTAAAATATTAAAACGTAGCCTCATTGCAGGAGGAGAAGAAAGGAAAAAAGAAAGAGGGGGAGGGAATCCAATTGGCTCCAAGCCAAAGGCCAGGCGGAACAACTCTGTCTTACAGGCCCTGTGGAAAGAAATGAGATCCTGCAGGGCCCTGGTCTCATGAGACAGAGCGTTCCACCAGGCCGGAGCCAGAGTTGAAAAGGCCCTGGCTCTGGTTGAGGCTAATCTAACTTCCTTAGGGCCCGGGACCACTAGGGTGTTGCTATTTATGGGCCTTGAGGCTCTCTGTGGGGCATACCGGGAGAGGCGGTCCCGTAGGTACGAGTGTCCTAGGCCGTGAAGGGCTTTAAAGGTCAAAAGCAGCACCTTAAATCTGACCCTGTACTCTACTAGGAGCTAGTGCAGTTTGAAAAGCACTGGGTGAATATGCTCCCATGGCAGACACCCCGTGAGGAGCCTTGCTGCAGCATTCTGCACCCTCTGGAGTTTCTGGGTCAGCTTCAAGGGCAGCCCCGCATAGAGCGAATTACAGTAGTCAAGCCTGGAGATGACCGTCGCATGGATCACTGTGGCCAGGTCGGGGCGGGAAAGGTAAGGGACCAACTGCTTGATGCGGCGAAGGTGGAAAAATGTCGCCTTGGCTGTTGCTGTAACTTGCGCCTCCATGGAAAGGGAGGTGTCAAGGATTACACCCAAACTCTTAACGGAAGGCAATGGCACTAATTCGGCCCACGCAAGAGAAGGGAGTTGGTCCCTCATCCCCATGCCATCCCGACCCAGCCATAGGACCTCTGTCTTCGAAGGATTTAGTTTCAATCGGCTCCCACGAAACCATCCAGCCACAGCTTCCAAGCATCTGGTCAATGCGTTCGGGGCCGAGTCGGTGTGGCCATCCATCAGCAGATAGAGCTGAGTGTCATCAGCATATTGGTGACAGCCCAGCCCAAAGCTCCAGATAATCTGGGCAAGGGGGTGCATAAAGATGTTAAAAAGCATCGGGGGGAGAATTGCGCCCTGCGGCACTCCACACACCAAGGAATGGCGCGACGACATTTCCCTCCCTAGTGCCACCCTCTGTCCCCAACCAGAGATAAAAGAGCACAGCCAGTTACGGGCTATGCCCTGTATCCCCACGTCTGCGAGGCGGTGGTCCAGAAGATCATGATCAACCATGTCAAAGGCTACTGACAAATCTGAAAAGATGATAAAGTTTTGGGATCTAATATATAATGAACTGAATAAACTTTTAAAGTATACATTCCCTAAAAAACCAGAGGCTTTTTTATTAGGGATAATAGGGGAGGAGGTGAAAAAGGAGGATCGTAAACTATTTCAATATGCCACGGCTGCAGCCAGGATTCTTGTGGCTCAAAAGTGGAAATCACAGGAGATCCCAATGGCAATG
The DNA here is from genome assembly GCF_964234715.1 of Podarcis melisellensis. Lineage (NCBI taxonomy): Eukaryota > Metazoa > Chordata > Lepidosauria > Squamata > Lacertidae > Podarcis > Podarcis melisellensis. Next base: position 17,915,627 of record NC_138533.1, read on the forward strand.
GAGTGGCAGACCAAAGTTTTTGAGTATACAGAATTGGCTAAAATGACTTAGAAAATTCGAGACCAAAAAGGGACAAAGTTTGAAGAAGAGTGGAGTAAATTTGTTGCATACATAAGAATTAACTGTAGAAGTTTAAAAACTATAGCAGGGTTAACATAAATCCTGTGATGTGTATAGAGGGTAAATAAGAATCTGCAAGAGAAGATATAAATTAAGAAAACCGAAGCAGGGAAGGAAGGAAGTCTGGGCGTGAACTTACGCAGTGTAAATAAGACGACACAAAGTGTTGATTGCAATAAATTAAGTTTTATTTGTTTGTGAAAAAATCAATAAAAAGCATTTGAAAAAAGGGAATATTCATCTAAGCTACCCTTTAACAGAATTTTGTGTGTGTGCGGGGCGGGGTTAACCTCTGAAATTGTTCATCTGACCCATCTTTTAGCTCATAGGAGCAACTCTCGGGTATCAGGTTTGTTAGTAGTTTGTATGAGATCTTCTTGCAGTAAAGTAAGTTGCCGGACCCACCACTTAAAACACTGTTGGGAAATACATGAGTGGCCTGGTTAAAAATAATAATAATAATGCAGTGCCCTGCTAGGTTGGAGAATGGATAGTTCCATGGAGTGTCATCAATGCTTTTCTTCAAGAAAAAAATGTGCAGGTAATGTGTACACCCTTAAGTACTCCCAGGAAAAAAGCACTGATTGTCATGAAGTAACTTTGCACAGATAGATATGGTGTTCTGTTTTGACATCAGTCTGTTATTTTGTGTGTTTTTAAAATACAGTGGTACCTCAGGTTACATACGCTTCAGGTTACACACTTCGCTAACCCAGAAATAGTGCTTCAGGTTAAGAACTTTGCTTCAGGATAAGAACAGAAATCAGGCTCCGGCGGCGCAGCAGCAGCAGGAGGAGGCCCCATTAGCTAAAGTGGTGCTTCAGGTTAAGAACAGTTTCAGGTTAAGAACGGACCTCCGGAACGAATTAAGTACTTAACCTGAGGTACCACTGTATAAGATAAATTAGATGTCACAAGCATGATGTTTCCTCAGTCTCTAAAATGTTCCAATTATTTTGGCACTACAGTTATTCATTGGAATTAGCAAACACAATAGGCAATGTTGGTGACCCATTTGGACAGTTTTAACGGAGGATTGGGCCAATTCATAGAGGAGGCCATGGGTATGTTTTCCCTCCAGTACTGCATGCAGTATTAATGCTATTTGCTAGGAATTACAAGCAGGGAAACTACTCTTGCACCCAGGTCCTATTTGTGGGCATCTCAGGAGGCACCTGCTTGGTCTCTGTGAGAGTAGGATTATGGACAAAGTGGGGCAATGGCCTGGTCCAACAGAGCTTTGCTTATGTACTTACAAACACAGTGGTGATTTTAATAAATTAGCCTGACAAAACCTTGGACCTGAGTTTTTCTTTTAACTTAAGGATTCGCACAATGAGGAACAAAATTTCCCTCCACAGAAGCAGAAGACAGCTATTGGAAGATGTCAGGGAACTGCCATCGGAAGGATAGGTGGTGGAAGGGCTCACGGAGGCTAGGAGAGACTTAGCAGCCGAAGAGGGAACCAGCAGGGGGAGAGAAGGAGCTCCGAGGGAAAGTGAGTCGGAGGGATGGCTCAGAGACACTTCCAGCGAAAACAGTGGGGAGGTTCCAGGACCTCCTATAGGGACACCCACCCCTCGCCGGAAACTGTCGCGCCGAGAGTCCAGAAGATGCGTTTCCGTTAAGGAGCTCTTATGTTGGAAGAGATTCCGTAAACGCCCACTGTCGGATTCTGCCAGCGATTGAGGGAGCCATGCTTAAGGGGCTCCGTTATACACAGAGCTTTGCTAACCAGGCCAAACTCTGAGGGACTAAGCTTTTACGCACAAGCAGCTCATCATCCCATCACAGAAGACAAAGAAGGTCATTCATTTCTATAAACCTTTTAAGAACTGTATTACACTCTGCAAACATTTCTGTGTGCTCGGGAATTCAAGTGGCCCCCAACCAGCAAAGGCCATTATTCCGTGGAATCCATCTTGAACATGATACCATGTCACTGGCACACCATTGTCCTCTAGCCGCTTCTTGTACAACAGCCCATCGTCCCGGAGACCATCATATTCACAGGTTAGAATGAAAGCCTCTGGGAGCTGGCAGATTATGTCATCCTCTGCTAGAAGGGGGGCAAACATTGTCTCAGTACCTCTTTTAACTTGTTCATAAAGTTCTTCTGAAAATGGAGCAGGTTCTACAGGAACATAGCCCCTAGCTTTAAATTCTTCTGGAATGTTATCAGCATTGATCCATTTTTGGTATTTCTCTCTCAAATCAGGAGGGACATGGGCGCCTTTCAGAACTCCATCTACATTCATTGTCTTCCCAGTGAGATATGTCAAACCAACTTTGACAGTTCTTTTCCGGAACATAGGAGGAACTGAATGGTTTTGCTGATAGGATGGCAAATTGAAGTCCATTCCTTGGAGGAATGGGTAAATGAGGACCTGAGCTCGCACTCTGGGGAGGTCCTCTCTGGTCACCAGTTCTTGGCAAATGGCTGCAGCATATGTGCCTCCAATACTCTCCCCAGCAATGGCAATGCGGCTGGCGTCCACTCCATATTCCTTTGCGTTTTTCACAAAGTATATTACAGCAGTTAAACTGTCCAGTACAGGGACTGGATACGGATGCTCAGGAGCTAAACGAAACCTAAAGAGAAGGCAAGATGTCATCAGCATTCATCACTTTGCAGCATTTTCCTGCAATGGCATATATATCAAGGGTTGTACCCCTAGGGCCACATTCCTTTCTATGCAACCTTCCTGGGGGCCACATGTCAGCTGTGGGTGGGACCAGAGAGCAAAATGGAAAGCAAATGTGAACTTTCCCACTGGACAAGTAGGTTGGTTCCTACACACAGCCACACACCTTTCTCTACCCTCCAACCAAGCAAGCAAGACACATTCACACCAGTCAGATGCCACTCAAGGATGGTGCAAAAGAGGGGCAATAGTGCAGGGGTGGGGTCTGGGGTCAGAGGGGAAATGAAGTGGCCCAGAGTGCAGCATTCAGCCCCTGTGCCTGATGCTCTGCACCCAAATATAATACTAGTTCGGCATCCCATTCTCAGTGGCCGCTGGTCAAATCTGATTCCGACCATAGAGGCAGACTATAGCCAGCATAGCTAGGAGCCACTGGTAGCCTTGTACTCTGCCCAATTATTTAATCCCTTTTCAAAGCCATCCACATTGGAAGCTATCTCTGCTTTCTGTGGGAATTAGTTCCATAGTTTAACTTTGCACTGTATGGATAAGTACTTTCTTTTATCTGAATCTTCTAGCATTCAGCTTCACTGAATGTCCACATGTTCTAGAGTTCAGAGAGAGCGACAAACACAGTTCCCTAGGCCACTTTCCACATGACATGCCTAATATGACCAAGTTCTATATTTTGAATGTTTCCTTGATTTCATTTTCCATCTAAGGAAAACAACCCCAATTCTGAATCACCTCCAGTATGTCCCACCATGCCTTCCTGAGATCAGTGCTTCCCATTCTTTCTCCCCACTTTAAAACATATGGCCTTAAAGCCAAGAACTCCAGTTCACCCACCTTGGCCAGGAGGCTTCAGATCATGCACCAAAGGTGCATTTTGGCAGTGAGGGCAGCCATTGGGAGAGATGATGTCCATTACTGTCAGGAAGGCTTGCCTTGTAAAGGGCTCTGAAGCCCTGGCAAATGACACTTCTCCCATTGCCCAATGTACCACTGCTCTCACTGGATGGTAAGTGTGGCTGACGGGACAGTTGGGAACAGCTTGAGCTTATTTGCCAAAGAGAAGTTCACCTTCACTCCAGCTGCACTTTCCCTCTCAACCACAGGGCCATTTTGCCTTAGGAGAAGAATCCTAATGGCTTTTTATGGGTTGATGTGGTGGTTTTCTGTAAAAGTAGTTTAATGGCCTGATCCAGAAGAGCTCTTCTTATCATTAAAGCCAGAGGGATTGGGTCCAAAGGCATAAAAATCAAAATACAAAGGTGAACACCCATTCTAAAGGTTGGCAAATCCACTATGTTGGCAAAATCAGCTTTTTTCTGGGCTCATGTGGAAGGGTTAGAAACTGAGGGGAAATACTCTTTTTTCTGCTACAACAAGCAAGAAGATACTTACTCAGCACACATAACCACTGAGTCGGTTTGGTGGGCAATGGAACGGCAGATCATTTCAGAGGTTCCTAGTGGGGAGGAAACACATCACACACTGCCTGCTGTGAGCAATTATTTGTTACTCTCCATTACAAATTTCCTTGGTCGTTCACATTGAAATCACTGTGAGTTGAATCCACTGTGAGTTAGTCCTACTGAAAGTAAACCTGTTGAAATTAACAGATATGACCAATGCTTTCCCCCCAGGGGGTACACAAGGGTATGCAGGACCGGCACCTCTTTGTTGTTGTTGTATAAATGTGTGGCACTTACCTTAACAACTTCATGGTGAGTACTGGCACCTCTCTTTCTAGAAAAAAAGGACTGGATATGACTAATATTGCTGTGTCATAAATGTCTGTTTTTAATGTCAATGGAGGCACAGGTCAATTCTGCGTCCAGGGCAACTGTTTACCAGCTCCATATGGAATGCAGGCTGAGACCCTACCTGCCTGCAGACTGTCTCGCCAGAGTGGTGCATGCTCTAGTTATCTCCTGCTTGGACTACGGCAATGCGCTCTACGTGGGGCTACCTTTCAAGGTGACCCGGAAACTACAACTAATCCAGAATGCGGCCACTAGACTGGTGACTGGGAGTGGCCGCCAAGACCACATAGCACCGGTCTTGAAAGACCTACATTGGCTCCCAGTACGTTTCCGAGCACAATTCAAAGTGTTGGTGCTGATCTTTAAAGCCCTTAATGGCCTCCGTCCGGTATACCCGAAGGAGCGTCTCCCCCCCGTAGTTCTGCCTGGACACTGAGGTCCAGCGCCGAGGGCCTTCTTGCAGTTCCCTCACTGCAAGAAGTGAAGTTACAGGGAACCAGGCAGAGGGCCTTCTCTGTAGTAGTGCCCACCCTGTGGAATGCCCTCCCACCAGATGTTAAAGGAAAAAAACCACCTACCATATTTTTGGGGGGCATCTGAAGACAGCCCTGTTTAGGGAAGCTTTTAATATCTGAAGGACTATTGTATTTTAATATTTTATTGGAAGCTGCCCAGAGTAGCTAAGGAAACCCAGAACGTCCGCGAGTGGTGGCGGTTGTAAATAGAGGTTCTATTGTACAGTTAACCATTTCAAACACATTTCACAGAACTTACGGATGCTTCCAAACACCCCAGCACCTCCATGAAGAAAGATGATTCCTTTCCTGTTCCCAGCAGGTGATGTCTTGGGCCAGTACAGCCTCACAGGCACCCCATCAAAAACCAGGTCCTTTATGATCAGTTTGGAGTCCTTCATTATCGGAATTAATAGGCACATGGCCCTGATTATGGAATATCTATGGCAGATGCCCATTTTTTCCAGAATTCCTACCTGTTTAAAACAAAACATTTAGCATGCATAATTAGCATTAGATATTTTTTCCACTTGCAATTTTTTAATACTTAAAAAAGTATTTTGGAACCGTCTAATCCAGCCTTTAGAAATGATCATGACCAGTACTTTGACACAGGGTGAGATACCTGATACTTGGAAGACCATTCCCTGCTGAAAGGCCCATTTCTCCTTGGCCTAGGGGGCAGGGCCCAGACTCACCTTGAACAGCTAAAAGGGGATGCTGGGAGGCCAGAGGGGCATTGCTGGAACAACTCTTGGGATGTGGCAACTGGCAAAAAGTTTTAAAATCTTTAATTTTAGTTCCCCTGTTTTGTTTTTGTTGGGTTGGGGTTGGTTAAATGTCTTGTTGGGATTGGCAGCTATTTTAATTTGGGTATTATTATTATTATTATTATTATTTTATATTGATTTATATAGGTTTATTTTAGTCTGTATAAGATACGGTTTTCTTTTTGTTAATGTTTGATGTTTTATTATGCTTATATATGCTGTAAGCCACCCAGAGGAGCTGGGTAAACCCAACCAGATGGGCGGGATACAAATAATAAAATTAGTATTATTATGAGTATGCCAATATCACATTGATAGCAAAACAAGATCATGACCCAGCTCAAGTCAATAATTATAGACCTATTACTTTGCTTAATTGTAATTATAAATGGTTTGCGGCAATATTAGCAAGAAGACTCAAACAAGTGTTAGGAAACTTAATACATGAAGACCAGATAGCATTTCTGCCGATGAGGCAGTTAAAAGATAATGTTGCAATTGTATTAAATGCTACTGAATATTTTGAAAAAAGAAATGATTAGCAATTACCCATGATTTTTCTAGATGCAAAGAAAGTGTTTGATAATTCACTGGGCAACAATTTTTTACTTTTTGAATGTTGTCTAGATTTCTACAACTGATTTAGGGTATTTTTCCACTGCTGAATCAGGAAATGGCATCCGTTTCTCTCCATCAGGTCAGGTTTACTGTAAACTAAATGGTGGGCATTGATAAAGGTAAGTACACGTAAATTGCATGTTGCTTCACCATTTTTCAAACTTCAGGGCTTGAACTTCCGTTTCTTGGAACTCCAGGAATGCTCAGCGGCAGGGAGGTCTCTCTTCAGAGTCCAACAGTAGTCAGCCATCATGACTGCGTCCCAGCGACCCTGATACCTGGTCTCCATCTCTTTCATGTCCTGATGGAATCTCTCCCCCTGGTCATCACTCATAGAACCCAGTTTCTGAGGAAACCGGTCCATATGTGAAAATAGGTAGTGCATCTTGACGCTCATGTTGCAGCCCAGGTTTCTGAAAGCAGTCAGCATGTTGTTGACAAGTTCTGCGTGGTTTCTGGCCTTATTGTTGCCAAGAAAGATCTTCACTACCAGAACAAATGTCTTCCACCCTTCCAGTTCCACTTCGTTCATTGACTTTCCGAACTCTGAATCTCTGATGAGCTGTCGGATTTGAGGACCGTCAAAGATGCCAGCTTTCAACTTCTCCATGGTCAATCCTGGAAAAGCCTGGCACAAGTAAGTGAAGCAGTCACCATCCTTGTCCAGAGCCTTGGTGAACTGCTTGATTAAGCCAAGCTTGATGTACAGCGGTGGGAAGAGTATTCTGTCTCTGTCCACCAGAGAATCATTGAAAGTAGTGGGCAGCAGAGGGCGGAAGATGAAAAATTTTGACCAGATATCAAAATTTACTTGAACGGAAATCACTTTTATGATGATCTCCTATTGAAGCCAGTGCACTAAGGAAATTAAACATCCAAGAGAATTGGGGTACTTATAGAGACATACTGTTTTTTTCTGGTAATGCATGTAAAATGAAAAAGTTAGAAGAAATTCAAAAATGGGTATCAGATTGGTTTCAATATTTTCAAATGAATTAGCATTTTTAAAAAGAATTATTCTAAATCATTTTATTGACTCTAAAGGGTTGCAGTCCCTTTTATAGAGGTGTCTTCATCCCCATGATATATGTAAAATATACTTACTAGTGCCAATCCATATCCCATTAAGAAATCGTGAAGCAATATTATTGGGCGATAGGACAGTCCTCGAGGCAGGTGGGTCCTGGTAAGACGATAAGAAACTCCCCACACTAACAGCAAGAGATGAATGAAAATCGTTGTATATAATATCAGTATCCACAGAGTTTCACCAAACGCCATTTCCCTTAAACTCAGAGGCACAGAGACAAGGACTTCGCCTTGGCCAACGCTGGTGGCTTTTATAGGAGAACAATCTATGCCATGTGGAAAAGAACACCCTAGGCCAACCCATATAATTCTCGGTTGAGAAGAAAAGAAATAGCTTAATGATCCAGTAAGACATTGCAGCTATCCTGGATTCCTGAAAGACACTGTTGTTCCTCACACAGGGTGTGGATACGCGTTGGTGGGTGTGAATTTGCCTATCTTCTCCTCCCAAGGGAAGGCGTGCATAGGAGTTTGCCTGCCCTCCCACACAAAATCATTGTGCCTCTTCCCTCCCTGAGGAGTTTATCAGGGATAATTAAAAGGGGCGGCACAACGATACAGGAGGGGCTGGCTGGCACGACACTGCAATGGCATCCTCCCAACCGGAGGGTCACTGCAACTTTCCAGAACAGTGTGGTGAGGAAAGAGGTTTGGCGCTGTGCAGGCTGACCAATGGGAGCCAATCCCACCCAGTCTATTGCTCCACTTTTCATTTATAAAGTCCATTTGTTTATTTATTTATTTATTTATTTATTTAAGCTTCCTCTGCTTCCTCTACTCTTGGACCCATTGATGGCCTCTTGCTGAACTGATACAAAGAGGGGAGTTGAAATACAATGGGATTTAGTTCATTCATTTATTTATAAAAGCTTCCTCTGCTGTTGGACCCATTGGTCATTTGCTGCAACAATACAAAATGGAAGCATCCTGACTTTCTTGGTTGAAGGAATGGAGAACATTAGAGAATTCACATATTCTAGACTTAGAAGGCCATGATAATATTTTTGGTTGGCACGCTTCATTATGGTATGAAAAGGTGAAAGTACATAAAGGATTTATAAATCATATAATTAGGGGGGGGTTGTATAGAATATGGGATAAATAGAAGCATTTATCAGAGGGGAACCTCTTTGGCTCTCAATGTTGGAAATTATAGAGGTAAAGAAAAAGAATATTATTATTATAAATAATAATTGAATTTATATACCACCCTATACCCAGAGGTCTCAGGGCGGTTCACATAAAAGGATTACAATATTATAGAATGGTGGACAGCTTACAAAAAAATATTAAAACAAGTGGGAGGAAAGTATAAATTTATAAAAAAATAAGGAATTATCAGGAAAACTAACAACAAGAATACAATATCATCATTTGAATGGAGTATTTCAGAAAGATAGGCTACAAGGGTCTGGGGAACAAATATCACAACTGGAGAGAGACCTGTTAGAAGGGAATGTAAAAGTGATGTCTATAATGTATAAAATATTATTGGAATGGGAGACAAAGGATGAGGAAGTAAAATCCCCAATGATACATTGTGCAATAGAAATTGGTCATAATACAGACATGGAAGCATGGGGACGATTGTGGAATGTGGATGTAAAATTTACAGCATGTTATGGTTTAAGAGAAAACTATATGAAAATAAACTATCAATGGTATCTAACCATTGGCAAAAATGGCAAAAATGTATAAATCTAAATCAAATAAATGTTGGAAATGTAAAGAGGAAGAAGGTTCTTTTTATCATATGGTGGTCTTGTAGTAAGGTTAAAGCTTACTGGGAAATGATACATCATGAATAGAAAATATGTTTAAAATAATGTTTATAAAAGCCCAGAAGCTTTTCTTTTGGGAATTATAGGGACAGAACTACCTAAACTGTATAGAAACTTGTTCGTGTATGCTACTACAGCAGCAATAATGCTACTTGCCCCAAAATGGAAAGAAGTAGAAGTCCCAGCAAAGGAAGAATGGATACAGAAAGGAAGAAAGGAATATGCAGAAATGGCAAAACTTACCAGAAAAATAAAAAACCCAGATAACAAACTTTTTATAAAAGAATGAAAATGGTTTATTGAATATTTACAGATACATTGTAAACAGAAAAGAACATTGGCAGGATTATTGTTACAACCTGCAGTTTCAAAAGAGTATATATTTAAAGTAGAAGAATAAATTAAGTTAATTTGAATATGCAGAAGATATTAAAAATAAATATCCCTTCCTCTCTCTCTCTCTCTCTCTCTCTCTCTCTCTCTCTCTCTCTCTCTCTCTCTCTCTCTCTTTCTCAATGTGAAGTCCCAAAATTGTCCCATCATAACTCCAGGCAGATGTTGCTACATAATATCTGCTTGAGTTTGAAGATTTAGCAACGAGAAACATCTGTGCAAAAAGCTAAGCCAAGTCCTTTGGAGTGCAATGGGTCCATTTCATTATACCCACATTAGACAGAATTGTAGTCAAACCCAGATCCCCAGACACACAAAAGGCAAGACATTATGCTGCTCTCTCCATATCAGGCCAACAAGCAAGAAGATGTCTTTGGATCTCACCATCCTCTGGTCACTTGAATTCAAACTTTGAGCTGCCAAGGAGAACCTTGAAATGTCATCCAGGCCAATAAGTCAGTGAACAAACAGTTGCAAGCTGTATATCAAGAGCAGGTGTGAAGAAGTGGGTGGTCAGGGCAGCCCTCTGCTGCACCCTATCTGCAGGGGGCTCTCAGAGAAGGACTGACCATCCTAAGGTCCAGCTGGGAAGGGCAAGGGTGTCTATAAAAAAGGTAAAGGGACCCCTGACCATGAGGTCCAGTTGTGGCCGACTCTGGGGTTGCGGCGCTCATCTCGCTTTACTGGTCGAGGGAGTCAGCGTACAGCTTCCGGGTCATGTGGCCAGCATGACTAAGCCGTTTCTGGCGAACCAGAGCAGTGCACGGAAACGCCGTTTACCTTCCCGCCAGAGCGGTCCCTATTTATCTATTTGCACTTTGACGTGTTTTTGAACTGCTAGGTTGGCGGGAGCTGGTACCGAGCAACTGGAGCTCACCCCGTCGCGGGGATTCGAACCGCTGACCTTCTGATCGGCTCTGTGGACAGCGCCACTCGTGTCTCAAGGGTATCTATACCCTTCACAAATTAGGGCCATGATACCTGAAGGAATTCCGCACGTGGGCCTATTCAGATCAGACGTGCACACCTGAAAACAGACTGGGATCTATCCAGGCCCAGATGAGATATGGATCTGTTGCCAAGTGCCAATCTATGTCCCAAGAGTCACTATTGGTACTAACTGAAGTTTCAGAATTGAACTCCTTGCATAACACATTGCAGAAATCCAAATGGAAGGTTGCCAGTGTTAATTCTGAGATCAGGATAAAGCTGCAGGCCAGCATTTATTCGTCCTCCCCGCAACCCCACCCCGCTCCTCTTTCTCCATTTGCTCTCCTTTCCCCCTGCTTCCTCAGCACTTCCCTCCATCTGCAGCAGGCTGCTTCTTTCTGTCCCCCTCCGTCTTTCTATCCAGTGGCAGCAGGATGCCTGGAGCTGAGAAGGAAGGTGAGGAGCCGCCCCGGGTGTCACCACTGAGGGGGGTGACAAAATACCGCGCGGCACTCATCGTGGCACCTGCAGTGCGCCCAAGTCATGCGTCTCGTTTGCGCTTCCCAAAGGTTCGCCCGCTGCCTCTCCCCCAGATGTAGGGTGGTTGAGTGGGAGGAAACAGGCTCCTGAACACGCCACCCCAGGTGCCCGAGCGGCTTCCTCCACCGCTGCAGACAAGTACGCCCAAAGGGAGAGGGGAGTCCCAGAAGCAGCGGAGATGTATGGCTCCTAGAGGTGCATAGATAATAAGGCAGAAAGTCAATTATTTTTAAATATATATATATAATTTTTATTAGTTTTTTTTAACATATCATTTTCAACAGTAATTAAACATACTTTTACATCTTATTCAAATTTTTGACTTCCATCAATCCTGTCTGAAAAATTTCCAATCTAATCTCTCAGTATGTATTTCTTATCTTCCCTATTACATTTCAAACTCATAACCAATATCTTTATCTTTTTCTACTTTGTAACACTTAATATATTTCTCCTTACAAAACTTCTTGTAGTCCTACTAACGTAATTTGTTGATTACAGTTGCTCTTCAAATAATTCATATACGTCTTCCAATCTTCTGTAAATCTCTGGTCCCACAGGTTTCGAATCCTTCCTGTCATTTTGCCCAATTCTGCATAGTCCATCAATTTCGGCTGCCATTCTTCTTTTGTCAGAATTTCTTCTTGTTTCCATTTCTGGGCTAACAATACTCTTGCCGCAGTTGTTGCATATAAAAACAATTTAGCAGAAAGTCAAATTAATGAGATGTTGAAAGGAAGCCTGGTACAAAGTAATTAGCTTTCTAGCCACATATATTTACCAGAATAAAATTGTCCTCGCCATTGTATATAACTCCACAATTAACACAAAAACACGGATTAATTGCTGGGATTATAACCACTTTACCTTCTTATTTTTGTTTTGATTATGACTAGCAGTAATGTAGCAAAAGGCTGGTAAAGTATAACTCAGACAAACTGGGCCCTTCAGGTGTTTTGAGACTACAGTTCCCATCATCCCTGACCACAGGTCCTGTTAGCTAGGGATGATGGGAGTTGTACTCCTAAAACAGCTGGAGGGCCGAGGTTGCCTATGCCTGGCATAATTAATTGCATGTGAGCTGCGACCCTTTTACCCTTACTTGTGAGTAAACTTTAAAACCAATGTCATACATTTCTGAGTAAGTGTACCGAGTAGGACAACGCACTATTAGGATTCAACACGCCCGGTCATTTGGAGATAGAGAGTGGGGGGAGAGGCCTCTTGAAGAGAGGATAATAAATCAAACAGCAGCATTTCAGAGCATTTTTACACCGACCTGGAAACTCGCCCGTTGCTTCGGGGCAACAATTTCAGTCAGTGGTGGAGTTAGCTGAACAGACGCCCAGAGCAGCAGCCATGCCGTGCACCTGGGGGGGGCAGGGCGACCTGGGCGGCGCGCTGTGATCTGCTGTGGGCAGTGGTGGCAACTCGAGCCGCTGCACATGGGGCAGCAGGGCGAGCCCCCTACAGTGTGCCTTTTTGTCACCCCACCTCAGAGATGACACCCAGGGTGGGCTTCCACCACCGCACCCCCCTTCCTACGCCCCGGATGCCTCCTAATAATAAAAATGAAGCCTCGTGTCTGTGTTTAGGTGCTTCCACTCCCACCCCCTTTCCTTGCCTTCCGGGTGCAGGTGGACTCTTCTTCTTTTTATATATATATATATATAATATTTATTAAGGTTTTCAATATGAATACAAAGATAACACACAGTATAACATATATCATAACATATTTTCACAACTTCTTTGGACTCCCTCACGTCTCCCGCTCCCACTTTCATCATAAAAAATTTTTTTACCAGCAATTTATCATCTTGTTTGCATTCTTATGTCCCACAAACTTAATTTGTAATCTAATAGTTCTCCAAAAGGTTTATATTTCCTCATCTCACTTATCTTCCTAATTCTATCTAGTTTAATGGTGCTCAATTATTTATGATTTAGCAACCTACTTAACATTCAGCCAAATTACAATGTTTTTGTAAATACAGGTGGACTCTTCTTCAAACTGGCTTTGCCCAAGGAAAGTTCCCCGTTTCCCCTCCCCACCTCCTCTCAGCCTTCCCAGGACCAATACCAAGCTGCTCTAAGGGACAGCAGCATCGCGTTTTCAGATTTGGGCCAGCCTCCCACCCTCTATAAGGGACACGGGTGGCGCTGTGGGTTAAACCACAGAGCCTAGGGCTTGCCGATCAGAAGGTCAGCAGTTCGAATCCCCGCGACGGGGTGAGCTCCCGTTGCTCGGTCCCTGCTCCTGCCAACCTAGCAATTCGAAAGCACGCCAAAGTGCAAGAGTTACCTTCCCCCAGCGGGAAGGTAAACAGTATTTCCGTGCGCTGCTCTGGTTCGCCAGAAGCGGCTTAGTCATGCTGGCCACATGACCCGGAAGCTGTACTCTGGCTCCCTCGGCCAATAAAGCGAGTTGAGCGCCGCAACCCCAGAGTCGGCCACGACTGGACCTAATGGTCAGGGGTCCCTTTACCTTTTACCCGCCCCCTACCCTGCTTTTCCCAACCTGTAGAAGGACCAGACTCCAGTTTCTCACCTCTTGATCCCTCCGCAAAGCTTTTTCCCCACCCTCCACTCTCCCCCACTGAAGTTTTCTAAATCCGGCCCGCAGACGGTCTGGGAACCAGCATGTTTTTACATGAGTAGAATGTGTCCTTTTATTTAAATTGCATCTCTGGGTTATTTGTGGGGCATAGGAATTTGTTCACCCCCCCCTCAAAATATAGTCCGGCCCACCACATGGACAGTGTACTAGCCCCCTGCGAAAAAAGTTTCCTGACCCCTGCTAAGTACCTCTGTGATGGACAGCAAAGCCAGACCAGAGTTTGGTGATGCAGTCCCTCAGAATTCCAGCAGAGGGCTGGAGCCTCTCTGAATGAGTACTAAGCAGAGTGGGAGGAGAAAAATAAAAGGAGCAGTTTCTGAGGGAGTTTTTAGACTGGGCTTGGTTTGAGTGTCTTGGGAGAGTTTTATGTCAGGGGCTAGCTGGAGGGCTGACTTTGAGCCAGGAGAAGTAGCAGCTGTGTGGATACAGCCTACATGGGTCTCATTCCAGTCAGGAGGGGAGAGATCTTCTAGAAAGAGAAGACTCCTAAACCAGTAGCAAGGGGTGTGGCAATCCTCAGGGTCTGTTATACTATTTACTTCAATAAGAGTATGTAAACGCAGTCAGTAACATTGGAAGATAAGGGCAGATCAAGGACGGCACACAGGAAGTCACTTACACAGAATTTCCCTCCACAGAAGCAGAAGGCAACCATTGGAAGACAAAGAAGGTCATTCATTTCTATAAATCTTTTAAGAACTGTATTACACTCTGCAAACATTTCTGTGTGCTCGGGAATTCAATTGCCTTCAAACCAGCCATGGCCATTATTGCATGAAATCCATCTTGAACATGATACCATGTCACTGGCACACCATTGTCCTCTAGCCGCTTCTTGTACAACAGCCCATCGTCCCGGAATCCATCATATTCACAGGTTAGAATGAAAGCCTCCGGGAGCTGGCGGATTATGTCATCCTCTGCTAGAAGGGGGGCAAACATTGTCTCATAACCTCTTTTAACTTGTTCATAAAGTTCTTCTGAAAATGGAGCAGGTTCTACAGGAATATAGCCCCTAGCTTTAAATTCTTCTGGAATGTTATCAGCATTGATCCATTTTTGGTATTTCTCTCTCAAATCAGGAGGGACATGGGCGCCTTTCAGAACTCCATCTACATTCATTGTCTTCCCAGTGAGATATGTCAAACCAAAACTGACAGCTCTTTTCCGGAACAAGGGAGGAACTGAATGGTTTTGCTGATAGGATGGCAAATTGAAGTCCATTCCTTGGAGGAATGGGTAAATGAGGACCTGAGCTCGCACTCTTGGGAGGTCCTCTCTGGTCACCAGTTCTTGACAAATGGTTGCAGCAAAAGTGCCTCCACTACTCTCCCCAGCAATGGCAATGCGGCTGGCGTCCACTCCATATTCCTTTGCATTCTTCAGAAAGTGTATTACAGCAGTTAAACAGTCCTGTACAGGGACTGGATACGGATGCTTAGGAGCTAAACAAAATCTAAAGAAAAAACAAGATATCATCATCATTTGACATCATACTTGGGGCTGAGGTACCTTCAGCACCCCCAAGGAGGCTGGGTCCCCCTAAGCTGATTGACATTTCCATTCAAATGGTTATGTGCTCCACGTCATGTGATCATTTAGGCAATATGGGACTTACCGTTGGGGGAGGGCAATATTTACTCAAGTTGGCACCCCTGCCTTCACGCAAGCAAGACAAATTCCAGTCAGGCAGATGCCACTCAAGGAGGGTGAAAAAGAGGGGCAATGGTGCAGAGGTGGGGGTCTGCGGTGATTTCAGAGTGAAGAAGAGGAGTTTGGATTTGATATCCTGCTTTATCACTACCCCCTACCCTGCTTTTCCCAACCTGTAGAAGGACCAGACTCCAGTTTCTCATGGGACGCGGTGGCCCTGTGGGTAAAACCTCAGTGCCTAGGACTTGCTGATCGTAAGGTCAGCGGTTCGAATCCCCGCGGCGGGGTGAGCTCCCGTTGTTTGGTCCCAGCTCCTGCCCAGTTAGCAGTTTGAAAGCACCCTTAAGTGCAAGTAGATAAATAGGTACCGCTTTATAGCGGGAAGGTACCGGTAAATGGCGTTTCCGTGTGCGGCACTGGTGCTGGCTCACCAGTGCAGCTTCATCACGCTGGCCACGTGACCCGGAAGCGTCTTCGGATGGCACCGGCTCCTGGCCTCTTAGGTGAGATGAGCGCACAACCCTAGTCAGTCAAGACTGGCCCATACGGGCAGGGGTATCTTTACCTTTACCTTTAAGGAGTCTCAAAGTGGCTAACATTCTCCTTTCCCTTCCTCCTCCACAACAAACACTCTGTGAGGTGAGTGGGGCTGAGAGACTTCAATGAAGTGTGACTAGCCCAAGGTCACCCAGCAGCTGCATGTGGAGGAGCAGGGAATCGAACCCGGTTCACCAGATTACGAGTCCACTGCTCTTAACCGCTACACCACACTGGCTCTTCAGGGAGAACTGAAGAGGCCTGGAGTGGAGCATTGAGCCCCAGTGCCTGAGGTTTTCCATGATAATATAATGCTAGTTCACATCCTGTTCTCAGTGGCCAGTGTTCAATCATTGGAGAAACTCACAATCAGAACATGAGTCTTGTGGTACTCTTCCCTCCCACAGCTTCCAGCAACTGGCATTCAGTTCAGCAACTGTCTCCACCTGCAAAGGCAGGCTATAGCCATCATGGCTAGTAGCCACTGGTAGTCTTATACCGTGTGCATTTGTTTAATCCTCTTTTAAAGCCACCCAGTTGGAGGCCATCATTGCCTCCTGAGGGAACAAGTTCCACAGCTTAACTACACACTGCGTAAAGAAGTACTTTCTTTTAGGTGAATCTTCTAGCATTCAGCTTCATCGAATGTCCACATGTTCTAGAGTTAAGAGAGAGGGACAAAAACATTTATCTACCGTATTTTTCGCCCTATAGGACGCACCGTCCCATAAGGCGCACCAAGTTTTTTGGGGGGGGAATAAAGGGAAAAAAATTATTTCTCCTCCAGGAGCGGGGCTGGGGTGGGGGAGGCCTGAGCTTCCCCCGACCCCAGTCCCCAAACAGGCAGCTCTCTGCAAGCCGTGGGAGCCCAGCGCTGGCTCCCGCTGCTTGCGGAGAGGTCCGCGAAGCCTGGAGAGTGAGAGGGGTCGGTGCGCACTGACCCCTCTCGCTCTCCAGGCTTAAGCGAAAGCCTGCATTCACCCCATAGGACGCACACACATTTCCCCTTCATTTTTGGAGGGGGAAAAGTGCGTCCTATAGGGCGAAAAATACGGTAGTTTTATGTAAGAGTAGTTTGATGTTCCTTATATGACGCCTTGGAAGGAGTTTTGTCTGAAAGGCAGGATAGAGATAATCCCAACAGATAGAACTAGCATAGATTGAGAAGCCATATCAGCCTCTCATGGTGGATAAGGTTATCCATGAATACTAGTCACAAGGCGGATGGGCCATCTCCACTATCACAGGCAGTAATGCTTCTGAATATCAGATGATGTACGTTGCACCTGGGAGCAGTGCTCCTGTGTCTGGGTCCAGCTTGTGGGCTTTTCATTGGGATATTTGGTTGGCCACCGTGAGAACAGGATGTTGGGCCCCCTTTGGCCTGATCCAGCTTCTTATGCTTAAAGCCAGAGGGACTGGGTCCAAAGGCATAAAAATCAAAATACAAAGGTGAACACCCATTCTAAAGGTTGGCAAATTCACGATGTTGGCAAAATCAGCCGTTTTCTGGGCTCATGTGGAAGGGTTAGAAACTGAAGCGTGAAGATACTTACTCAACACACATAACCACCGAGTCGGTTCCATGGGCAAGCGAATGGCAGATCCTTTCAGAAGTTCCTGGAAAAAGGCACACAACCTTTAACAAGTTTTTTTTTGGCAACAACTAAGCTGAACTGAACCCTTTATAAATGGGGCATCACTAGTTGAAAACCATTATGTACATTTTGTTCCCTCCTGATCAGCAGTTTCAATGGGTAAAACTCAGAACAGAACCAAAAAATCCATTCTTTTAAAGCAAGGTGTGCTAGGAAGGTGTGCCTTCGTTTCATATCGTCAGGTGCCTTTGGCTAATTAACCAATAGACGGCCTTTTAAACTGTGTGTAGGCACAGGTTGTTGACATTGTTTGTTGTTATTCTTTGTATTGTTATAGATTTGGGGGGAGACCACCCTAAACCTTAGAAATTAATAAGTGGTAGGATTTTGATTATTATTTGGAGCAGGCATAGGCAAACTCCGGACCTCCAGATGTTTGGGACTACAGTTCCCATCCTCCCTGATCACTGGTCCTGTTAGCTAGGGATATGGGAATTGTAGTCCCAAACATCTGGAGGGCCGGAGTTTGCCTATGCCTGATTTGGAGTATTGAAGGGAAGATTGGAGGCCAGCGGAAAAAACACTTTCCAAGTCAGTGCCTCACTTGGATAGAGGCCTTAACATGAAAAAGGGGCTGGTGGCACATATGCGAGGAATTCTTGGGCCTGAGCAGAAAGAGGTTGTCAGACTCATGGCAATGGGGGGGGGGGGTTGAGTTTTCAGGAAAAGAGTGTCTTTAGAGCGGTGTTTCCCAAGCTTGGATCTCCAACTGTTCTTAAACTACAATTCTCATCATCCCATACTACTGGTTTGGCAGAGAGTGGAGGTGGTACCCAACTTTTGTAGCAGTATTCATAAAGATAAAATTAAAAACCCAGAGGCAGCACAAACCACCCCCACCCCTCCATAGCAAACATTTCATGACCTTTACATTAAAGTATCACCCCAAATTCTCTACAAACAACAAAGAGAACCATTTCAAAAACATTTCAAAGAACTTACGGATGCTTGCAAATAGTGCAATCCCTCCATGAAGAAAGATGATTCCTTTCCTGTTCCCAGCAGGTGATGTCTTGGGCCAGTACAGCCTCACAGGCACCCCATCAAAAACCAGATCCCTTGTGATCATTTTTGGGTCCTTCACTTCCGGAATGAGTAGGTTTAGGATCCTGAGTATGGAATATCTATGGCAGATGCCCAGTTTTTCCAGAATTCTTCCCTGTTTAAACCAAACCATTTAGCATTTTAAATCAGAATTAGATATATGTATTGCATATATGTATTGCCTATGGAACAGAAACCGTGCATGGGAGATGACTGCGCTGTTTATCCTTTCCTTCCTCTTGGGATGGAAAATTATTCTCTTTGAGCAGCCCAGAAGTGAAGCCCCTGCCCACTCTCCTTTCCTAGTATGCTTCCTGTTATTTCAAACCTTAAGACGCAACACAAATTGGGGGTATTCAGTGCTAGTACTACTCAGGATAAATCCACTGGAGTGCATAAGAACCTAAGCAGTGTAGGAGTACAAATATCCAGAGTGTGGGGATCAGATGGGATTACTATGAGGAATTATAAAATATGCCTCAAGCCATTGTGTCAGCTGTGAAAGCATGGTGTTGAGTGGGTTTAATTCATTGACAGTAATTTCTGATCAAATCCCACAACCCTCTGCATCTCTGGCCATTTCCTCTACTGTCCATTTCTCTCTGCTTGCGTACACAGCCCAGCTGCCAGTTGCTTTGCCAGGCATCACAGCTGTCAACCGTCCCCTATTTGGCGGGAAACTCCCTTATCCCAGCGCTGTTTCCCGCTGCTGTCCTGGATTGATGATGTCCCGTAAATTTCCCCGGTTTCAAAGGAAGCGGCTCCTCTCCCTCCCTCCCTGCCAGCCAGGGAGGAAGGAGGCTCCAACTGTGTTGCTTGGCTGTGTTGCTCACCCAATAAGGACTCTAAGAACGACTGGGGGATGGAGCTTGCATGCCTTGTGCCGATCAAATCGGCCGCGTTGCCTGGGGACTCGCCTTTGCTCAGCGCTTCCCAGGGGAGAGGTGACGGTGTGGTAATATTGAGGCTTGGAAGTGAGCAATAGCCCCGGCGCAGCTGGTCTGGGAAACGGAGAAAGGTCTTCTTATGGAAAGTAACTGCAGCACTTACCAAGCAACGGTCAGGAGGGCGGAATGAGAAGCAAGGAAAGGTGGGGGGCCACCAGGGGGCGCATTGGAAGATGTCCGACAATAACATCTCTCCGACCCACACGAGGCAATTAAGAGGCTGATATGGGAGTATGCAGCCTCCCTTACTCCCCCAAGGGAATGGGGGGGGACTGCTTTGCCAGCTGTGCTCATAATTCACTCCCGGATTCGAAAGAAGGGGGTGACCGGGCACTTGGCACAAAGCCCTTGGGTGGGGCCGCTCTCCCGGACGCTGTTTCTGATCGCGCACTGGTTTGCATTACTTCGAAATATATAATTGGATAAAGAAGCAAATGCACATACTTCAAGTGAAGATCAGGTGTAAAGACTGCTCATTAATGGGATCTCTGTGCGGAGCGACAGGCTGGACAATAAATCAAGTGAAGACTCATCATTAAAAGACTGGTATTTCGGACTGAAATGGAAAGGGGGGAGGAAAAAACTTTTCTTTTTTTGTCTTATGTGAGTACCCAATAATGCTCCCTCCCAGAGAGAAAGAATCGTTGCAAATTACTAATCACAAGCTGGAGATTAAAAAGCTGTGTGGAAATGAATTATTGAGCAAAGAGAGGCTGGTGGGAATATCGGGAATGGAAGGAAAGCTTTGTGACGCAGTTTCAAATGGAGATTCGTCAAGTCGGCCTGCCCACAGGAGGACGGGGGGAGGAGGACCGTGGTCATCGGAATGTGAATGTATGGTTATCGGAATGTGAATTTGACCTGGCAGGGCTCCCTGAGATACAGATTCGCAGGCCGGTAGAAATCACGGACAAACTGTATGAATGTTTTTTATGGAGCTGTGGAAATGGTGGCTGTCCTTTTTGTGATATGGCTCCTGGAGAGTTTAAAATCCACACAGGATATGTTTGTTTTCAACCCGCTTGTGAAGATTATCAGAGATCGTAAAGAAAGGAATATATGATTACAGTAAGAAGATGAGGAAAACAATAAGGAGACTATCAGGACAGAACTGGATAGAACTGTGAAATTAAAGCAGCAGCAAGAGCAATATTTGGATCCCTTTTGGAGCGCGACATATGGGTACCCCCAATAAAATTTTAAAAATTTGGCTGTATAATTTGGAACTAATGTGATTTGGAATTAATGTGATTTGATTGGCCTGTTAACAAAAATTATTTACAAAAAAAAAAGAGAAGCAAGGAAAGGTTATGTTGGGATCCACCTCTGAATTACCTGATGCAATTTGCCAGGAAGGCCACTGGGTGGCAGTACATTACAAGAGACCGAAGCAAAATGACTGAAACATGAAAAGAGGGTGTCACGATTGTTTGCAAGGGCAAAAGCCAACCTACAGATTAGCTGAGCTCTTTACTTTGGGAGCTGTGATCCCTTATTCCGGCTGCAGATCCCTTATTTTCAAATCTGAAAGTTGACAGCTATGCCAGGCATGCATCCTGGGCTGTGAAAGATAGTGGGCAGGTTCTTTTGATGTAGCTTTTCTGATATGTTAATTTTAGGATGTTAATCTTAGGGCTGGGAAATAGATCTCACATGAAGGTGATAATGATCCCTGTCCTCCTGGTGTCCTTCTTATCATTTATATTGCTTGTTTGTGACTTCCGGGGTTGCTGGATGCACTCCTTTGTAGGAGTTCTGTTTTGTTTACCCCAGAAATATGCATGCTAACAGTAATTAGTTTTTGTAGGTTAACTTTGTCCCCACGTGGGGTTTGTTGAAATGCTCAGAGGAAATCTGATTGATTCTTCCGAGCACGGTGACAAAAGTTCTTTTGTGAATAAAACGACCTGGGCTGGAGGGTGGACAGGAATTATTATTATACACAACCAGTCTTGCTGGTTCAAGCCTCTGTGTGTATTTTCATAATCAGAGTTCAATCCTTCCTTTACTTTGGGAACGCCTCAAAGCAGAGCCTGCTGGATTAGGACCCATCTACTCCAACATCTTGCAGTTGTCAACCAGGTGCCCCAATGGGAAACCCACAAACCCGGACTCAAGCACAGGAGCTCTCTCCCCTCCTGTGTTTTCCAGCAACTGGTGTTCAGAAGCATTGCTGCCTCCATCTCTAGAGCCAGAGCTGGTTAATAAGCATCCACGGCTATTGCCTCCATGAATTTCTCTATTTCACGTTGGAAGCTATTCAACTTGGCAGCCATCACTGCCTCTTGTGAGAGTGACTTCCATGGATTGAATATATTATGTGTGAAGAAGTCCTTTCTTCTATCTGTCCTGAATCTTCCAACATTGAGCTTCATTGGATTGTCTACAAGTTCTAGTGTTGTGAGAGACGGAGGAAAACCTTTCTCTCTCTATTTTCTCCATAATCTTAAACATTTCTATCACGTCGCCTCTTACTTGCCTTTTCTCTAAACTAAATTATTTCAAATGTTGCAGCCCTTTTTAGAGAGGTGTCGCTTGATCCCTGTAATATATGTAAAATAAACTTACCAGTACAAATCCATATCCCACTAAGAGATTTGAAAGTATCAATGGTGCAGCACGGCTCATTCCTCGAGGCACATGGGTCCTGGCAAGAGTATAAGAAACTCCCCACACTAACAGCAAGAAATGAATGAAAATAGTTGTATATAATATCAGCATCCACAGAGTTCCACCAAATGCCATTTCCCTTCAACTCAGAGGCACAGAGACAAGGACTTCGCCTTAGACAATGCTGGTGGCTTTTATACAAGAACAGTCGATGTCACCTGCAAGAGAACATCCTCGGCCAACCCACTTAATCTCTCAGCTGAGAAGAAAACAAATTGTTTAGGAATGTGGTAATATCGTGCAGGCTAACCATAGACTTGCTTAACAGCTTATCTTTAGAATGACTTGTGGTTAGAATGCCCGAAAACAGGCTGGCTGACAGTTGAAATAGACACATGCTTCAGCAAATATAGAGCTTGTTTATGCCCAGGGGTTGTCAGTATGTGGCTTTATTGCTTGAGTCAATGTGTAAAAGCATAGGAACACAGACCAAAGAAGGAGGAAAGAAATTAGGAGGAATGGTCATCAAATTCAGAGTAATGGGAGATGTCAACAAAGGGGGAGGGATTTTAGTATTTTAATTGGGAAGATGTGATAGGCTGTAAACCCTGAACATACCCAGCCAATGGGGAAACAGGAGGGAACCTGCCTCGGGTATAAGGGATATAAGCCTCAGTCTTACTATTTTTGGGTGTGTCTGCTTTTGGACACCTGATCTTGCAAGTACGTTATTTTGTAATCGATAAACTCTCTGCTGCTTATTAATTTTGTTCAGATTTTGAGGATCTCACACCCACGTCTAACATTTCTCACACAGGGTGTGAGTGTATGTTCGTTGGTGTGAATTTGCCTAAACTCCCCTGTCAAATGCCAATCAATGTCCTGCAGTCATTATTAGCACTAGCTCAGGTTTCCAGACCATTTCCAAATTCAACTCCTTGCATAACACGTTGCAGTAATCCAAATGGAAGGTAGTCAGTGTTGATTTGTCCTCAAAATAATGGTGCAGGCCAGCACCTAATGCCATGACACCATAGGGTGGAGGTGATGAGCGCAAGGAAGGAAAGCCAACATTGCTGTGGTGTTGCGTTCGCAAAGTAAAGGAAGGATTGAACTCTGATTAATAAGAATACACACAGAGGCTTGAACCAGCAAGACTCTGGGAAGGGTGCGTACAATCGTGTCTCTCTATGCTTGTCCGTGTTTTTTTCGCAGCCCCCCCCCCCAGATAGTTTTATTCACAAAAAAGCTTTTTACACAGTGTTTCTAAGAACCAATCATATTTCTTCTGAGCATTTCCACAAACCCACGTGGGGACAAAGTTAGATCAAATGAAATTATTTTAACTACAAAGACTACTACTCTGAGCATGCATACCTAATCTGAGAGTAAATAAAAGAGGACTAGAGAAACTCAGGAGATCACAAACAGAAGTAAACAAGAGAGGATGGAAGGATGGCAAGGAGATAGGCATCATCATCCTGCTTGGCAGGGGGTTGGACTCGATGGCCCTTGTGGTCTCTTCCAACTCTATGATTCTATGATTATCACCTTCCTGTGAAACTATTTCCAGGCCCTAAGATTAACATCCCAAGATTAATTAAGATTATATAAAAAACTACTTCAAAGGAACTTGCCCACTGTCTTTATGGCCCAGGATGCCTGCCTGGCGAAGCAACTGCTGTGTACATGACATGTGAGGAAGAGAGGAATGGAACAGGGATGCAGGGGTGTAGATTGATCAAGAATCATTTCAAAATAGTTTAAACCCAGTCAACGCAATGCTTTCATTGCTGACACAGATGGCTTACTCTATATCTGTTATAATTCCTCATAGCAATCCCACCTGATCACTACATCTCTGGATATTTGCACTCCTACATCTCACCATTTTTATTTTTATTTTTTATTTATTGTGTACAGAGAAGCTTAAGAGAGGAGAGGCATTGTGTCCTCATAATCTTCCTGCATGTGTTTCTGTATCAGACATTCCTGAAGGATGTTACCGGAAAATCCGAGGGCTCCCTTGGGTAAAATCAAGACACCAACCAGAGCAATTTGAAGCAAATCAGCAGCCTGTAGGCTTGGTCTTTATTGAAGAAAGACTGTCGCGACACGACTCCCACCACCCACAAGGTGAAGCAAGAACAGTAGGGCATCCCGGCCCCTAGGTAAGCAAAGGAACAGATTCCTCTCACTTCGGGTTGGGGAGCTGCTGGTACATCACTAGAGGGCATTCCAGAGGTACCTCTTCCCTACAATGGCGATCCATAGGAGAAAATTTATTAGGAAAGGAAACAGTTAATTTAAGGTAAAGTTAACAGAAGTTAAAGCTCAGGAAGGACATCCATCAACAATATCCTTAGCTTGTGTCAGAGGAATGAAAAAATAGTTTAAAATCAGCTGCTTAGCTCCCTGGTGTAAAAATGCATGGCTGTCAATTGGATTAGAAAATAATGGACAGAAGGATTTCAGAGCAGAATCAGCATGTTGATTTCCTTCTGAAATCCTTGAATTCTGTATGGGAGCAAAATGTGAGTAGCATAGAAAGGCATAGTTCTATGCATTAAGAGATATTTCAGTGTCAAGATCAAAGAGTAGATTATAATCTAGCATAGGAGAAAGATAGGAATTAGCCAAATGTGATAAAAAGATATCCCACTTCACACAAAAATCACAAAATGCAGTGGAAGTGTAGGCTGGTCTCTGTCAGTTTTCTGATTAGCTGGAAAAAAAAATGCTAGTTATTTTCAGAATCCTTATACATTAAAACACTCTAGAGGTGTTGAATAGGAACCTGTATTGGACAGAAACCAATTTTCAGGGTACCTCTTGAATTAAACTAGGCGTGAATCTTTAGGAGGGTTAAAATAAACTATCCCAAGTTAATCAGTAAATGTAAACAGCTAGGAAAGAAAAGAACTCATTAGGGACTCGTGATCCTGTTTAGAAAAAAGCAAATAATAAGCAGCAATATCAAATCCAGTGTTAGGCAATTCAGAGTGTAGCCACTCTAAAATCACTATTCTGTCAGCAGTGTCTGGGGGAAAAGTAGTCCTGTAGGTGAAAGCATTGCATTAAAAGAATCACACGTATGAAGTGACCCCAAAACTCTGCAACTGCTGTAAAATAAATTCATTAGGAATTTTAAGTCAGGGAAGAAAGGAGAAAAAACAGTCTGCAAAAAGCGATTAAGAATGAGTCTCACTGTCTGAGGTGGAATCAGACCTGTGTGCTATGTCTTAATTGTATACACCACCATACGGAACTGGAACTGAAAAGTAGCAAGTTCTGCTGTCATTAGATTCAAACCAGCACTGCCCTTAGCGGCATGGCGCAGATTTGTCACAAGAGACTGTGTGTTAGAAGCAATAGGTGGCTCTGCTAATTTAGCTTCAGTAAAAGACTGACAATCAGCTGGCACAACAGTCTTTGTTTTCCCATTTAAACTCAGGCTGGAAGGCCATCCATTGTGGCATTGCCTGTCTTTAGCAGGATGCACTGAAGGAGACAAAGCTGCTGCTAGGAGCTAGATTTGTGAGTCTCGGTGTCAATATTCTGGCAAGGCTTACTCATTTGAGCAACATCTGTTTCTGGCTTCTGGTACATCAGCATTTTCATTTTCGTAAGCCAATTGTTTCATTGAAACTTCAGAGGCATCAAGGTTTGGAATTAAAGTACTGGCTGCTCTTAGCCCATCAAGAATACCATGCAAGCCATTTTCTGTCACACTTCGCTTCAATTTTTTAAAAACTGCAAAGGGCAATGATTCATGGGCTCTCTGTTCCTGTGCATTCTGAACAACAGGAGAGACTGCTAATAATGGTAAGGTGTCAGCTGTTTTTTCTTCACTGCTTCCTTCTGCCATAATTGGAATAGTCAATTTTTGCACTGTGGTCTGAGCCCCTTGCAGGCATTGGTCCACAAAAGAAGGTGGCATGGAATTTACATTTGACCCAGGCAAATCTTTGGCAAAGGAAGGTGCCAATGGAATTACCTTTGCCATGACCTCAGAGGAGGGAGGCTGGAAATCTAGAGGCTGAGATGGAGGGAACAATATTATGATATTTTAAAAAGCAGCTAGGGGTTGCAGCAATGTGGGAGCATTCACAGCTGGTGGCTGGAGCAAAGGGTTAGAGAGCTTTCCAACTGCGTCTCTACACAAATGCCAGGTGTGCAAAACTTGTACAGATGCCTCAGGATGTCTATGGAGTGCATCTCCCAGCTCATTCCATTTCTTAATGTCATAAGTACCCCCCTCTGGAAACCAGGGGCACAGTCTATAAATCTCTAACAACAATTTTTCTACTGGGGTGCTAGATGCTTATCATGCCCTTCCTGAGCTAGCAAAAATAATAAATTATTCCTATGCTTTTCCTGCACATGTGAAAGCTTGCTTCCCATGATCTTACCTGAAGGGTAATAGGCGCGCGTCTTTGGGGCTCGTTCCGAGCAAATGAGATCCTAAGTCCGGGTATCGTTTTGCAGGATATGATCCACCGCGACCAAGGGATAGCAGGTTGCTAGCTCCGAGGAGAGTCCAATCCTGGAGGTTTCCTTTCGCTGAGGTTTCCTTTTGCTGTGCCTCAAATGCTGAGGTTTTCTTTTTAGCTTTGCCTCACACGCTGAGGTTCCCCCCCCCCCAAGCCTCACATGGTTCCCTTTTAGGTTTGCCTCACCTGGAGCACCACTCAGTGGCGTAGCGTGGGTTGTCAGCCCCCGGGGCAAGGCAAGTAATTTGCGCCCCCTAACCCATGGATTTGCACCCCCCAACCCATGGATTTGCGCCCCCTAACCCCCAGATGTTGCGCCCGGTGTGGCCAGCCCCCCTGCACCCCCCACGCTACGCCACTGGCACCACCTGAGGTGTTCTCAAAGTAAAGGAAGGATTGAACTCTGATTAATAAGAATACACAGAGGCTTGAACCAGCAAACTCTGGGAAGGGTGCGTATAATAATCTCTGTGTGCCTCCACCCCTCGGCCCAGGTCCTTTTATTCACAAAAGAAGTTTTACAGAGTGTTCCTAAGAACCAATCAGATTTCCTCTGAGCATTTCAATAAACCCCATATGGGGACAAAGTTAAACTACCAAAACTAATTAAGCACACATATTTCTGGGATAAACAAAACAGAACTACAAAGGAGTACATTTGGCAACCCCTGAGGTCATAAACAAGCAATATACATGATAAGGAGGATGGCCAGGAAGACAGCGATCATTATAACCTTCAGGTGAGATCTGTTCCCTGGCCATAAGATTGACATCCTAAGATTAACATCAGAAAAGCTACATCAAAGAAACTGCCCACTGTCTTTGATGACTCAGGATGCCTGAGAAGAAACTGGGCTGTGTAAGTGACTTGTCAAGCAAGAGAGATGGGCAGTAGAGGAAATGGCCAGAGATGCAGAGGGTTGTGGGTTTTGATCAGAAATTATTGTCAATGAATTAAACCCAATCAACACAATGCATTCATCGTGGACACAATGGCTTGATGTATATTTTATAATACCTCATAGTAGTTCCACCTGACCCCACACTCTGGATATTTGCACTCCTACAAGGTCATTCATTTCTATAAACCTTTTAAGAACTGTATTACACTCTGCAAAGATTTCTGTGTGTTCCGGAATGCAAGTGGCCCCCAACCAGCCAAGGCCATTATTCCGTGGTATCCATCTTGAACATGATACCATGTCACTGGCACACCATTGTCCTCTAGCCGCTTCTTGTACAACAGCCCATCGTCCCGGAATCCATCATATTCACAGGTTAGAATGAAAGCCTCCGGGAGCTGGCGGATTATGTCATCCTCTGCTAGAAGGGGGGCAAACATTGTCTCATAACCTCTTTTAACTTGTTCATAAAGTTCTTCTGAAAATGGAGCAGGTTCTACAGGAACATAGCCCCTAGCTTTAAATTCTTCCGGAATGTTATCAGCACTTATCCATTTTTGGTATTTCTCTCTCAAATCAGGAGGGACATGGGCGCCTTTCAGAACTCCATCTACATTCATTGTCTTCCCAGTGAGATATGTCAAACCAACTTTGACAGTTCTTTTCCGGAACATAGGAGGAACTGAATGGTTTTGCTGATAGGATGGCAGATTGAAGTCCATTCCTTGGAGGAATGGGTAAATGAGGACCTGAGCTCGCACTCTGGGGAGGTCCTCTCTGGTCACCAGTTCTTGGCAAATGGCTGCAGTAAAAGTGCCTCCACTACTCTCCCCAGCAATGGCAATGCGGCTGGCGTCCACTCCATATTCCTTTGCATTCTTCAGAAAGTATATTACAGCAGTTAAACTGTCCAGTACAGGGACTGGATACGGATGCTCAGGAGCTAAGCGATACCTAAAGAGAAGGCAAGATGTCATCAGCATTCATCATGTTAAGTCGTGGGCAAACATATCAGACGACACAGCGATTCTTCCAAAGCAGCTCTTTATTTGTAAGCTGGAACAGAACTGAACAGAGGAGCTCGGTCAGCCTGCTTATATAGAGCTCCACTAGAATGCAACAATAACCATTTTCTGTAACAAGCCGATCACTGAACGTCACTTTCAATCCTTCATTTGAATACAAACTATCCAATCACTGAAAGTCACTTTTGATCCTTCATTTGCATAACTATCTACAGTATCCCCCTGCTGGCCCAGGGTGAGAACTTCAGTACATAACACATCATACACTTTGCAGCATTTTCCTGCAATGGCATATATATCAAGGGTGGCACCCCTAGGGCCACATTCCTTTCTATGCAACCTTCCTGGGGGCCACATGTCAGCTGTGGGTGGGACCAGAGAGCAAAATGGAAAGCAAATGCAAACTTTCCCACTGGACAAGTAGGTTGGTTCCTACACACAGCCACACACCTTTCTCTACCCTCCAACCAAGCAAGCAAGACACATTCACACTAGTCAGATGCCACACAAGGATTTTGCAAAGGAGTGGTATTGGTTCAGGGGTGGGGTCTGGGGTCAGAGGGAAATGAAGTGGCCCAGAGTGCAGCATTCAGCCCCTGTGCCTGATGCTCTGCACCCAAATATAATACTAGTTCGGCATCCCATTCTCAGTGGCCGCTGGTCAAATCTGATTCCGACCATAGAGGCAGACTATAGCCAGCATAGCTAGGAGCCACTGGTAGCCTTATACTCTGCCCAATTATTTAATCCCTTTTCAAAGCCATCCACATTGGAAGCTATCTCTGCTTTCTGTGGGAATTAGTTCCATAGTTTAACTTTGCACTGTATGGATAAGTTCTTTCTTTTATCTGAATCTTCTAGCATTCAGCTTCATTGAATGTCCACATGTTCTAGAGTTCAGAGAGAGCGACAAACACGTTTCCCCAGGACACATTCCACACGACATGCCTAATATAACCAACTTCTACATTTTGAATGTTTCCTTGATTTCATTTTCCATCTCAGAAAAACAACCCCAGTTCTGAATCACCTCCAGTATGTCCCACCATGCCTTCCTGAGATCAGTGCTTCCCACTCTTTCTGCCCACTTTAAACCATACGGCCTTAAAGCCAAGATCTCCAGTTCACCCACCTTGGCCAGGAGGCTTCAATCATGCACCAAAGGTGCATTTTGGCAGTGAGGGCAGCCATAGGGAGAGATGATGTTCATTATTGTCAGGAAGGCTTGCCTTGTAAAGGGCTCTGAAGTCCTCGCAAATGACACTTCTCCCATTGCCCAATGTACCACTGCTCTCACTGGATGGTAAGTGTGGCTGACGGGACAGTTGGGAACAGCTTGAGCTTATTTGCCAAAGAGAAGTTCACCTTCACTCCAGCTGCACTTTCCCTCTCAACCACAGGGCCATTTTGCCTTAGGAGAAGAATCCTAATGGCTTTTTATGGGTTGATGTGGTGGTTTTCTGTAAAAGTAGTTTAATGGCCTGATCCAGAAGAGCTCTTCTTATCATTAAAGCCAGAGGGATTGGGTCCAAAGGCATAAAAATCAAAATACAAAGGTGAACACCCATTCTAAAGGTTGGCAAATCCACTATGTTGGCAAAATCAGCTTTTTTCTGGGCTCATGTGGAAGGGTTAGAAACTGAGGGGAAATACTCTTTTTTCTGCTACAACAAGCAAGAAGATACTTACTCAGCACACATAACCACTGAGTCAGTTTGGTGGGCAATGGAACGGCAGATCATTTCAGAGGTTCCTAGGGGGGAGGAAACACATCACACACTGCCTGCTGTGAGCAATTATTTATTACAATCCATTACAAATTTCCTTGGTCCTTCACATTGAAAGCACTGTGAGTTGAATCCACTGTGAGTTAGTCCTACTGAAAGTAAACCTGTTGAAATTAACAGATATGACCAATGCTTTTCCCCCCAGGGGGTACACAAGGGTATGCAGGACCGGCACCTCTTTGTTGTTGTTGTATAAATGTGTGGTACTTAACAATTTCATGGTGAGTACTGGCACCTCTCTTTCTAGAAAAAAAGGACTGGATATGACTAATATTGCTGTGTCATAAATGTCTGTTTTTAATGTCCATGGAGGCACAGGTCAATTCTGCGTCCAGGGCAACTGTTTACCAGCTCCATATGGAATGCAGGCTGAGACCCTACCTGCCCGCAGACTGTCTCGCCAGAGTGGTGCATGCTCTAGTTATCTCCTGCTTGGACTACGGCAATGCGCTCTACGTGGGGCTACCTTTCAAGGTGACCCGGAAACTACAATAATCCAGAATGCGGCAGCTAGACTGGTGACTGGGAGTGGCCGCCGGGACCACATAACACCAGTGTTGAAAGACCTACATTGGCTCCCAGTACGTTTCCGAGCACAATTCAAAGTGTTGGTGTTGACCTTTAAAGCCCTTAACGGCCTCCGTCCAGTATACCCGAAGGAGCGTCTCCACCCCTGTAGTTCTGCCTGGACACTGAGGTCCAGCGCCGAGGGCCTTCTTGCAGTTCCCTCACTGCAAGTAGTGAAGTTACAGGGAACCAGGCAGAGGGCCTTCTCTGTAGTAGTGCCCACCCTTTGGAATACCCTCCCACCAGATGTCAAAAGAAAAAAAACACCTACCAGATTTTTAGAAGACATCTGAAGATAGCGCTGTTTAGGGAAGCTTTTAATATCTGAAGGACTATTGTATTTTAATATTTTATTGGAAGCCGCCCAGAGTAGGTAAGGAAACCCAGCCAGATGGGCGGGGTATAAATATATTATTATTATTATTATTATTATTATTATTATTATTATTATTATTATTATTATTATTATTATTTCATAAAATATATATGCTACTTCATTGTAGAAAACAACAACAACCATGTATAGGCTGCACAAATCACCCCCACCCCACCCCCGTCCACGGCAAACATTTCAGGATCTTTACATTAAATTACAATGACAAATTGTCTTCTAACAATACAGGCGAACCTCTACTCGCGACCACAATCCGTTCTGGAGGCCCGTCTGTGGCATTTGCCCCCTAGGATGTGTCAAGGAAAGGGTTAAAATGGGTGTGAGGTGATTGGCCAGTGAGAATGCGAGGGGGGAGTAAAAGATAGAGTGGGAGGTTTTGAAAAGTCAGTTGAGGTCTAGGGGTTGATGGTTGAGGTTTGGGAGTTGGGAGTTGAGGTTTGTCAGTTGGGAGTTGAGGCTTGGGTGTTGGAGAAGGAAGAGGGTGGAATACGCAGTGGGGGTTGAGTTGTATTGTGAGAGAGTGAGAGGAATTGTTAGGGAGTTAGATAGATAGTTGGGAATAATTCAGTTTGAAGTTGTAGGAAATTATATTAGGAAACTGACAAGAGGAAAATAAACTGCAACCACATGCTTGTTCCTGCTCTTAAAAATAATCTTAATTTTTTGTTTATGTTAACAACTGTCTGGACTCCGTGTGTCCCCGTGAGAAGTGGGGTGGTGGCAGCGAAGAAAGCAACCGCAGTGGTGGCACAGGGTCAATAGACTGTGAAATGTCCGGGGAACATGTGTGATTGCCACAAAATTGGTGGTGCAGCGGTGGGATAACAACCGAACCTGCTGCCACAAAATTGGCGACAGCAGCGGGATTCGATAAGTCTAAGTACCTGTGAGGGGAAACAATAGACCTGGAGAGGGGAAGGGTAAAACCTGTGAAGAGATTACCTGGCCTGAGGGTGTGATTGAGGATAAACCCCAGATTGCCTTTTGGCCGAGATAACAATAAGAGCAAGAGATCTCAAAAGACTGTTCTGGCGGAGGCTTAGGCTCAGGATCAGAGGAATTAAGCTTGAAAGGTTAGAGGAAAACACCTAAAGCTATACTTTGGGGACCGGGTTCTTGGAAAGCCAAGCCGGGAGGAACAGTGCTGAGAGTAAAAGTCTCTTATTTAATTAGTGCAAAATACTGACTCAACCATAATGCCACCCAAGAAAACCAACATGAAAGCTCTGGAGAAGAGAATGGGAATCCCCAGGGGGAAGAAACCAGAATAGAAGAGATGACTAAAACCCCACCTGAAGCAGAAGTTCCACAGTTTTCAGAGGATTTTGAAAAGTGGAAATCAGTACAAGAATATAACTTGAAATTAGAGCTTGATAAAAATAGGCTTGAGAAAGAATTGGAAAAAGAAAAATTGAGGGCTGAGCAGGAAAGGGAACAGCAGCAGTCTGAGTTAGAGATGAGACGGTTGGAACTAATGGTATTAGAAAATAGTAATAATAGTAATAACACCGATGGGCAGAATCAAATGAAGATAGATTTAAAACGCTTTCCTGAATTTAGAGATAGGAATAGCTCAGAAGCATTTCTAATAGCCTTCGAGAGAGCCTGTCACGATTTTCAAGTAAAAGAGGAAGATAAAATGATGATCTTGAGAGCTAGAATAAGCGGTCCTCTAGCCGAATTATATGCTCAAATGACTGAGGAACAATCCCGAAATTTTGAGGTGTACAAGCAGTTAGTATACACACGCTTTGGGATTACCTCAGAGCAGTTGAGGAAAAAATTTAGAAGTGTAACAAAGGTGAGGGCGGAAACCTATGCGCAGATGAGGGCAAAGATAAAAACTTACCTCACAAGATGGTTAGAGCAAGAGAATGCAGACACAGTACCTAAGATTAGAGAAGTGATGGCGTAGGAGCAATTTTACGACACAATAAATGGCCAATTGAAGTACCTGATAAAAGAAAGGAACCCCAAGACAATAGAGGAAGCAGCGGGTTTAGCCGATAAAATAAATGAAATCTGAGACCATGGATTTGATGGGCCAAAATTTGGTGGGAGATATTGGTAAATAAACAAGAATAACTTTCAGCAAACCAAAGGAAAGTTTACCTCAGAAACCGATAAGAGAGGCAGCCCCTCATCGGGAAGCCCACATGAGAAGGCACACACCCATACAGAGTTTACTGAGGGAAAAGTAAATAAAACAAGTTATGCAGGACCCAAAGACATTTCATGCTGGAGATGTGGCAAATTAGGTCATAAACGTTTTGATTGTAAAACAGGAAAAGAAACATCTAGTTATAGTACCACACAGAAACAGACATATTGTATCCAGTCTGTGGAGCTAAGCCCAACTAGCCAGGTTGTCAAGGAAACAGACATGCCAACTAGGCCTGAGTCTGCTGAGCAAGTAGAGGCCAAAGTCCTGCACTGTTATGTGATTCAACAAGATAATCTCTTGTTAAAGAACGCTGGGAGTATATCTGGATAGACAGAAAAAGATATCTCGGGTTAAAGGACATGGGATCGCAAGTCACCATAGTCCACCCGGATATAATCAGGGATGATGCCATAATTCCAGGAAAAGGAATGAAATTAAAAGGAATTTCGAAACAAGCAGAAATCCTAAAGGTGGCGGAAATAGATGTCAGATTCAAAAACTGGGCAGGGAAGTGGCAGGTAGCCCTGTCAGAAGAAATTCCCGCCCCTGTGCTCATTGGTTGGGACATTTTAGAACATGTGCAGAGTACTTTCATAGTTACCAGAGCAAAAGGGAGCCCACAGTCACCTAAACCTGAGGGGGTGGATACAGTAGCAGAGGCAGACAATGCTGAAGTACAGCAAGGGAATGATCAGTGTGAGGAAAGAAAAGACACCTTTTTATTTCCTTTGACTAAAAGTCAAACCTCAAGTTTTGCCAAAAAGCAAAAAGAAGATA
This sequence comes from Podarcis melisellensis, assembly GCF_964234715.1. Lineage (NCBI taxonomy): Eukaryota > Metazoa > Chordata > Lepidosauria > Squamata > Lacertidae > Podarcis > Podarcis melisellensis. Next base: position 17,949,975 of record NC_138533.1, read on the forward strand.
CTGAGTTACAAAAGTTCTTTGAGGCAGCCGAGTCGGAGAGGTCGTTAACTCCTGAGTGCCCAGAACGGTTTTGTTTGAGCAAGGGCCTTTTATATCGAGAAGTCCTTGACCCACCATGCGGGGTGTGTGTGTGAAGAAGTGAAAAGACAGTTCGTAATCCCTCATACCTATAGAGAAAAGATTTTGCAACAAGCCCATAATAGCATTGTTGGTGCACACATGGGAGTTGTACATCATATCGACACTGGAGATGCTAAGCCAATTATTGTCAACCCACATAGAATAACTGGAAAGTATGTGGGGAAAGGTGGCAATGAGATAAGGGCAATGCTGAAGGCAGGGATTATAACCACTTCGGAAAGTCCCTGGGCAGCACCCATAGTGTTATTAGACAAACCTGATGGAGCTATTAGATTTTGCCTAGATTATAGGAAGCTGAACCATGTCACTAAAGCGGATGCATTTCCAATGCCGTGTTTAGATGACCTGAACGAAGCTATAGGCCAGTGTCATTACATCACCTGCCTAGACTTAACAAAGGGGTACTATCAAGTAGAAATGGACCCTAAGGACCAGGAGAAAACTACGTTCAGAAGTCCTTTAGGGTTGTTTGAATTTAAAGTAATGCCCTTTGGCTTAAAGAATGCGCCAGCAACTTTTCAGTGATTGGTGAACAAAATCCTGAATAGCTGAAGCCGTACACCTGGGGCCGAACTTTTACTTTATGTACTGACCATTCACCCTTGTTGTGGTTGAGGACAATGAAGACCAACAGTAAGTTGTTGAGGTGGGCCCTATCACTGCAAGACTTTAATTTTATGATTAAAAATGTGAAAGGGACCCTGAATAGCATCACAGATGCTTTGTCCAGAAGACCTGCAGCTGAAAGTTAACTGAATACCTAACATGTAACAGGTTTTTGTGTATATATATATTTTACCAGAACACAGTATTTGATGTGCAAATGTTAGATGTGATGTGAAGGGTGAAATGACAGGTTAGGAAATGTTTATTTGCCATAAAAATGTACTGCTGATTGATCACTAGGTTAAGTTATCCCTCCTGAGTCAATCTTCTTAAGGGGGGAGGAATGTGGCGTTTGCCCCCTAGGATGTGTCAAGGAAAGGGTTAAAATGGGTGTGAGGTGATTGGCCAGTGAGAATGCCAATGGGTGTGAGAATGATTGGCCAGTGAGGGGGGAGTAAAAGATAGAGTGGGAGGTTTTGAAAAGTCAGTTGAGGTCTGGGGGTTGATGGTTGAGGTTTGGGAGTTGAGGTTTGTCAGTTGGGAGTTGAGGCTTGGGTGTGGGAGAAAGAAGAGGGTGGAATACGCAGTGGGGGTTGAGTTGTATTGTGAGAGAGTGAGAGGAATTGTTAGGGAGTTAGATAGATAGTTGGGAATAATTCAGTTTGAAGTTGTAGGAACTAAGATTAGGAAACTGACCAGAGGAAAATAAACTGCAACCACATGCTTGTTCCTGCTCTTAAAAATAAACTTGATTATTTGTTTATGTTAACAACTGTCTGGATTCCGTGTGTCCCAGTGAGAAGTGGGGTGGTGGCAGCAAAGAAAGCAACCGCAGTGGTGGCACAGGGTCAATAGACCGTGAAACGTCCGGGGGCCCTGTGTGATCGCCACACTGTCCTTATGGCGAAACGGGTCGCTGGGAGATGCGCCATTGTGCGCAGGCACAGACGACAATTGCCCGCTTCTCTGCAGGTGTGAACGGCAGCAAACCCGCCAGTTACTTCCGGGTTTGCCATGGTCGCAACTTAGAATTTCTGCGAGTGGTGACGGTTGTAAATAGAGGTTCTACCATTTCAAACACATTTCACAGAACTTACGGATGCTTCCAGCCACCGCAGCACCTCCATGAAGAAAGATGATTCCTTTCCTGTTCCCAGCAGGTGATGTCTTGGGCCAGTACAGCCTCACAGGCACCCCATCAAAAACCAGGTCCTTTATGATCAGTTTGGAGTCCTTCATTATTGGAATGAATAGGCACATGGCCCTGATTATGGAATATCTATGGCAGATGCCCATTTTTTCCAGAATTCCTACCTGTTTAAAACAAAACATTTAGCATGCATAATTAGCATTAGATATTTTTCCACCTAAAATTTTTTAATACTTAAGGGGATGCTGGGAGGTCAGAAGGGCATTGCTGGAACAACTCTTGGGATGTGGCAACTGGCTAAAAAGTTTTAAAATCTTTAATTTTAGTTCCCTGTTTTGTTTTTGTTGGGTTGGGGTCGGTTAAATGTTTTCTTGGGATTGGCAGCTATTTTAATTTGGGTATTATTATTATTATTTTATATTGATTTATATTGGTTTAGTCTGTATAAGATATTCTGTTTGTTAATGTTTGATGTTTTATTATGCTTATATATGCTGTAAGCCACCCAGAGTGGCTGGGTAAGGACTTCCGGTCGGCGCCAGCGTCTAATGGCGGTCTTAGCCTCGAGCTCCGAGGCGAGACTGCTCCGTGAGTTCGGGTCTGACCCGCTACGGCGAGCGGGGGACCCCTAAAATCACAGGCGCTGAAGCCTGTGAGCAAGGAGATTCGGTGGGCACCTTTGCGCCCCCCGGTATCGTAAAGGAGCCTTTTTAAAGGCTCCGGAGCGGCACCGGGTGTGAGCGCGGTGCTGAGGATCGCAACCCAGCTTACGGAGTGAAGCCGCGTCGCCATTGACGGAGAGCGCCGATTCCTTCCTGAAAATAACTGATTGGCAACTAAACCCGTGAGTAAGATTGGCGAAACAAAAAGAACGGGACTTTTAAAGTAATTTAAGAAAATCCGGCCGAAAACGGGAAAGGCAGAAAATAAGGAAGTCAGCCTACCCGAAGCTGCACGACCGATTGGGCAAGGAAAAATCAAGCTGTTTTTAAAGGGAACATTCTTCTTTAAAGTAGTACCGAACCTTTGACATCTGAAGAGACTTTCCCCCCTGACAGGCAGGGGAAGGGGGCGGAAGGAGGGAAAGAAACAACTTTAATCTGCCAGAGGAAAGGGATTAGAAGCGAAGCCCTCCGCCGCCGAAACCTCTGGGCAGGCTGCTGGAGAGACAAGCGCCTGGGAGAGAACTGTCAAAAAGTTGCTAGATGTAAAGGCTAAATTTGACGGAAACAAAGTAACGGGATTAAAGTCAGTGAGACTCACAGTATTTTAAACTGTAACAAATTGTAACAAATAGGGCTTTTGGCTGGACTTTTACCTACGGAACTTTGCATTGGCTACTAGACTAACTATTTTCTGTTTGTTATTGCTGTTGCCTGTGTTGGGATACAATTCGTCCCTCTAGAGGCTTAAAAGAGAGTGACAGCTGCATTGTGTCAAGTGGGATTTTCCACTTGTAACATTCCTGTGGGAACGACCTTGAGTTATGAGCACTCCACTGGATGAGATAACAACAAGAAGCAAAGCAAAACAGACTCAAAAGCAGACCCAAAGAAGAGGCTGCAGGAGCTGCAGCTGCACAGGAAAAGGGAACAATCGCATCAATGGAATCTATGACACAAGCACTGCTTAGAATAAATAAATCTTTAGAAGCATTAACTAAGCAATCTACAGAGAATTCCAGAAAACTGACAGACAACTCTAGGAAGCTGACAGAGCTAACAACAAGACTTGACCTGAACACGACAGCAATAGCAAATAACACAGAATCTATAAACCGCCTTGTGCAAGAAAACTCAGAAACGAGGAAAATAGCTGAGAGCGCAAGGTGCACGGCTGAGGACACTAAGGGAAAATTTGTACCCATTGCAAAGAAAGTTCACGAACATGATGCAGCTTTGGCCTTTATGGAACTAGAGAGGAAAAATAAAAATCTGAAACTGAGATCAGTACCAGAGGAGGAAGAGGGCAACTTGGGAGAATTTCTCACAGACAAGTTTCAAGAATTCTGGATTGATGAATTAGGAGGGGAAGAAGATGAATTGGTAATCACCTCGGCCTTCCGGATTGGAAGAAAACAAGGTAAAAAACCAAGGGATTGCCTAATCAGTCTAAGATCTAAGGAAGAAAGGGACAAAATACTGAATCTACACTACCAGAAGGCCTTGATTGTCAAGAATTCCCAAATACAGATCTTCAAGGATATTCCTAAGCACTTTCTAGAGGTGAGGTCCCAATTTAAGACCTTGGCGGATTTGCTGAAAAAACACAATATCCCATTTAGGTGGGAGTACCCACAAGGATTGTCTTTCAACTTCAAAGGGAAGAAAATTAAGATCAAAACAACTCAAGATAAAGACCAATTTTTGGAAAGAAATTTTGAGGACTTTGAAAAAGGAACTGTAAGTGAGAGAGAAATACCGGATATAGCAAATCTCTCATTTGGATTAGCCCCAGCACCTACAGACGAGGAACAAGAACTTGGAGCAGTCGGTGGAAAAGCAGCCCAATAACAAAAATGTCTCTGCAACTTTTGAGCTGGAACTGCAATGGTCTAAATCATCCCCGAAAAAGGAGACAGGTGTTTCACATATTAAAAAAAGAAAATTTGGACATAATATGTTTGCAAGAAACCCATATCGCCAGGATAAACAGAAAATTGTTGATCAACAAAAGTCTAGGATTGGAATTCATTTCTTCAGATAAAGTCAAGAAAAGAGGAGTGGTGATTTATGTGAAAGAAAAATTGGAACCTAAACTGATTTTTAAAGATGAACAAGGAAGATTTCTGGCAGTGGAAATTCAAATTTATGGAGAAAAAATCCTGATTGTAGGAGTTTATGCACCAAACGAGGGGAAGGCCGAGTTCTTCAAGAAGTTGCATGAGACTTTAATGGACTTTATGGACTCTAAAATAGTATTGATGGGCGATATGAACGGAGTAGTCTCCACAAATATGGATAAAGCACAAAGGCAAATAATCTCAAAAAATGGGAGACTGCCGAAGACTTTTTTCGAACTGACTGATACCATGGACTTGATTGACATCTGGAGAACAAGGAACCCTCTGGAAAGAGAGGGGACCTTCTTCTCCGAAGCAAATATGACATGGACTAGGATTGACCAAATATGGATCTCTAGCAATCTGGCACCAAGGGTTAAAAAAACAGAAATTTGCCCAAAAACATGTTCAGACCACAATGCAGTAAAGATGGAAATGAAACTGACAACTGCTGGAACCTTCAGATGGAGAATGAATGACACCCTGTTTAAAGATGAAATAATCTATAAAAATGCCCAAAAGACATTGAAAGACTACTTCGAGATAAACTTAAGATCAGATGTCGAGAGAAGGATAGTATGGGACGCAAGCAAGGCCGTGATGCGAGGTTTCCTGATTCAGCAAAATTCCATAAAGAGGAAACAACAGAATGAGAAGAAGGGAAAAATTTGGAAGCAAATGAAAGAAGGAGAGAAGAAATTGAGGTCTAAACCCAAATCTCAAGAGATCTTAAGGGAAATAAAGTATTACCAAACTCAATATATGGAATTGGTGAATGAGGAGATAGAATGGAAAATAAAACAAATGAGACAAAAAACATTTGAATCAGCAGATAAATGTGGGAAACTCCTGTCATGGCAACTGAAAAAGAGACAGAAGCTGAATACGGTAACATCTCTCAAAGTGGATGGTAAATTTATTAATAAACCAAATGAGATTAGCAATTGCTTTCAAAGTTTTTTTAAGAAACTATATGCCCAAGGGCCAAAAAAGGAACAAGAGATTGAAGATTTTGTTAAAAAGTATGGACTGCCAAAGATTTCGGAAAAGAACAGGAGGATCTTAAATGAGAAAATTACAGATCAAGAAATAGAGGGTGCCATCCAAAACATGCAACTAGGGAAATCACCAGGACCAGATGGGCTGACTGCGAGATATTATAAAGCGTTGAAGGAATGGCTGATACAACCATTGAAAGAAGTTTGTAACCAAATTTTGGAGGGGAAAAAGGCTCCCGAATCGTGGAAAGAAGCATTCATTTCACTTATACCGAAGACAGAAACTGAGAAACATCAAGTTAAGAACTACCGCCCTATTTCACTTTTAAATGTGGATTATAAAATATTTGCAGACATCTTAGCAAAAAGATTTTAAAAAGTGTTACAAGAGGAGATTCATAAAGATCAAACAGGCTTTCTCCCAGGGAGATATATGTCAGATAATGTGAGGAACATTATAGACATTTTGGAGCTGTTGGAGACTGACATAAACAGAAAAGCAGTTTTGATTTTTGTGGATGCGGAGAAAGCCTTTGACAACATCTGTTGGAGTTTTATGAAGAGGAATCTCCAAGGGATGGGGGTAGGCCAAAATTTCGAAAACGGTATAGGTGCTATATACTCTGAACAAAGAGCTAAACTAATTGTGAATGGTATGGTTATGGACGAAATCCCAATAGAAAAAGGGACACGACAGGGATGCCCAATGTCCCCTCTATTGTTTATATCAGCCCTGGAGGTACTGTTGAACATGATTAGAAGGGACCAGCAGGTGGAAGGAATACGACTGGGAACAAAGAATTATAAGTTGAGGGCATTTGCAGATGATCTAGTTTTGACTTTGCAACAACCCGAAGCCAGTACAAAAAGAGTTCTAGAACTTATTGAAATATTTGGTCAAGTGGCAGGTTTTAAGTTAAATAAGCAAAAGACGAAGGTGCTAGGGAAAAATTTGACGTTGGAGGAAAAAGAGAACTTTCAAAGGGAAACTGGTCTGGAAATAACAAAAAAAGTTAAATATCTGGGGGTGAATCTAACATCTAAAAATGTGAATTTATTTAAAGATAATTATGAGAAATGTTGGTTGGAAGTGAAGAAAGATCTTGACATATGGTCTAGGTTAAGATTTTCCTTGTTAGGCCGAATTGCTGTCATTAAGATGAATGTATTGCCGAGATTGTTGTTTTTGTTTCAAACATTGCAAATTTTGGATAAGATGGACTGTTTCAAGAGGTGGCAGAAAGATATATCAAATTTTGTCTGGCAGGGCAAAAAGCCCAGAATAAAATTTAAAATTTTAACTGACGCAAAGGACAGAGGGGGCTTTGCCCTGCCGGACTTAAGACTTTACTATGAGGCAGCAGCTTTCTGCTGGCTGAAACAATGGCTACTTCTTGAGAACACGGACATCTTAGACCTAGAAGGATATGACAACAACTTTGGCTGGCATGCATATTTATGGTATGACAAGGTAAAGGTACATAGAGGCTTTAAAAACCACATTGTCAGGAAAGCATTATTTAATGTATGGAATCGCTATAAAGATTTGTTGGAGAGTAAGACCCCCAGGTGGTTGTCACCCCTAGAAGCCAAAGAGGTAAAAAAACTCAATATGGATTCAGATTGGCCAAAATATGGTGAAATTTTAGAGTATGACGGTGAAAAGCTTAAGTTACAAAGTATGGAGAAATTAAAACCCAAAGTTCGAGATTGGTTACATTATCAACAGATTAATGAGACATTTAAGCAAGACAGGAAAGTAGGATTTCAGAAGGAGAGGTCGAAGTTAGAAACAGAGTTATTGGAACCCAATACTAAGAATCTGTCTAGGATGTATAGTTTGCTGCTGAAGTGGAATACGCAGGACGAAACAGTAAAATCAGCAATGATTAAATAGGCACAAGACATTGGTCATGATATTATGTTTGCAGACTGGGAACGGCTATGGACCACAGGAATTAAATTTACGGCATGTAGTGCCCTAAAAGAGAATATAATGAAAATGATCTACAGGTGGTACATGACCCCAACCAGGCTTGCAAAGATATATCACTTGCCCAATAACAGTTGCTGGAAATGTAATGAATGTGAAGGAACTTTTTACCACCTTTGGTGGACCTGCCCAAAGATTAAAGCCTACTGGGAGATGATCTATAATGAAATTAAGAAAATCCTTAAGCAAACATTTGCTAAGAAACCGGAGGCTTTTCTCTTGGGTATGGTCGGCCAAATGGTACCAAGGGAAGACAGAACATTCTTCATGTATGCAACCACGGCGGCAAGAATTCTACTAGCAAAGTATTGGAAGACTCAAGAATTACCTACTCTGGAAGAATGGCAAACCAAGGTGACAGAATTTATGGGACTGGCTGAGATGACCGGCAGAATCCGTGACCAGAGGAGAGAGACGGTGGAGGAGGACTGGAGAAAATTTAAAGTTTATCTTAAGAATTATTGTAAAATTTTGGAATGTTGAGATGTCAAGAGGTATGAGATATAGAATTACAGCTGTAAAATTTGAAATATGAGAAAATTCGAGGGAAAGGAGCTTTGAATTGGAACGAAGGATTGCCAAAAACTGTTATTTTAAAACTAAGGGTGCAGCGAGGGGGAGGTTTGGGGAAGTCATTTTATGTGTTAATTTGTTTTGTTTGTCTTGTTTGTGTTTAATGTTATGTTGTTTATTATGTGAAAATTAATAAAAATATTTTTTTAAAAAAAAAGAGTGGCTGGGTAAAGCCAACCAGATGGGCGGGATACAAATAATAAAATTGGTATTATTATTAGTATGCCAATATCACATTGATAGCAAAACAAGATCATGACCCAGCCCAAGTCAATAATTATAGACCTATTACTTTGCTTAATTGTAATTATAAATGGATTGCGGCAATATTAGCAAGAAGACTCAAACAAGTGTTAGGAAACTTAATACACGAAGACCAGACAGCATTTCTGCCGATGAGGCAGTTAAAAGATAATTACCCATTGTTTTTCTAGATGCAGAGAAAGCGTTTGATAATTCACTAGTCAACAACAAATTTGTTGTTTGCATTTTTTTAGTTGATTTAGGACGAATCTGATGCGCTTAATCCAAAAATCACATTGGTTTTGCTCAATCAGGTCAAGTTTTTGAGCTATGGCCACATGTCGTTTTTTTACGTTTTTGTTCACATGTACGTTTGTCTGGAGCATTTTAGAAGAAGTTGGTGGGGGTAAAATGCCATGTCGAATAATTGTTTTGATTGGAAATGATTATTTTAATGACAAGAAGTATTCAGGTTCTGGGTAATTATGTCGAAAAGGGATCAGTTTGAAGTCATAAAACCTCGAAATCTTCCATAAATTGGTGCACTGTTGATGTGACTGGGATCAACAGAAAGAAGCGGAGCAGCCTCAAGTATCCTGATCTTCAATCAGCACGTCGTCCTGTAGCTCTTTGTAATGAAATTCCAGTGCCTATCTTCAGTGCCTAACTTCCTGACATTAGTGATGAAGATTAGTGCGCAGCTTCCGCTCAAGCTTGGAGTGCCACAGTACGAACCCAAAGATTGGAGACTGTTCATTGACAGCAGCAAGCGATCACTGAAATGTGTTCTGCTACACAACGGCAACCAGTTTGCCTCTATACTCCTGGCTCGCTCGAGTTCACTGAAGGAGAACTATGAAGCGGTGAAGTATGTGCTGGAGAAAATTGGTTATGATCAGCATAAGTGGTTTATTTGTGTTGACCTGAAGATGGTGAACTTTTTGTTGGGACAACAGTCTGGCTTCACCAAGTACCCATGTTTTCTGTGCATGTGGGATAGTAGGGAGCGTGCTCAGCATTATACAAAGAAGTACTGGCCTGTGTGGGAGGATTTGGTGCCTTGCAAAGAAAGGAACGTCATCAATGACCCTCTGGTGGACAGAGACAGAGTACTCTTCCCACCGCTGCACATCAAGCTTGGCTTAATCAAGCAGTTCACCAAGGCTCTGGACAAGGATGGTGACTGCTTCACTTACTTGTGCCAGGCTTTTCCAGGATTGACCATGGAGAAGTTGGAAGCTGGCATCTTTGACGGTCCTCAGACAGCTCATCAGAGATTCAGAGTTCGGAAAGTCAATGAATGAAGTGGACCTGGAAGCGTGGAAGGCATTTGTTCTGGTAGTGAAGAACTTTCTTGGCAACAATAAGGCCAGAAGCTACGCAGAACTTGTCAACAATATGCTGACCGCTTTCAGAAACCTGGGCTGCAACATGAGCGTCAAGATGCACTACCTATTTTCACATATGGACCAGTTTCCTGGTTCAATGGGTGACGAGCAGGGGGAGAGATTCCATCAGGACATGAAAGAGATGGAGACCAGGTATAAGCGTCGCTGGGACGCAGTCATGATGGCTGACTACTGTTGGACTCTGAAGAGAGACCTCCCTGCCGCTGAGCATTCCAGGAGTTCCAAGAAACGGAAATTCAAGCCCTGAAGCTTGAAAAACGGTGAAGCAACATGCAATTTACGTATACTTACCTTTATCAATGCCCACCATTCAGTTTACAGTAAACCTGACCTGATGGAGAGAAACGGATGCTATTTCCTGATTCAGCATTGCAAAAATACCCTAAATCAGTTGTAGAAATCTAGACAACATTCAAAAAGTAAAAAATTGTTACCCAGTGTAATGCTTCTTGGAGTTGGGGGTGGGAATTACTAGATAAAATGGGGTTCAGGGAGAAATTTTGAGAGGAATCAATACATTATATACAGAGCGATTTGCAAACAGTAAACAGAATTTTATAAGAAAAATACATTATTGGCAAGGAAACAAGAGAAGGTTGTCTACTTTCACCATTATTGTTTATTTTGGTTTTAGAAGTGTTGTGTGGGGATACTAGAGAAAATGATATACGAAGCCTCCAAGTGAGTCTTCAAACCTGATGAAAATGTGGTTAAGGTACTGGAAGCAATAAAGCAGCTTGGTGATTTTCTTTTATAAGAGAAAGAAAGTAGTGGGCAGCAGAGGGTGGGAAATAAATTTTTTTTGGCCAGATATCAAAATTTACTTGAACGGAAATCACTTTTATGATGATCTCCTATTGAAGCCAGTGCACTAAGGAAATTAAACATTCAAGAGAATTGGGGTACTTATAGAGACATACTGTGTTTTTCTGGTAATGCATGTAAAATGAAAAAGTTAGAAGAAATTCAAGAATGGGTATCAGATTGGTTTCAATATTTTCAAATTAATTAGCATTTTTTAAAAGAATTATTCTAAATTATTTTATTGACTCTAAAGGGTTGCAGCCCCTTTTATAGAGGTGTCTTCATCCCCATGATATATGTAAAATATACTTACTAGTGCCAATCCATATCCCACTGAGAAATCGTGAAGCAGCATTATTGGGCGATAGGACAGTCCTCGAGGCAGGTGGGTCCTGGTAAGACGATAAGAAACTCCCCACACTAACAGCAAGAAATGAATGAAAATAGTTGTATATAATATCAGCATCCACAGAGTTTCACCAAACGCCATTTCCCTTAAACTCAGAGGCACAGAGACAAGGACTTCGCTTTGGCCAACGCTGGTGGCTTTTATAGGAGAACAATCTATGCCATGTGGAGAAGAACACCCTAGGCCAACCCATATAATTCTCAGTTGAGAAGAAAAGAAATAGCTTAATGATCCAGTAAGACATTGCAGCTATCCTGGATTCCTGAAAGACACTGTTGTTCCTCACACAGGGTGTGGATACGCGTTGGTGGGTGTGAATTTGCCTATCTTCTCCTCCCAAGGGAAGGCGTGCATAGGAGTTTGCCTGCCCTCCCACACAAAATCATTGTGCCTCTTCCCTCCCTGAGGACTTTATTGGGGATAATTAAAAGGGGCGGCACAACGATGCAGGAGGGGCTGGCTGGCACGACACTGCAATGGCATCCTCCCAACCGGAGGGTCACTGCAACTTTCCAGAACAGTGTGGTGAGGAAAGAGGTTTGGCGCTGTGCAGGCTGACCAATGGGAGCCAATCCCACCCAGTCTATTGCTCCACTTTTCATTTATAAAGACCATGTATTTATTTATTTATAAAAGCTTCCTCTGCTTCCTCTACTCTTGGACCCATTGATGGCCTCTTGCTGAACTGATACAAAGAGGGGAGTTGGATTTAGTTCATTCATTTATTTATAAAAGCTTCCTCTGCTGTTGGACCATTGGTCATTTGCTGCAATGATACAAAATGGAAGCATCCTGACTTTCTTGGTTGAAGGAATGGAGAACATTAGAGAATTCACATATTCTAGACTTAGAAGGCCATGATAATATTTTTGGTTGGCACGCTTCATTATGGTATGAAAAGGTGAAAGTACATAAAGGATTTATAAATCATATAATTGGGGGGGGAGTTGTATAGAATATGGGATAAATAGAAGCATTTATTAGAGGGGAACCTCTTTGGCTCTCAATGTTGGAAATTATAGAGGTAAAGAAAAAGAATATTATTATTATAAATAATAATTGAATTTATATACCACCCTATACCCAGAGGTCTCAGGGCGGTTCACATAAAAGGATTACAATATTATAGAATGGTGGACCACTTACAAAAAATTATTAAAACAAGTGGGAGGAAAGTATAAATTTATAAAAAATAAGGAATTATCAGGAAAACTAACAACAAGGATACAATATCATCATTTGAATGCAGTATTTCAGAAAGATAGGCTACAAGTGTCTGGGGAACAAGTATCACAACTGGAGAGAGACCTGTTGGAATGGAATGTAAAAGTGCTGTCTATAATGTATAAAATATTATTGGAATGGGAGACAAAGGATGAGGAAGTAAAATCCCCAATGATACATTGGGCAATAGAAATTGGTCATAATACAGACATGGAAGCATGGGAACGATTGTGGAATGTGGATGTAAAATTTACAGCATGTTATGGTTTAAGAGAAAACTATATGAAAATAAACTATCAATGGTATCTAACCATTGGCAAAAATGGTAAACATGTATAAATCTAAATCAAATAAATGTTGAAAATATAAAGAGGAAGAAGGTTCTTTTTATCATGTGGTGCTCTTGTAGTAAGGTTAAAGCTTACTGGGAAATGATATATCATGAATAGAAAAGGATGTTTAAAATAATGTTTATAAAAGCCCAGAAGCTTTGTTTTTGGGAATTATAGGGACAGAACTACCTAAACTGTATAGAAACTTGTTCGTGTATGCTACTACAGCAACAATAATGCTACTTGCCCCAAAATGGAAAGAAGTAGAAGTCCCAGCAAAGGAAGAATGGATACAGAAAACTTAAGGAATATGCAGAAATGGCAAAACTTACCAGAAAAATAAAAAACCCAGATAACAAACTTTTTATAAAAGAATGAAAATGGTTTATTGAATATTTACAGATACATTGTAAACAGAAAAGAACATTGGCAGGATTATTGTTACAACCTGCAGTTTCAAAAGAGTATATATTTAAAGTAGAAGAATAAATTAAGTTAATTTGAATATGCAGAAGATATTAAAAATAAATATCCCTTCCTCCCTCCCTCTCTCTCTCTTTCTCAATGTGAAGTCCCAAAATTGTCACATCATAACTCCAGGCAGATGTTACTACATAATATCTGCTTGAGTTTGAAGATTTAGCAACTAGAAACATCTGTGCAAAAAGCTAAGCCAAGTCCTTTGGAGTGCAATGGGTCCATTTCATTATACCCACATTAGACAGAATTGTAGTCAAACCCAGATACCCAGACACACAAAAGGCAAGACATTATGCTGCTCTCTCCATATCAGGCCAACTAGCAAGAAGATGTCGTTGGATCTCACCATCCTCTGATCACTTGACTTCAAACTTTGAGCTGCCAAGGAGAACCTTGAAATGTCATCCAGGCCAATAAGTCAGTGAACAAACAGTTGCAAGCAGTATATCAAGAGCAGGTGTGAAGAAGTGGGTGGTCAGGGCAGCCCTCTGCTGCACCCTATCTGCAGGGGGCTCTCAGAGAAGGACTGACCATCCTAAGGTCCAGCTGGGAAGAGCAAGGGTGTCTATAAAAAAGGTAAAGGGACCCCTGACCATTAGGTCCAGTTGTGGCCGACTCTGGGGTTGCGGCGCTCATCTCGATTTACTGGTCGAGGGAGTCAGCGTACAGCTTCCGGGTCATGTGGCCAGCATGACTAAGCCGCTTCTGGCAAACCAGAGCAGCGCACGGAAACGCCGTTTACCTTCCCGCCTATTTATCTATTTGCACTTTGACGTGTTTTCGAACTGCTAGGTTGGCAGGAGCTGGGACCGAGCAACTGGAGCTCACCCCGTTGCGGGGATTCGAACCACCGACCTTTTGATCGGCTCTGTGGACAGCGCCACCCGCGTCTCAAGGGTATCTATATCCTTCACAAATTAGGGCCATGATACCTGAAGGAATTCCGCACGTGGGCCTATTCAGATCAGACGTGCACACCTGAAAACAGACTGGGATTTATCCAGGCCCAGATGAGATATGGATCTGTTGCCAAGTGCCAATCTATGTCCCAAGAGTCACTATTGGTACTAACTGAAGTTTCAGAATTCAACTCCTTGCATAACACATTGCAGAAATCCAAATGGAAGGTTGCCAGTGTTAATTCTGAGATCAAGATAAAGCTGCAGGCCAGCATTTATTCGTCCTCCCCGCAACCCCACCCCGCTCCTCTTTCTCCATTTGCTCTCCTTTCCCCCTGCTTCCTCAGCACTTCCCTCCATCTGCAGCAGGCTGCTTCTTTCTGTCCCCCTCCGTCTTTCTATCCAGTGGCAGCAGGATGCCTGGAGCTGAGAAGGAAGGTGAGGAGCCGCCCCGGGTGTCACCACTGAGGGGGTGACAAAATACCGGGCGGCACAACAAGGATACAATATCATCATTTGAATGGAGTATTTAAGAAAAATAAGCTACAAGGGTCTGGGGAACAAATATCACAGCTGGAGAGAGACCTGTTGGAATGAAATGTAAAAGTGCTGTCTATAATGTATAAAATATTATTGGAATGGGAGACAAAGGATGAGGAAATAAAATCCCCAATGATACATAGTGCAATAGAAATTGGTCATAATATAGACATGGTAGCATGGGGACGATTGTGGAATGTGGATGTAAAATTTACAGCATGTTATGGTTTAAGAGAAAACTATATGAAAATCTAACCATTGGCAAAAATGGCAAAAATGTATAAATCTAAATCAAATAAATGTTGGAAATGTAAAGAGGAAGAAGGTTCTTTTTATCATGTGGTGGTCTTGTAGTAAGGTTAAATAGCATGTTATGGGTTAAGAGAAAACGAGCTATCAAAATTTACTTGAACGGAAATCACTTTTATGATTATCTCCTATTGAAGCTTAGGCGCAGGGTTGGGGACTTGGACACTACTGTGGTGCCCCCAGCTGCGCTCATGGCTCCGGAACAGACACTTACAGATGACAAGGCTCCACCTACACCTCTCTCGCAGACTGCGGGCATGGAGCCGAACCAAGCCACTTCAGAGGGTTTGCCAGACTTCACACAGACTCAGACCACTGCCGTGCCTTACATTCCGTCAACTCCACTTGCGGAGGTTCCACCCCAGCAGCGGATCCAGGGGACTTGGTTTCAACGCCACCGAGGGTCGCGCCACAGCCTCAGCAAGAATCGGGAAGCCCACTGGACCTGGGTACCATTCCCCGGCAGTCTGGCAGGGTTTCCAAGCGCCCAACTTATTTAAAGGACTATGTTGTTGGACATGTAACACTGTTGATCTAAGTATGTGGAAGTATGTGAAATGTAACTGATATGCTTTTGTGCCTAATTGAACCATTACGTGTAGTGCTGTATATAAGGAAACCATTACGATTGTAACTAACGGCTTATCTCAGTGGGGAGGGGTTCTCACCCTGGGCCAGCAGGGGGATACTGTAGATAGTTATGCAAATGAAGGATCGAAAGTGACGTTCAGTGATTGGATGGATACTGTAGATAGTTATGCTAATGAAGGATTGAAAGTGACGTTCAGTGATTGGATAGTTTTAGAAAGTTGTTACAGTAACAAGGTACTGGAGCTCTATATAAGCGGGCTGACTGAGGCCTTCAGTTCTGTTCTGGCATCTGAATAAAGAAGAGTTGTTTGAAGAATCGCTGTGTCGTCTGATATGTTCACCCACAACTTAACAGTATATGACAGATCACATTCAAACATAATTTGCTTTAGCACATGCTGCAGAGGGAAGTGAGGGGCCCATGGGGCTCATCGACCTCGGAAGGTAGCCCATCTCAGAGAAGGAAAACTCTGATCTCTCTCCCTTGGCAGGTGCAGAGTCCAGTTCTACCAGCAACAGCTGGAGTAACTCAATGCAATGGGCTTCATCAACTGCAAGGTGAACCTTCAGATGCTCATTGCCACTGAGGAAGACATTTTTGGTGAATTTTTACCTCATGTCATCTGTCATGTCATGTTGAACGATCAGAACTAAGTTTAAAGCTTAAAAAGTTACTTTTTAAAAATCCCATCCCATTTTTTTTAGTTTATGAAGGTTTGAAATTGATAATTTGCACTTTGCCAGACTACACGAAACGTCAAAAGCTCAGCAAGCTACCAGTCTGCTTTGGAACACATTTTTAAAAGAAAAGCCTAACTAGTTTTTCAGATACCTTTTAAATGAATAACCTTTTAAAGAAATGCCTGAAGTGGCTTGAAGTCTTGTTTATTCTGTTATATTTTACTCCAGGAAGACCCATTTATCCTAAACAGAACCCAATAAGGCTGACATGTATGTACAATATATAGATATAGATATAGATATAGATATAGATATAGAGATATATTTAATGTGATCCCATTGAGATGGGATGAAATTTTGCAAGAAGCTCTTAGAAATATGAAATAGTCAATAAATAAAAATTGGAAATTTTTATATTATCTTAATTTCTTTAAATCACTTTTTAAAATGTTAAATTATGTAACTTAACTTTTAAATTTGGACCAAGTCCATCATGTGCCATGTCATATTAATGCCCATGAGCTTCTGAAGAGATTGGTATTTTTAGTTTTGAAATATCTCAATTCTGAGCTGAGCTTTTGAGGTTTTTGTGCAGTCTGCCAAGGACAAAACTGTCAGTTTTTTAAAACCCTCATAACTCACAAAACGAGTTAAAATAAAAACCGATATATGGGACCTTCTCTTATTCTACTTTTAGGAAACTGAAACTGAAAGCAATGTAAAAGGGTAAGTTAAAAGTCTCTGGATCACTGGACATGGAATGGCCCAACCGCATTGCAGGGGGTTGGGCTAAATGACCCTCAGGATCCCTTCCAATTCTACAATCCATGATCTTATGCTCAAGATCTCCCAGGGTGCAGTGGCGGAGCAAGCCAATCAGGCGCCTGGGGTGGCACATGTGCCCTGCGCCCAGGAGCAGGACCAGCTGCCCGTGGGGCAGGGTGGGGCGAGCCGGGGCAGGGCGCTCTGTGGGGCCTCCGAGGAGTCTGCCTGCCTCCTCCAACTCAGCCGCCCTACAGCTGAGGGGGAGGTGGCGGGCGGACCACTAGGGGCAGAGCGGAGCCTGCGGGCGCCCAAGCCACCGCGTCACTCCCAGGAGAGACGTGTGGCTCAGGCGCACTGCCGCCCAGCATTTTGTCACCACCCTCAGCGGTGAACCCAGGGCGGCCTGCCCCCACCTCACCCCCTTTCCTCCGCCCCTGGCAGGGTGTCTGTCAGAACCTTGAAATGGACCCCCTTTCCTCCCGAGAGGCAGAACAAAAAGGGACAAAGTTTGAAGAAGAGTGGAGTAAATTTGTTGCATACATAAGAATTAACTGTAGAAGTTTAAAAACGTTAGCAGGGTTAACATAAATCCTGTGATGTGTATAGAGAGGGTAAATAAGAATCTGCAAGAGAAGATATAAATTAAGAAAACCGAAGCAGGGACGGAAGGAATTCTGGGCGTGAACTTACGCAGTGTAAATAAGACGACACAAAGTGTTGATTGTAATAAATTAAGTTTTATTTGTTTGTGAAAAAATCAATAAAAAGCATTTGACAAGACAGCCATTGGAAGGCCAAGAAGGGCATTCATTTCTATAAACCTTTTAAGAACTGTATTACACTCTGCAAACATTTCTGTGTGTTCAGGAATGCAAGTGGCCCCAAACCAGCCAAGGCCATTATTCCGTGGAATCCATCTTGAACATGATACCATGTCACTGGCACACCATTGTCCTCTAACCGCTTCTTGTACAACAGCCCATCATCCCGGAGACCATCATATTCACAGGTTAGAATGAAAGTCTCTGGGAGCTGGCAGATTATGTCATCCTCTGCTAGAAGGGGGGCAAACATTGTCTCAGTACCTCTTTTAACTTGTTCATAAAGTTCTTCTGAAAATGGAGCTGGTTCTACAGGAACATAGCCCCTAGCTTTAAATTCTTCTGGAATGTTATCAGCATTGATCCATTTTTGGTATTTCTCTCTCAAATCAGGAGGGACATGGGCGCCTTTCAGAACTCCATCTACATTCATTGTCTTCCCAGTGAGATATGTCAAACCAACTTTGACAGTTCTTTTCCGGAACATAGGAGGAACTGAATGGTTTTGCTGATAGGATGGCAAATTGAAGTCAATTCCTTGGAGGAATGGGTAAATGAGGACCTGAGCTCGCACTCTGGGGAGGTCCTCTCTGGTCACCAGTTCTTGGCAAATGGCTGCAGTAAAAGTGCCTCCACTACTCTCCCCAGCAATGGCAATGCGGCTGGCGTCCACTCCATATTCCTTTGCATTCTTCAGAAAGTATATTACAGCAGTTAAACTGTCCAGTACAGGGACTGGATAGGGATGCTCAGGAGCTAAACGAAACCTAAAGAGAAGGCAAGATGTCATTAGCATTAATCATACACGTTGCAGCATTTTCTTGCAATGGCATATTGCAAGGGTAGCACCCCTAGGGCCACATTCCTTTCTATGCAACCTTCCTGGGGGCAACATGTCAGCTGTGGGTGGGACCAGAGAGCTAAATGAAAAGCTAATGTGAACTCTCCCACTGGACAAGTAGGTTGGTTCCTACACACAGCCACACACCTTTCTCTACCCTCCAACCAAGCAAGCAAGACACATTCACACTAGTCAGATGCCACTCAAGGATGGTGCAAAAGAGGGGCAATGGTGCAGGGGTGGGGTCTGGGGTCAGAGGGGAGATGAAGTGGCCCAGAGTGCAGCATTCAGCCCCTGTGCCTGATGCTCTACACCCAAATATAATACTAGTTTGGCATCCCATTCTCAGTGGCCGCTGGTCAAATCTGATTCCGACCATAGAGGCAGACTATAGCCAGCATAGCTAGGAGCCACTGGTAGCCTTATACTCTGCCCAATTATTTAATCCCTTTTCAAAGCCATCCACATTGGAAGCTATCTCTGCTTTCTGTGGGAATTAGTTAAATAGTTTAACTTTGCACTGTATGGATAAGTACTTTCTTTTATCTGAATCTTCTAGCATTCTGCTTCATTGAAGGTCCACATGTTCTAGAGCTCAGAGAGAGAGACAAACACAGTTCCCTAGGCCACATTCCACACAACATGCCTAATATAACCAACTTCTATATTTTGAATATTTTGAACTTCTATATTTTGAATGTTTCCTTGATTTCCTTTTCCATCTCAGGAAAACAACCCCAGTTCTGAATCACCTCCAGTATGTCCCACCATGCCTTCCTGAGATCAATGCTTCCCACTCTTTCTGCCCACTTTAAACCATATGGCCTTAAAGCCAAGAACTCCAGTTCACCCACCCTGGCCAGGAGGCTTCAGATCATGCACCAAAGGTGCATTTTGGCAGTGAGGGGAGGGCAGCCATTGGGAGAGATGATGTCCATTACTGTCAGGAAGGCTTGCCTTGTAAAGGGCTCTGAAGCCCTGGCAAATGACACTTCTCCCATTGCCCAATGTACCACTGTTCTCACTGGATGATAACGGGACAGTTGGGAACAGCTTGAGCTTATTTGCCAAAGAGAAGTTCACCTTCATTCCAGCTGCACTTTCCCTCTCAACCACAGGGCCATTTTGCCTTAGGAGAAGAATCCTAATGGCTTTTTATGGGTTGATGTGGTGGTTTTCTGTAAAAGTAGTTTAATGGCCTGATCCAGAAGAGCTCTTCTTATCATTAAAGCCAGAGGGATTGGGTCCAAAGGCATAAAAATCAAAATACAAAGGTGAACACCCATTCTAAAGGTTGGCAAATCCACTATGTTGGCAAAATCAGCTTTTTTCTGGGCTCATGTGGAAGGGTTAGAAACTGAGGGGAAATACTCTTTTTTCTGCTACAACAAGCAAGAAGATACTTACTCAGCACACATAACCACTGAGTCGGTTTGGTGGGCAATGGAACGGCAGATCATTTCAGAGGTTCCTAGGGGGGAGGAAACACATCACACACTGCCTGCTGTGAGCAATTATTTATTACAATCCATTACAAATCACTGTGAGTTGAATCTACTGTGAGTTAGTCCTACTGAAAGTAAACCTGTTGAAATTAACAGATATGACCAATGCTTTCCCCCCCAGGGGGTACACAAGGGTATGCAGGACCGGCACCTCTTTGTTGTTGTTGTATAAATGTGTGGCACTTACCTTAACAATTTCATGGTGAGTATTGGCACCTCTCTTTCTAGAAAAAAGGACTGGATATGACTAATATTGCTGTGTCATAAATCTGTTTTTAATGTCCATGGAGGCACAGGTCAATTCTGCGTCCAGGGCAACTGTTTACCAGCTCCATATGGAATGCAGGCTGAGACCCTACCTGCCCGCAGACTGTCTCGCCAGAGTGGTGCATGCTCTAGTTATCTCCTGCTTGGACTACGGCAATGCGCTCTACGTGGGGCTACCTTTCAAGGTGACCCGGAAAATACAACTAATACAGAATGCGGCAGCTAGACTGGTGACTGGAGCAGCCGCCAAGACCGCATAACACCGGTCTTGAAAGACCTACATTGGCTCCCAGTACGTTTCCGAGCACAATTCAAAGTGTTGATGTTGACCTTTAAAGCCCTTAACGGCCTCTGTCCAGTATACCTGAAGGAGCGTCTCCACCCCCATCGTTCTGCCTGGACACTGAGGTCCAGCGCCGAGGGCCTTCTTGCAGTTCCCTCACTGCAAGAAGTGAAGTTACAGGGAACCAGGCAGAGGGCCTTCTCTGTAGTAGTGCCCACCCTTTGGAACACCCTCCCACCAGATGTCAAAGGAAAAAAACACCTACCATATTTTTTGGAGGCATCTGAAGGTGGCCCTGTTTAGGGAAGCTTTTAATATCTGAAAGACTATTGTATTTTAATATTTTATTGGAAGCCGCCCAGAGTAACTAAGGAAACCCAGCCAGATGGGCGGGGTATAAATATGTTATTATTGTTGTTGTTGTTGTTGTTGTTGTTGTTGTTATTTCATAAAATATATATGCTACTTGATTGTAGAAAACAACAACCATGTATAGGCTGCACAAATCACCCCCACCCCACCCCCGTCCACGGCAAACATTTCAGGATCTATACATTAAATTACAATGACAAATTCTCTTCTAACCCTTTTGGGAAATGATTTATAATGAAATTAAGAAGGTACTTAAATGTACTTTTCATAAGAAACCAGAGGCATTTCTGTTGGGCATGGTCGGTCAATTGGTGTCAAAGAAGGATAGGACATTTTTTATGTATGCTACCACAGCGGCAAGGATCCTTTTAGCAAAGTATTGGAAGACACAAGAACTACCCACACTGGAAGAATGGCAGACAAAGGTGATTGACTATGTGGGACTAGCGGAGATGACCGGCAGAATCCGTGACCAAGAAAAAGAGACGGTGGAAGAAGATTGGATGAAATTTAAAGTATATCTGAAAAACTGTTGTAAAATTGATGAATGCTAAAATGTCAAGGGAAAGGAAAATATAGAGTTACAGCTGTAACCGATTAAGGGTTAGAAGAAATTTAAAGAGAAAATAACTAATTAATTATGGGTCGCTGGGAGAGGCGCCATTGTGCGCAGGCACGGACGACAATTGCCCGCTTCTGTGCAGGCGCGAACGGCAGCAAACCCGCCAGTTACTTCTGGGTTTGCCATGGTCGCAACTTAGAACGTCTGCGAGTGGTGGTGGTTGTAAATAGAGGTTCTACTGTACAGTTAATAATAATAATAATAATAATAATAATAATAATAATAATAATAATAATTTATTATTTGTACCCCGTCCATCTGGCTGGGTTTCCCCAGCCACTCTGGGCGGCTTCCATAGAAACCAAAAATACACTAAAATATCACAGATTAAAAACTTCCCTGAACAGGGCTGCCTTAAGATGTCTTCTGAATGTCAGGTAGTTATTTATCGCTTTGACATCTGATGGGAGGGCGTTCCACAGGGCAGGCGTCACTACCGAGAAGGCCCTCTGCCTGGTACCCTGTAGCTTTGCTTCTCGCAATGAGGGAACCGCCAGAAGGCCCTCGGCGCTGGACCTCAGCTTCCGGGCAGAACGATGGGGGTGGAGACGCAAATTAACGCAAGTTAACCATTTCAAACACATTTCACAGAACTTACGGATGCTTCCAGCCACCGCAGCACCTCCATGAAGAAAGATGATTCCTTTCCTGTTCCCAGCAGGTGATGTCTTGGGCCAGTACAGCCTCACAGGCACCCCATCAAAAACCAGGTCCTTTATGATCAGTTTGGAGTCCTTTATTATTGGAATGAATAGGCTCATGGCCCTGATTATGGAATATCTATGGCAGATGCCCATTTTTTCCAGAATTCCTACCTGTTTAAAACAAAACATTTAGCATGCATAATTAGCATTAGATATTTTTCCACTTGCAATTTTTTAATACTTAAAAAAGTATTCTGGGACCATCTAATCCAGCCTTTAGAAATGATCATGACCAGTACTTTGACACAGGGTGAGATACCTGATACTTGGAAGACCTTTCCCTGCTGAAAGGCCCATTTCCCCTTGGCCTAGGGGCAGGGCCCAGACTCACCTTGAACAGCTAAAAGGGGATGCTGGGAGGCCAGAGGGGCATTGCTGGAACAACTCTGGGGATGTGGCAACTGGCTAAAAAGTTTTAAAATCTTTAATTTTAGTTCCCCTGTTTTGTTTTTGTTGGGTTAGGGTTGGTTAAATGTCTTGTTGGGATTGGCAGCTATTTTAATTTGGGTATTATTATTTTCATCATTATTATTATTTTATATTGATTTATAGGTTTATTTTAGTCTGTATAAGATATTCTGTTTGTTAATGTTTGATGTTTTATTATGCTTATATATGCTGTAAGCCACCCAAAGGGGCTGGGTAAACCCAACCAGATGGGCGGGATACAAATAATAAAATTAGTATTACTATTAGTATGCCAATATCACATTGATAGCAAAACAAGATCATGACCCAGCTCAAGTCAATAATTATAGACCTATTACTTTGCTTAATTGTAATTATAAATGGTTTGCGGCAATATTAGCAAGAAGACTCAAACAAGTGTTAGGAAACTTAATACATGAAGACCAGATAGCATTTCTGCCGATGAGGCAGTTAAAAGATAATGTTGCAATTGTTATTAAATGCTACTGAATATTTTGAAAAAAGAAATGATTAGCAATTACCCATGGTTTTTCTAGATGCAGAGAAAGCGTTTGATAATTTACTGGTCAACAAGAAATTTGTTGTCTGCATTTTTAAAAGTTGATTTAGGACGAATCTGATGCGCTGAATCCAAAAAGCACATTGTTTTTGCTCAATCAGGTCAAGTTTTTGAGCTATGGCCACATGTCTTTTTTTACCTTTTTGTTCACATGTATGTTTGTCTGGAGCATTTTAGAAGAAGTTGGTGGGGGTAAAATGCCATGTCGAATAATTGTTTTGATTTGTCAAAAAAGGATCAGTTTGAAGTCATAAAACCTCAAATCTTCCATAAATTGGTGCACTGTTGATGTGACTGGGATCAACAGAAAGAACCGGAGCAGCCTCAAGTATCTTGATCTTCAATCAGCACGTCGTCCTGTAGCTCTTTGTAATGAAATTCCAGTGCCTATCTTCAGAGAACTTCCTGACATTAGTGATGAAGATTAGTGCGCAGCTTCCGCTCAAGCTTGGAGTGCCACAGTACGAACCCAAAGATTGGAGACTGTTCATTGACAGCAGCAAGCGATCACTGAAATGTGTTCTGCTACACAATGGCAACCAGTTTGCCTCTATACCCCTGGCTCACTCGAGTACACTGAAGGAGAACTATGAAGCGGTGAAGTATGTGCTGGAGAAAATTGGTTATGATCAGCATAAGTGGTTTATTTGTGTTGATCTGAAGATGGTGAACTTTTTGTTGGTACAACAGTCTGGCTTCACCAAGTACCCATGTTTTCTGTGCATGTGGGGAAAGTAGGGAGCGTGCTCAGCATTACACAAAGAAGGACTGGCCGGTGTGGGAGGAATTGGTGCCTTGCAAAGAAAGGAACGTCATCAATGACCCTCTGGTGGACAGAGACAGAATACTCTTCCCACCGCTGCACATCAAGCTTGGCTTAATTAAGCAGTTCACCAAGGCTCTGGACAAGGATGGTGACTGCTTCACTTACTTGTGCCAGGCTTTTCCAGGATTGACCATGGAGAAGTTGAAAGCTGGCATCTTTGACGGTCCTCAGATCCGACAGCTCATCAGAGATCCAGAGTTCGGAAAGTCAATGAACGAAGTGGAACTGGAAGCGTGGAAGGCATTTGTTCTGGTAGTGAAAAACTTTCTTGCCAAAAATAAGGCCAGAAACTATGATGATATATGTAAAATAAACTTACTAGTGCCAATCCATATCCCACTGAGAAATCGTGAAGCAGCATTATTGGGCGATAGGACAGTCCTCGAGGCAGGTGGGTCCTGGTAAGACGATAAGAAACTCCCCACACTAACAGCAAGATATGAATGAAAATAGTTGTATATAATATCAGTATCCACAGAGTTTCACCAAAAAGACACTGTTGTTCCTCACACAGGGTGTGGATACGCAAAGAAAATTATTATTATTATTATTATTATTATTATTATTATTATTATTATTATTTGAATTTATATACAGTGGTGCCCCGCAAGACGAATGCCTTGTAAGACGAAAAACTCGCTAGACGAAAGAGTTTTTCGTTTTTTGAGGTGCTTCGCAAGACGAATTTTCCTACGGGCTTGCTTCGCAAGACGAACATGTCTTGCAAGTTTGTTTCCTTTTTTGTAAAACCGTTAATACCCAGGGTGCATTGCTTGAAGAGGTGCAGTTGCGACTTGACTTTGAGGAGCAACTCATAGCACACGGTGTGGTAGCCTTTTTTGAGGTTTTTGAGGACTTTGGTGATTTTTGAAGCTTTTCCAAAACTTCTTTTGCAGCCATTTGGTAAGTTAAACTTTTAAAACTTTTTGGGGGGATTTTGGATTTTGGGTTGGGGTGTTTGGAATTCAAGGACTTGGTGTTGGGGAGGGGTTTGCAAGAATCTGGGAGCTTGTGTGGTTTTTTCTGCATTTTTATGATTTTTTGTGACCATTGGGCCACTCTGCTGTTGTTTTTAAAAAAAATTCTGGGTTTGAATTCCGGTTAGCGCCATCGCTCAATGGCGGATTTCCCTAGGAGCTCTTGAGGGAAGTCTGCTCCGCGGGTTCGGGTCCCGCAGCTACGGCGAAGCGGGGACCCCAAGAAATCACAGGCACGAAGCCTGTGAACCGGAGACTCGGTGGGCACCTTTTGCGCCCCCCCCCGATGCTGTGAAAAAGCCTTTTTAAAGGCTTTGGAACGGCAGCGGGTGAGTGGCGTGGAGCTGAGAGTCGCTTGCACCCAGCCTGCGGAGTGAAGCCGCATCGCCATTGACGGAGAGCGCTGACTTCTTCCCGTAATTTGGATTAAAAGAAACTACTATCCGTGAGTAGGATAAAAGATTTAAGGAATAATTGGGACCTAAATTTACTGAATTTGGATACTGAGACGGAAAAGTTCTAAAAAGGAAGTCTGCTTTTCCGCTCTGCAGCAAGATCAAAAGCAAAGAACTGCTAAGCTTTAACTTTGAAGTTTCCTTTTGGATTAAGTAACTCATTGCTTTATAGAAAGGATTAAGTTTCTACCGCTGTTTCCCGACCCTGGGACGGACTGCCGGAGAAGGGAAGCCGGCTGTTGACTGCCAATGCGTTAAAGACACAAAGTTACTTTTACCCTGATAAGTTACACTTTCCCTGGAAATCTTTGGACTTTGTTTTGATCTGGTGGAGACTAACTGTCAGGGAACTGCCATCGGAAAGAGAGATGGTGCAGAGGCTCCAGCAGACTCGGAGAGATTCTGCAGCGGAGGAGGGAACCAGCAGGGGGAGAGCAGAAGCTCCGGCAGAAGGGGAGTCGGAGGAGGGAGGGCTCTGGGATACTTCTAGTGAGAATAGTGCAGAGGTAACAAGACCCCCGTTGGCAACTCCCACCCTTCGCCGGAAGCTGTCACGCAGAGAGTCACGAAGGCGCATGTCCATGAAACAACTTTTATGTTGGCGTAAATTTCGTAGACGCCCACTGTCAGATTCTACCAGCGACTAACGGAGTCACGCCTTGGGAGGCTCCGTTAGTGCCTCGGTTTGGTTGACCAGCCAAACACCAGAGGGATCAAGCTTTTACGCACAAGCAGCTCATTATCCCATCACAGCAATCTGACAGTCTTTGAAAGCAGCTTGTGCAAGCAGAGGGCATCATGAGCGAACCAGCCGGAACCGCAGGAGCTGGAGCTGGAGCAGGTCCAAGCCTGGAGGAAAGGTACAGGGCGATGGAGGTCCAGCTCGCGCTGCAAACGGCGAGGCTTGAGGAGAGGAGGGCTCAAGATGCGGATAAGGGGAAAACCGCCCCACTTGCCAGAAAGGTGCCTGGATTGGTGCAGAGATTTGGGGGGGATCCCAGGAACTATCAAGCCTTTAGAACGGAGATGCAATATGCTCTCAATCTACTGTTTGATGACTTCACCGATGAGAACTCTAGAGTGGCGTACGTAATTAGCCATCTAGAGGGAGGGGCGAGGGACTGGGTTCGACCCCTGATGGCAGCCAATAATGATATCTTAAAGGACACGAGGAAGTTTTTCGCGCCATGGACTTGATGTTTTCCAGCGAGATTGAGCAGGGGGTGGTGCGGAGGCAGTTGATGGGGTGCAAACAGGGGAGCCGATCTGTACGTGAGTACTGGACTGAGTTCACTATGCTTATTCATAGACTGGGGTGGGATCTAGCAAGTGAACCTATTCAAATGTTATTTGAAGAAGGGCTCTCTCCGACCGTGAAAGATGAACTTTCCCGGGCGCCCAGGGCGGAGTCTATGGATCAGCTGACTAAATCTGCACTGTCCATAGGAGCGCGCCAAGAAGCAAGAGCTTTGGAAAAGCGGGAAGGAAAGGGGGAACGTTGGAAGGACTTCCGCATTCCAGAGATTCCGGAGCAGTCTTTCCCGCCCGCAGAGCCGATGGAACTGGGAACAGCGCGCGCGCGCGCAGTTTCAAACACCAGTGAAGGGCGGAAGAAGGAGGGAAAGAGTGCCAAGAGATGTTATCTCTGCCAACAGCCAGGGCACTTTGCCAGAGTTTGTCCGCAAAGGAAGGAATGGCAGGGCATGGCGGGAACTGTTGGAGGAAAGGAGGAAGGAGAAATAGAGGAGCAAGTAAAAGCCAACGCCTGGTTGCCAACATCAGGGCACAGCAGCCAGGCCAGGGAGTAGTGAATGTGCCCACGCCGGAACCTCCAAGACCAGCGCTTGTGATAGAGGTGTTGCTGGAACTGTCAAACGGACACCCACTAAAGATAAAAGCGCTATTGGATTCAGGCAGCTCCTGTAATTTCATGAGTAAGGACTTTGCTGCTGAACACCAGATACAAACTCTCCCATTAAGTAAGC
Source organism: Podarcis melisellensis (assembly GCF_964234715.1). Classification (NCBI taxonomy): domain Eukaryota; kingdom Metazoa; phylum Chordata; class Lepidosauria; order Squamata; family Lacertidae; genus Podarcis; species Podarcis melisellensis. The sequence continues at coordinate 17,977,550 of NC_138533.1, forward strand.
CTTTGCAAGTAACCACGATTGATGGGAGGGAACTGTTGGGGGGAGAAGTGAGCCAACAGACTGTACCAATGATTATGAGGGTGGCAAGACACACAGAACTGATAGCGTTTAATGTAGCCACCTTGGGAGGAGCTCCCATCATTCTGGGAATGAGCTGGCTGGCACTACACGATCCGCTAGTAGGCTGGCATCAGAGGGTGGTTTCCTTTGGTTCAGCACATTGCCTAGAACACTGCAAGGAGGGAGAGGGTCAGGCAGGGGCCAGAGCCACTCTAGCAGGGATGGAAGTGACTGACAAGGGGAAGGTGCCACCACAATACGCTGATTTGATTGACGTCTTCAGTGAAAAGGAAGCAGATAAACTGCCCCCGCACAGACCCTTTGACTGTCAAATCACCTTACTCCCAGGAGCACAATTGCCAGTGGGCAAGCTGTATGCCATGTCAGACCGTGAGATGCAGGAGTTAAGGGAGTTCATTGACAAGAACCTCAAGCGAGGTTTCATCAGAGAGTCACGAGCGGTGGGGGGCAGCCCAGTGTTCTTTGTGGACAAAAAAAACACGGGCAAACCCAGGCTTGTGTGTGATTTCAGGGCCCTAAATGCTGTGTCAGAACCAGTGACTTTCCCTATGCCCAGAATTGATGACATTCTGACACGGGTGAGAAAAGGGAAGATTTTTACCAAGCTGGACCTTAGGGGGGCATATAACTTGATACGTGTGAGGAAGGGGGATGAGTGGAAGACCACTATGTTCACCCCCTTGGGGGCGTTTGAGTACCTAGTTATGCCTTTTGGATTACAAGGGGGCTCCGCCTGCTTTCAATCATTCATGAATCACGTCCTGGGGCCATTGCTTTACAAGAACTGCGTGGCGTTCTTAGATGACGTCCTGGTGTACTCAGAGAATGAGGAGCAGCATGTGCGAGATGTTAGAGAAGTACTGAGCAAACTGCGAGAAAATCGGCTGTAGGTGAAACTGGAGAAATGCCAGTTTCATAGCAGGGAGGTGGAATTCCTGGGGTACCGGTTGTCTGACAAGGGGTTGGCTATGGATCCCAGCAAGGTTCAAGCGGTACTGGAATGGAAAACACCAAAGACCAAGAAGGACGTGCAAAGGTTCCTGGGCTTCGGAAACCTCTATAGGAAGTTCATCAAGAACTTTGCCCATTTAACAGCGCCCATCACGGATTGTCTTAGCAGCAAGAAAAAATTTGCTTGGACGGAAGAAGCGCAAGGGGCATTCGAACGCTTAAAGGCAGCGTTTGCGTCGGAGGAGCAACTTTTGCACGTGGATCTACGGCAACCAATGCGAGTGGAGACTGACGCGTCAGACCGAGCGGTAGGGGCCGTGCTTCTCCAGCCGGGGAAAGATGCGTCTGAATGGAGACCGTGTGCATTCTTCTCGCGGAAGTTGAACAAATCCGAGAGGAACTACACAGTATACGACCGAGAACTGCTCGCCATTCATGAAGCATTCCGGAGATGGCGGCACTTGATGATTGGGGCGCAGCACAAGGTTCAAGTCCGGACTGACCACAAAAATCTGGAGTACTGGAGAACAGCCCGAGTGCTGAACCAGAGACAAGTGAGATGGGCCCAGGAGTTCTCCAAATTCAATTTTGAGATTCGTTACGTGCCAGGGTCCGAGAACGTAAGGGCGGACGCTCTTTCCAGAAAGCCGGAGTACTTAGAGGGGGAGGGCGCGCCGGAAGCAAGGCACGTAATCCCTGAAGACCGCTGGGTGTGTGGGGCGGCTTTGGTGGGGCAGAAAGAACTGTTAGAGGGTACGGAGAACGACGAATACGCCCAAGAGAAACTCAGAGAACTCAGGAGGACAGAGGAGAACACGGGGGTTTGAAGAAAAGAGTGGGGCGTTGTATTACAAAGGGGCACTGTACATACCCGATGGGGAACTGAGGGGCAGAGTACTCAAGCAGTTGCATGATAGCCCCACAGCGGGGCATTTTGGACAGCACAAAACCATGTGGTTGGTTACCAGGGAGTTTTGGTGGCCCAAGGTGAGGGAGGATGTACGGGAATATGTCAGGGGTTGCGACAGGTGCCAGCGAGCGAAAGGGGAGAGGGTGGCGCCAGCGGGGCTCTTACAACCCTTACCCACACCAGAAAGGCCATGGGAGGCAGTCTCCATAGATTTTATGACGGACCTGCCAAAATCCAAGGGCAAAACGGCGGTCATGGTAGTGGTAGATCTATTAACTAAGATGTGTCATTTTATAGCCTGTTCACATGCGGTCACAGCGGAGGAAACCGCCAAGTTGTTCGTAGAGCATATTTTCCGGTTGCATGGCGCCCCCTTGAGGGTGGTCAGCAACAGAGGGAAACAGTTTACTTCCAGGTTCTGGAGGAAACTTATGAGCTTACTGCACGTGGAAATCAATTTCTCCACTGCCCGGCACCCGGAAACAAATGGGCAAGCGGAAAGGGCAAACGGGATTTTACAACAATACCTGAGGTGTTATGTAAAGGACCGAGAAAATGATTGGGTAGATAAGTTACCTCTGGCAGAATTTGCCTACAACAACGCTGAGAACGTGTCCACAGGGCTGAGTCCCTTTCTGGCAAATTATGGGTGTCATCCCAGGGCATTTCCAGGAGAAGGAGGGGAGAGGTGGAGTGTGCCGGCGGCGGAACATTTTGTTGAAGAGATGGAAGCCATCCACCGTCAGCTACAACTTAACTTAGAGAGAGCCAAGGAAGAATATAAAAAGCAAGCAGACAAAAATAGGAGGGAAGGTGAAACTATAAGGGTGGGAGACCGGGTGTGGCTATCCACCCAGGGACTACCTTTCAAGGGGGGTTGTAAGAAACTGAAACCCAAAAGATTGGGACCCTTTGAGGTCATACAGCAGGTGAACCCAGTAGCATTCAAACTCAGACTGCCCAGTCACATGAAATTGCACCCAGTATTTCACAGGTCATTACTGTCGCCGTACCGAGAGGGACGTGAATGGGGGGGGGGGAGCGTGAGAGAGAGGTCTCCCGAACGCCCGTGATAGAAGAGAGAGAACGCGACATGAACGTGGCAGGAATCATTGATTCCAGGTGGAAGGGGGATCAGGTGGAATATCTGGTAGAATGGGAGGGGGAAGTAGAGTCGGAAAACACTTGGGTACCCGCTGAGGTAGTCAATGACGAGGTTTTAATAGAAACATTTCATCGGCGTTTCCCAAAAAAACCGCAACCCGTGGCACGATTTAGAAGGGAACACTTTGGGACCACCGATGAGGAAGGAGAGTTTGGAGGGTTCCCAGAGTCAGGGGTGGGTGAGGAAGCCGACTCCGACGAAGAAGAGGAAGACGGGGAGAGAGACGGTACGCCATGGTTAGAAGTGTTTGAATCCTCGGACGACGAGGAGAGTTCCTTTAGGGGCTTTCCGCCCTCACCGCCAGTGGGAGAGGAAGCGGGGGGTGAAGGGGGCCCTGAGGGGGAGGTGGATGTCAGGGAACTGCCACCGGAAAGAGAGATGGTGCAGAGGTTCCAGCAGACTCGGAGAGATTCTGCAGCGGAGGAGGGAACCAGCAGGGGGAGAGCAGAAGCTCCGGCAGAAGGGGAGTCGGAGGAGGGAGGGCTCTGGGATACTTCTAGTGAGAATAGTGCAGAGGTAACAAGACCCCCGTTGGCAACTCCCACCCTTCGCCGGAAGCTGTCACGCAGAGAGTCACGAAGGCGCATGTCCGTGAAACAACTTTTATGTTGGCGTAAATTTCGTAGACGCCCACTGTCAGATTCTACCAGCGACTAACGGAGTCACGCCTTGGGAGGCTCCGTTAGTGCTTCGGTTTGGTTGACCAGCCAAACACCAGAGGGATCAAGCTTTTACGCACAAGCAGCTCATTATCCCATCACACTAACATTGTGGCCTTTTATGAAACTTTGAGTGCTTTGGGAATAGTTTCGTCTTTGGGAACATTTTATATACAAAAGAACGCCTCCATTTTAAACTGTAAAAAGAATACCAGCCAGTTCGCCCTCTGGAGGAGACTTTGTTAATTTCAGCAATAAAGTGATTTCAGCCTGCTGCTGGGAAGAGGGAGATATGACTGTGGGAATGACCTTGACTGTAAGATAGTGCGATGGCAAATGATCAAGACAAAGGAGAGCCACAGGAAAAAACTTTGAGATCTGGCAGACAATACAGAATTGACTCCTTTATGAAAAGAAAGGCTTCTACATCTGGAGCCTCTGGAGCAGCTGCTATCCCACAAGAAAAGACAAAAGTCATGACTGAGGAGGCATTCTCGAAAGTGCTTGGAAAAATTAATGACTCTTTGGACCAACTAAAAAAGCAAGGTGCAGAATTAAAAAAGCAAGGGGCTGAAACCAGCAAACAAGTTAAGGAAACAAACAAAACTGTAGCAGAAATATCAGGAAAAATAGATATAAATACCAAAAGTATAATAGAACTTGGAAATAAAGTCAACTCTAATACAGAATATATTGGGAAATTATTAGAGGAATCATCCACCATTCGTAAGATAGCAGAGGAGGCTAAAGAAATTGCAACTGCAACCGATGAAAGGTTTCCACCGATCTTCAAGAAGTTGGAGGACCATGATCTGGCACTCTCGATGATTGAGATGCAGCGGAAGGAGAGGAATTTAAGGATTAGGGCAATACCCGAGAGTGAAGGAGACAACCTGGTGGAATACCTGACAAGAAAGTTTTCGGAATTCTGGCAAAAGGATCTGGAGAAGGAAGAATTTAAGATAGAGAGTGCATTCAGACTTGGTACACGGCAGAGAAGGAACAAGGCAAGAGATTGTTTGGTAACGTTAAGATCTAAAGAAGAGAGGGACAAAATTTTGGACTTGCACTATCAAAGAACTCTACAAATTGAAGATTCATACATCGAAATTTTTAAAGACGTCCCGAGACAGATCCTGGAAGCAAGAAATCAGTATAAAGATTTGGTGGTACTACTTAAAAAGAACAACATACCATTTAGGTGGGAATATCCTCAAGGCCTATATTTTAAATATAAGGGAAAGAAAAGGAGAATAAAGACGGTGGAAGATAAAGACAAATTTTTACATCAACAAAAAGAGGATCTTTGCAAGGGGGCGGAACCAAGACAAGACCATCCAGGAGGAGGAACGTTTGACAAAGACAACTTACCACAAAGATTAAAACCACCGACAGCAGAAGAAGAACTTCTCGGAGCGGTAGGAGGAGAAGACAAATAGACCCGTCATGGCTCTGCAACTTCTAAGTTGGAATTGTAACGGTTTGAATATTCCCCGGAAAAGAAAAAAGTGTTTTTCATATATTAAAAAAGAGCAATTGGACTTGATTTGTTTACAAGAGACCCATGTAACGAGGTCATACAGGAAACTACTTATTAATAAAAGATTGGGACAAGAATTTATCTCATCAGATAAAGTAAAAAAAAGAGGAGTGGTGATATATGCAAAGGAAAAACTGCAACCGAAATTAGTTTTTAAAGACGAACAAGGAAGATATTTGGCAATTGAAATTCAAGCTCAAGGAGAGAAATTTTTGATCGTGGGAATTTATGCACCAAACGAGGGGAAAGTGGAATTCTGTAAGAAGCTGCATGAGATACTGATGGACTATATGGACATTAATTTAATATTGATGGGAGACATGAATGGAGTAGTATCTACTAATATGGACAAAGCTCAAAGACAGGTAGTTACGAAAGATGGAAGACTACCAAAAATCTTTTTTGAAATGACTGACAATATGGACTTGGTTGATATCTGGAGAATGAAACACCCACTGGAAAGAGAGGGAACCTTCTTTTCTGAAGCCAAATTGACATGGACTAGAATTGACCAAATTTGGATCACTAGAGGAATGGCACCTAAGATAAAAAAAGTTGACATCTGCCCAAAAACCTGCTCCGACCATAACGCAGTAAAGATGGTGATGAATCTAACAACAACTGGTACCTTTCGATGGAGGATGAATGACACCTTATTTAGAGATGAGGAATTCTGCAAAAAGGTCCAGAAAACCTTAAAAGACTATTTTGAAATTAATATGAGGACTAATGTAGAAAAAAGAATAATCTGGGACGCAAGTAAAGCAGTGATGAGAGGATTTTTGATACAACAGAACGCAATTAAAAAGAAAAGCCAGAATAAAAAGAAAGAAGAAATTCTAGAAAAGATAAAAGAGGGGGAAAGGAAATTGAGATCGAAGCCAAAGTCACAGGACATTTTGAAAGAAATTAAACTATATCAAACTCAATATATGGAGTTGATGAATCAAGAAATAGAATGGAAAATTAAGCAAATGAGACAAAAGACATTTGAATCCGCAGATAAATGTGGCAAACTGCTGGCTTGGCAAATAAAAAAGAGACAAAAATTGAACACGGTTACAAACCTAGAAGTAGAGGGAAGGAACATTTACAAACCAACTGAAATTAGGGATTGCTTCCAGAGGTATTTTAAACAATTATATACACAAGGGCCGCAGAAAGATAGTGAAATAGAACAGTTTTTAGAGAAAAATGGACTGAGAGAGATCTCACAGGAGAGCAAAAGAATATTGAACCAGGAAATAACAGAGCAAGAAATAGAAGGTGCCACCCAAAATATGGCATTGGGCAAATCTCCAGGACCGGACGGTCTGACTTCTAAATACTATAAGGTTTTGAAGGAGTGGTTGAAACAACCTTTGAAAGAAGTTTGTAACGAAATCTTGGAGGGAAAGAGGGCACCAGATACGTGGAAAGAAGCCTACATCACACTTATACCGAAGACTGAGACAGAAAAGACTCAACTTAAAAACTACCGCCCTATCTCTTTATTAAATGTGGATTACAAAATTTTTGCTGACATTTTGGCTAAAAGACTGAAAGCTGTTTTGACGGAGGTGATTCATAGGGACCAAGCAGGCTTTCTCCCGAGAAGACATTTATCAGAGAATGTAAGGAACATAATTGATATTTTGGAAATGCTAGAAGTGAACATTAATACTAAAGCAATACTGATATTTGTGGACGCTGAGAAAGCCTTTGATAATATTTCTTGGAGTTTTATGAAGAAAAATCTCCGGGGGATGGGGGTAGGCCAAGGATTTGAAAATGGTATAGGTGCGATATATTCTGAACAAAAAGCAAAACTAATTGTAAATAATGTAGTTACAGAAGAATTTACTATTGAAAAAGGGACACGTCAGGGATGCCCAATCTCTCCACTACTTTTTATATCGGTCCTGGAGGTTCTGCTGAACATGATTAGGAAGGACCAGTTGGTTAAAGGAATACAGGTCGGAGCGAAACAATATAAATTGAGAGCATTTGCGGATGATTTAGTACTTACATTACAAGAGCCTGAATCTAGTACTAAAAGAGTTTTAGAATTAATTCAAGAATTTGGTCATGTAGCAGGATTTAAATTGAATAAGCTTAAAACGAAGGTTTTGGAGAAAAATTTAACAACGGTGGAAGTAGAAAGGCTACAGAATGAGACAGGGTTAACTGTGGTTAAGAAAGTAAAATATTTGGGGATAAATATGACATCTAAAAATTTGAATTTATTTAAAGATAATTATGAGAAAACTTGGATGGAAGTCAAAAAAGACCTAGAAATTTGGTCAAATATGAAGCTTTCCTTGTTGGGTCGAATTGCAGTTATAAAAATGAATGTATTGCCTAGAATGTTGTTTTTGTTTCAAACATTACAGATATTGGACAAGATGGACTGTTTCAAGAAGTGGCAGAAAGATATTTCTAAATTTGTCTGGCAGGGCAAGAAGCCTAGAATTAAATTTAAGATTTTAACTGATGCTAAAGAAAGGGGTGGATTTGCCCTGCCAGACCTTAAACTTTATTATGAATCAGCAGCCTTCTGCTGGTTGAAAGACTGGCTATTTCTTGAGAACACAGACATTTTGGACTTAGAAGGTTTTAATATTTTTTTTGGATGGCATGCTTATTTGTGGTATGACAAGGTTAAAGCTCATAAGGGTTTCAAAAACCATATTGTCAGGAAAGCATTATTTAATGTCTGGACTAGATATAAAGACTTGTTGGAAAGTAAAACTCCAAGGTGGTTGTCGTCAATGGAAGCAAAAGCTGTTAAAAAACTGAATATGGAAGTTAATTGGCCGAGATATTGGGAAATTTTGGAGCAAGAGGGAGACAGATTGAAACTGCAAAGTTTTGAGAAGTTAAAAGGGAAAGTGAGAGACTGGCTTCACTACTGCCAGATAATGGAAGTCTTTAAAATGGACAGGAAAATTGGCTTCCAGGTGGAAAAATCAAAACTAGAGACTGAATTGTTAGAGCCCAGTACTAAGAATTTGTCAAGAATGTATAATTTGCTGTTGAAATGGAATACACAAGACGAAACGGTCAAGTCGGCAATGATTAAGTGGGCACAAGACATTGGTCATGACATTATGTTTGTTGACTGGGAAAAGTTATGGACCACCGGGATGAAATTTACAGCATGTAATGCTGTGATGGGACGATGAGCTGCTTGTGCGTAAAATGCAAGTCCCTCAGAGTTTGATCAGGTTTTCAAACCTCTGCCTGTGACGGAGCCCCTCCAGCATGGCTGCGTCAATCACTAGTAGAATCCGAAAGTGGCTGCTTTCGGAAACGTTTCCAACATAAAAGCTCCTTAACGGAAACACGTCGTCTGGCCTCTCGGCGTGACAGTTTCCGTCGAGGTGTGGGTGTCCCTATAGGAGGTCCTGAGACCTCCCCACTGGTTTCGCTTGAAGCGTCTCTGAGCCATCCCTCCGACTCACTTTCCCTTGGAGTTCTTGCTCGCCCTCTACTGGTTCCCTCTTCCGCTGCTACTGCTCTCTCAACCTCAGGGAGCCTTTGCACCTGCGGCGCTTTAGATGTCAGTTCCCTGACAAATGCTTTAAGAGAAAATATAATGAAAATGATTTACAGGTGGTACATGACCCCAGTCAAACTTGCAAAAATCTATCATTTGCCCGATAATAAATGTTGGAAATGTAAAGAAACTGAAGGAACATTCTTTCATCTTTGGTGGACGTGCCCAAGGATTAAGGCTTTTTGGGAAATGATTTATAATGAACTAAAAAAGGTACTTAAGTATACTTTCCATAAGAAACCAGAGGCCTTTCTCCTGGGCATAGTCGGCCAATTGGTGTCAAAGAAGGATAGAACATTTTTTATGTATGCTACAACAGCAGCAAGAATACTTATTGCAAAGTACTGGAAGACACAAGATCTACCCACCGTGGAAGAATGGCAGATGAAGGTGATGGACTATATGGCTTTGGCGAAGATGACAAGCAGAATCCGAGACCAGGGAAGAGAAACGGCGGAAGAGGATTGGAAAAAATTTAAAGACTATCTAAAGAAATATTCAAAAATTAGTGAATGTTAGATTGATGCTGGATGAGAAAGTTAGGGGTTAAATAGCAACAATGGTTATGATAAAAGAAAATGAGGGTTAACAAAATTAAATTGAAAATAAGGGAAGGATTTGCTGATCAATTAACTAGACATGAGAATACAGAAAGGGGAGGCATGAGGAAGTCGGGAAAGTAAGTTATAAGAAATTAAGATCTGAAATTATACGTGTTGTATGTTTTTTTTCTATGTTCTATGTTTTGTGTATTATCCTAAAAATTTGTGAAAATCTTAATAAAAATTTATATAAAAAAATGAATTTCTGTGTGGTGGCTGGCTGGGGGAACAGTTGGGGAGGGGTTTGCAAGAATCTGGAAGCTTGTGTGGTGTTTTGTTTTTTGTTTTTTTAAAATTTTTATGATTTTTTATGACCATTGGGCCACTCTCCTGTTGTTTAAAAAAAATTTCTGGATTTGAATTTCTGTGCGGTGGGTGGCTGGGGAAACAGTTGGGGAGGGGTTTGCAAGAATCTGGGAGCTTGTGTGGTTTTTTCTGCATTTTTATGATTTTATGTGACCATTGGGCCAAGTTGTTTTTTTTAAAAAAAAAAATCTGGGTTTGAATTTCTGTGCGGTGGGTAGCTGGGGGAACAGTTGGGGAGGGGTTTGCAACAGTTGGGGAGGGGTTTGCAATTTCTGTGTGGTGGGTGGCTGGGGGAACAGTTGAGGTTTTTGAAGACTTTGGTGATTTTTGAAGCTTTTCCAAAACTTATTTTGCAGCCATTTGGTAAGTTAAACTTTTAAAACTTTTTGGGGTTTTTTTGGATTTTGGGTTTGAATTTCTGTGTGGTGGGTGGCTGGGTGCTTTTGAATTTTTTGGATGTGAAGCACTGATATTTTTGGGGGGGGGGTTGCGAAGGTAGGAGCTGTGCTGCCATGGGACCCAAGAAGACTGCTGCTGCAGAGGCCAGCGAGAGGAAGAAGGAGAAGGTGACGCTGGAAATGAAGAAGGAGATCATCCGGAAGCACGACGGTGGAATGCGTGTGACAGACCTCGCCAGGGAGTACGGGAGGAATCCATCGACCATCGGGACCATCCTGAAGATGAGGGAGAAGATCCTTGCGACTGATGCAGCCAAGGGAGTCACCAGGATCGTGAAGAACCGCCCAACTGTTCTGGAGGAGGTCGAGAAGTTGCTGCTCATCTGGTTAGAAGAGAAGTAGCGTGCAGGGGACACAGTGACTGAGGCTGTCATTTGTGAGAAGGCCAAGGCATTGCACGCAGACCTCGTCCGGGAACAGTCAGGAACCTCAGGCGAGCCAGAAGTCTTCAAGGCAAGCAGAGGTTGGTTTGACCGGTTCAAGGCAAGATCTGGAATCCACAGCGTGGTCAGGCATGGAGAGGCTGCCAGTTCTGATGTTCCTGCGACTGAAGACTTTGCAGCGGAGTTCCTGGAGGTTGTGAAGACAGAGGGCTACGTTCCACAGCAGGTCTTCAACTGCAACAAGACCGGGCTGTTTTGGAAGAGGATGCCCAAAAGGACTTTCATCACACAGGAGGAGGCCAAGTTGCCTGGCCACAAGCCCATGAAGGACCGTCTGACCCTGCTCTTCTGTGCCAACGCAAGCGGCGACCTGAAGATCAAGCCCCTGCTGGTGTACCACTTGGAGAACCCACGGGCCTTCAAGAAACACAAGGTCAACAAGGAGCAGCTGAGTGTCATGTGGCGATCCAACAGCAAGGCTTGGGTCACACGTGTGCTGTTTGTGGACTGGGTCAATCTTGCTTTTGGCCCTGCTGTCAAACAGTACCTGCTGGACAACGACCTGCCGCTGAAGGCTTTGCTTCTGATGGACAATGCTCCTGCTCATCCTAAAGGCCTTGAGGAGGACTTGTTGGAGGAGTTCAGCTTCATCAGCATCATGTTCCTGCCGCCTAACACCACGCCACTGCTCCAGCCGATGGATCAGCAGGTCATCGCCAATTTCAAAAAACTCTACACCAAGGAGCTTTTCAGGCGATGCTTCGAGGTGACTGATTGCACCACCATCACCCTGCGGGAATTCTGGAAGGACCACTTCGACATCGTCACCTGCTTGAAGATGATCACTACGGCCTGAAACGGGATCAGCCAGAGAAATTTGAATTGTGCTTGGCGCAGCCTGTGGCCGGACTGTGTGGCACCAAGTGACTCTGATGCACCAGAGTCAACAGTGGTGCAGGACATTGTTGCCTTGGGGAGGACCATGGGCCTGGAGGTCACAGAGGAGGACGTCAGCGAGCTGGTGGAGGAGCACAACCACGAGCTGACCACCCAGGAGCTGGTCGAACTGCAGGCAGAGGCTGCGCAGGAGCAGGCCTTGCTGGAAAAGGAGGAGGCAACTGAGGAATGGCTGTCCTCCAAAGAACTGAGGGACATTTGCATGAAGTGGAAGGATGTGCAGGCTTTTGCACAGCGGCACCACCCTGACAAGCACGTGGCACATGACCTTGCGAACACTTTTGATATGAGGGTCATGTCGCCTTTCAGGGAGGTGCTGAAAAGGCGGATGAAGCAGCAGACCATGGACAGGTTCTTCAGCAAGAAGCAAAGAATGGAAGAGGAACCTTCTTCAAGTTGTCCCCCAGAGTCTTAGAAAATGTACTGTACACTTTGTTGATTTTAAATGTTTTTCTGTCATGTTTAGAAACTTAATTTATTGTTCCTTCAGTTTTTGAAATGCTCTTTACAGTATGTGTGACTTTAAAGAGCACTTAATAAACTCTTGTTGTACCAAATTTGGCTTTGTTTGGACTTTTTTTGACCATAGGAACACATTAATTGATTTTCAATGCATTCCTATGGGATTTCGTGCTTCGCAAGACGAAAAATTCGCTAGGCGAAAAAACTCACAGAACGAATTAAGTTCGTCTTGTGAGGCACCACTGTACCACCCTGTACCCAGAGGTCTCAGGGTGGTTTACATAAAAGGATTACAATATGATAGAATGGTGGACAAATTACAAAAATTATTAAAACAAGTGGGAGGAAAGTATAAATTTATAAAAAAATAAGGAATTATCAGGAAAACTAACAACATGGATACAATATCATCATTTGAATGGAGTATTTAAGAAAGATAGGCTACAAGGGTCTGGGGAACAAATATCACAACTGGAGAGAGACCTGTTGGAAGGGAATGTAAAAGTGCTGTCTATAATGTATAAAATATTGGAATGGGAGACAAAGGATGAGGAAGTAAAATCACCAATGATACATAGTGCAATAGAAATTGGTCATAATATAGACATGGAAGCATGGGGACGATTGTGAAATATGGATATAAAATTTACAGCATGTTATGGTTTAAGAGAAAACTATATAAAAATAAACTATCAATGGTATCTAACCATTGACAGAAATGGCAAAAATGTATAAATCTAAATCAAATAAATGTTGAAAATGTAAAGGGGAAGAAGGTTCTTTTTATCATGTGGTGGTCTTGTAGTAAGATTAAAGCTTACTGGGAAATGATATATCATGAATAGAAAATATGTTTAAAATAATGTTTGTTAAAAGCCCAGAAGCTTTTCTTTGGGGAATTTAGCAACTAGAAACATCTGTACAAAAAGCTAAGCCAAGTCCTTTGGAGTGCAATGGGTCCATTTCATTATACCCACATTAGACAGAATTGTAGTCAAACCCAGATACCCAGACACACAAAAGGCAAGACATTATGCTGCTCTCTCCATATCAGGCCAACAAGCAAGAAGATGTCTTTGGATCTCACCATCCTCTGGTCACTTGACTTCAAACTTTGAGCTGCCAAGGAGAACCTTGAAATGTCATCCAGGCCAATAAGTCAGTGAACAAACAGTTGCAAGCAGTATATCAAGAGCAGGTGTGAAGAAGTGGGTGGTCAGGGCAGCCCTCTGCTGCACCCTATCTGCAGGGGGCTCTCAGAGAAGGACTGACCATCCTAAGGTCCAGCTGGGAAGGGCAAGGGTGTCTATAAAAAAGGTAAAGGGACCCCTGACCATTAGGTCCAGTTGTGGCCGACTCTGGGGTTGCGGTGCTCATCTCGCTTTACTGGTCGAGGGAGTCAGTGTACAGCTTCCGGGTCATGTGGCCAGCATGACTAAGCCGCTTCTGGCGAACCAGAGCAGCACACGGAAACGCCGTTTACCTTCCCGCCAGAGCGGTACCTAAAGCATAACTCGGGCATAGGCAAACTGGGCCCTCCAGATGTTAACTCCACTGGTCCTGTTAGCTAGGGGTGATGGAAGTTGTATTCACAAAACAGCTGGAAGGCAGAGGTTGCCTGTGCCAGGCATAATTAATTGCATGTGAGCTGCGACCCTTTTACCCTTACTTGTGAGTAAACTCTAAAGCCAATGGGATACATTTCTGAGTAAGTGTACGCCCCGGATGCCTCCTAATAATAAAAGTTAAGCCTTGTGTCTGTGTTTGGGTGTTCCACTCCCACCCCCTTTCCTTGCCTTCCGGGTGCAGGTGGACTCTTCTTCAAACTGGCTTTGCCCAAGGAAAGTTCCCCATTTCCCCTCCCCACCTCCTCTCAGCCTTCCCCGGGACCAATAACAAGCTGCTCTAAGGGACAGCAGCATCGCGTTTTCAGATTTGGGCCAGCCTCCCACCCTCTATAAGGGACGCGGGTGGTGCTGTGGGTTAAACCACAGAGCCTAGGACTTGCCAATCAGAAGGTCAGTGGTTCGAATCCCTGCGACAGGTTGAGCTCCCGTTGCTTGGTCTCTGCTCCTGCCAACCTACCAGTTCGAAAGCATGCCAAAGTGCAAGTAGATAAATAGGTACCGCTCCAATGGGAAGGTAAACGGTGCTTGCGTGTGCTGCTCTGGTTCGCCAGAAGCAGCTTAGTCATGCTGACCGCATGACTCGGAAGCTGTACTCCAGCTCTCTCGTCCAATAAAGTGGGATTACTATGATGAATTATAAAATATGCCTCAAGCCATTGTGTCAGCTGTGAAAGCATGGTGTTGATTGGGTTTAATTCATTGACAGTAATTTCTGATCAAATCCCACAACCCTCTGCATCTCTGGCCATTTCCTCTACTGTCCATTTCTCTCTGCTTGCGTACACAGCCCAGCTGCCAGTTGCTTTGCCAGGCATCACAGCTGTCAACCGTCCCCTATTTGGCGGGAAACTCCCTTATCCCAGCGCTGTTTCCCGCTGCTGTCCTGGATTGATGATGTCCCGTAAATTTCCCCGGTTTCAAAGGAAGCAGCTCCTCTCCCTCCCTCCCTGCCAGCCAGGGAGGAGGGAGGCTCCAACTGTGTTGCTTGGCTGCGTTGCTCACCCAATAAGGAGTCTAAGAACGACTGGGGGGTGGAGTTTGCATCCCTTGTGCCGATCAAATCGGCCACGTTGCCTGGGGACTCGCCTTTGCTCGGCGCTTCCCAGTGAAGAGGTGACGGTGCAGTAATATTGAGGCTTGGAAGTGAGCAATAGCCCTGACGGAGATGGTCTGGGGAAAGGAGAAAGGTCTGCTTATCTAAAGTAACTGCAACACTTACCAAGCAACGGTCAGCGAGACAGAATGAGAAGCAAGGAAAGGTTATGTTGGGATCCACCTCTGAATTACCTGATTTGATTTGCCAGGAAGGCCACTGGGTGGCAGCACATTACAAGAGACCGAAGCAAAATGACTGAAACATGAAAAGAGGGTGCCGTGATTGTTTGCAAGGGCAAAAGCCCACCTACAGATTAGCTGAGCTCTTTACTTCGGGACCTGTGATCCCTTATTTGGCTGCTGATCCCTTATTTTCGAGGCTGCTGATCCCTTATTTTCAAATCTGAAAGTTGACAGCTATGCCAGGCATGCATCCTGGGCTGTGAAAGATAGTGGGCACCTTTTTTTGATGTAGCTTTTCTGATATGTTAATCTTAGGATGTTAATCTTAGGGCCAGGAAACAGATCTCACATGAAGGTGATAATGATCCCTGTCCTCCTGGCCTCCTTCTTATCATGTATATTGCTTGTTTGTGACTTCCGGGGTTGCTGGATACACTCCTTTGTAGTTCTGTTTTGTTTACCCCAGAAGTGCATGCTTAATTAGTTTTTGTAGGTTAACTTTGTCCCCACGTGGGGTTTGTTGAAATGCTCAGAGGAAATCTGATTGGTTCTTACGAACACGGTGTAAAAAGTTCTTTTGTGAATAAAACGACCTGGGCCGGAGGGTGGACAGGAATTATTATTATACGCACCCTTCCCAGAGTCTTGCTGGTTCAAGCCTCTGTGTGTATTTTCATAATCAGAGTTCAATCCTTCCTTTACTTTGGGATTGCCTCAAAGCAGAGCCTGCTTGATTAGGACAATGGCCCATTTAGTTCACCATCTCGCAGTTGTCAACCAGGTGCCCCAATGGGAAACCCACAAACCTGGACCCAAGCACAGGAGCCCTCTCCCTCCTGTGTTTTCCAGCAACTGGTGTTCAGAAGCATTGCTGCCTCCATCTCTAGAGCCAGAGCATAGCCATGGTGGTTAATAAGCATCCACGGCTATTGCCTCCATGAATTTCTCTATTTCTCGTTGGAAGCTATTCAACTTGGCAGCCATCACTGCCTCTTGTGAGAGTGACTTCCATGGATTGAATATATTATGTGTGAAGAAGTCCTTTCTTCCATCTGTCCTGAATCTTCCAGCATTCAGCTTCATTGGGTTGTCTACAAGTTCTAGTGTTGTGAGAGACGGAGGAAAACCTTTCTCTCTCTATTTTCTCCATAATCATTTCTATCACGTCGCCTCTTACTTGCCTTTTCTCCAAACTATTTCAAATGTTGCAGCCCTTTTTATAAAGGTGTCGCTTCATCCCTGTAATATATGTAAAATAAACTTACCAGTACAAATCCATATCCCACTAAGAGATTTGAAAGTATCAATGGTGCAGGACGGCTCATTCCTCGAGGCACATGGGTCCTGGCAAGAGTATAAGAAACTCCCCACACTAACAGCAAGAAATGAATGAAAATAGTTGTATATAATATCAGCATCCACAGAGTTCCACCAAATGCCATTTCCCTTCAACTCAGAGGCACAGAGACAAGGACTTCGCCTTAGACAATGCTGGTGGCTTTTACTCAAGAACAGTCTGTGTCACCTGCAAGAGAACATCCTCGGCCAACCCACTTAATCTCTCAACTGAGAAGAAAACAAATGGTTTAGGAATGTGGTAATATGGTGCAGGTGGCGTTGTGGGTTAAACCACAGAGCCTAGGACTTGCCGATCAGAAGGACGGCGGTTCGAATCCCTGTGACGGGGTGAGCTCCCGTTGTTCGGTCCCTGCTCCTGCCAACCTACCTAGCAGTTCAAAAGCACGTCAAAGTGGAAGTAGATACATAGGTACCGCTCCTGTGGGAAGGTAAACGCCGTTTCCGTGCACTGCCCTGGTTCACCAGAAGCGGCTTAGTCATGCTGGCCACATGACCTGGAAGCTGTCTGCGGACAAACGCCGGCTCCATCGGCCTATAGAGCGAAATGAGCGCGCAACCCCAGAGTCGGTCACGACTGGACTTTATGGTCAGGGGTCCCTTTACCTTTACCTTTAACCATAGACT
Source organism: Podarcis melisellensis (assembly GCF_964234715.1). Classification (NCBI taxonomy): domain Eukaryota; kingdom Metazoa; phylum Chordata; class Lepidosauria; order Squamata; family Lacertidae; genus Podarcis; species Podarcis melisellensis. The sequence goes on from NC_138533.1 coordinate 17,994,451, forward strand.
TGCTTAACAGCTTATCTTTAGAATGACTCATGGTTAGAATGCACAAAAACAGTTTGGCTGACAGTTGAAATGGATGTATGCTTCAGCAAATATAGAGCTTGCTTATGCCCAGGGGTTGTCAGTATGTGGCTTTATTGCTTGAGTCAATGTGTAAAAGCATAGGAACACAGACCAAAGGAGGAGGAAAGAAATTAGGAGGAATGGTCATCAAATTTAGAGTAATGGGAGATGTCAACAAAGGGGGGGGCTAGTATTTTAATTGGGTGGACGTGAAAGGCTGTAAACCCTGCACATACCCAGCCAATGGGGAAACAGGAGGGAACCTGCCTCGGGTATAAGGGATATAAGCTTCGGTCTTACTATTTTTGGGTGTGTCTGCTTTTGGACACCTGATCTTGCAAGTACGTTATTTTGTAATCGATAAACTCTCTGCTGCTTCATCAATTTTGTTCAAATTTTGAGTCTCATACCCACTTCTAACATTCCTCACACAGGGTGCGGGTGAATGTTCGTTGGTGTGAATTTGCCTAAACTCCCCAGTCAAGTGCCAAGCAATGTCCCTGCAGTTGTTATTAGCACTAACTCAGGTTTCCAGACCATTTCCAAATTCAACTCCTTGCATAACACGTTGCAGTAATCCAAATGGAAGGTAGTCAGTGTTGATTTGTCCTCAAGATAATGCTGCAGGCCAGCACCTAATGCCATTAAAACACTTCCCTATATAGGGCTGCCTTCAGATGTCATATAGTTACTTATCTCTTTGGCTCAGGGGTTGCCTAATTCCAAACACTCCCAACATTTCTAAATGAAAATAGGGATGTCCTAAGGAAAAGTGGGACATTCTGGGATCAAATCAGAAACCGGGATGGCTTCTGAAAATCTGGAACAGTCACTGCAAATAGGGGCACCTGGAGGGTCTATTCTTGTTTTCCTCTGTCCGTTAGCAGGTTCCTGTAGCATCCTGTGCATCAGTGAAGTTATAATCCCACTACTTGGTATCTACCTGTCCTCCATCCACAGCTCACCTGATCAGGTTGGCAAGACTACTAGCAATTACTAATAGCAATGGATACTAGTCACAAGGATGATGTGCCACTATGAGAGGCAGTAATGCTTCTGAATACCAGTTGCTGGAAACTGGAACAGGGGAGAGAGCTCTTCTGCTCAGGTCCTGCATGTGCATTTCCCATTTGGGCATCTGGTTTGCCACTGTGAGAACAGGATGCTGGACTAGATGAGTCCCCTTTGGCCTGATCCAGCAGATTTCTTACTATGTTCAAAGTCAAAGGGATTTGAGCTAGAAATCTAAATACAAAAATGAATACGCATTCTAAATGTTGGCAAAATCACTGTTTACAATTTTATAAAGCTGGAAAGCATTTCACCGATTGAACTTGAGTCCCAACAAGACAGAAGTACTGTTTCTTCCGGGTTGGCGCCATCGATTAATGGCGGGTTCCCTCCGAGCTCCGGAGGGAATCGGCTCTGCAGAGACTGGGTCTTACTGCTGCGGCGACGCGGGGACCCTTAAAATCACAGGCGCAGAAGCCTGTGAGCGTAGTGACTCGACGGGCACCATTTGCGCCCCCCAATCCATGAAGGAGCCTTTTTAAAGGCTTCGGAATGGGGACGGGGTGTGGCGCGGTGCTGAGAGTACTCCTTCACCTGCGGAGTGAAGCCGCAAGCCATTATCGGAGAGCTCTGACTTTTTCCTTGGAACATTCGGACTTTAAAACATCAACCCGTGAGTAATACGGAAATTGGAATTTTAAAGAAAAATTTGGCGGATCAGGAACGAGCAGGGTTAAAAAGGAAGTCCACCCCCCCTCTTTGTAAACAATTTAAAGCAAAGGACCTGCTAGCTAAGGTCGAGAGAATCTTTTCTTTTTTTTTAGTAAAAGACTTTAATTTCACGGTTTTGACATTATAAGAATTTTTGCTGGAGGATAATAAGATTAATTTTGGGAGCTGAAGTTTCACACACACACTCCAGACCCAGGAGTGTCCCGCGAGAGAGCCTGTTGATGAAAGACTGAAAAGTTTGACAGCTGTCAAGTTGGCTGTCGAGACGGAAAAGGAGAACCTTGTTTTTGTTGTTTCTGTTGGTTAATTTGTAATAATTTGTTGAAAATAAGGAAGGGCTGATACAAAATAATCTGACTTTTGGACTTGAGCTGAAAGGAATATTAAGGAACTAAAATCCCCCTAGAGGGGTTTAGTGACATTACAGGAATGGCTGGAGAAAGGAAAATCCAGGCTGAATTGGAGAGAGCTTTTGTTCTCTTGGGAAAGTTACAAGGCCAAACTGATGTTTTGGCTACAAATGTTACAACTCTGGACTTAGCAGTAAAGAACATTGTTGAATCTGATAAGGACTTGAAACAAGGAGCCTATCCAACTGAACAAATAGAGAAAACGGAGAGCTTTGACAATATGGAGCAGGTGACATATGTTGCTCCTGAAGAAAAGGAAGGAGGAGCTGAAACTTTGCAGAAGTTAAAGGAGAGCTGCATTTTGAGACCTGACATGATGACAAAAAAGGAAAATAAAAATTTGATGTGGAGAGCCTGGCCTGAATTGGAGGTGGAAGCTGGAGCTTGGGGGACATTTGGACCTGAAAGGAGGATAAAACAAGATTTGAAGTACCCCATAAGCTTTATTTTTAAATATGGAGGTCTGGCTGGTAGAAACATGGATCCTGTTGGGCCGGAGCTTCTTCAAGATTTGGAGTTTAACATTAAAGATTATCAAAAAGACCGGCAGAGAGGAACTGAGAGAGAATTGAGAGCCTTGGACGTGAGATCTCCAGGCTAAACAGTATATTGAGACTGATGGACTTTTGTTGAGGACTGAAACCGGGAAAAGGGTGGGTGGAGTTTGGGGATCCAAAGGGTATATAAATATAGTTTGCTTTGTTTTTACTTTGCTTTGCTATTGGTATGGAAATTGGGAAGGTCGTGGAAGGGAAATGTTGGTCGACTTTAGGAAAAATGTTTAAGAAAAAATAATGAGGTATAAATATTGATGTGTAAATTTGGATAAGTTAAAATTGGTTTTTAAAATGGTCTAAATTAAATGAAAATAAGGTTTGTAAATATAAATTGAGGAAATGGAAGAAAGAAGAAAAGTTAAATAATAACATGTTAGAATAAATTAAATTAAGTTAAAATGGAGAAGTAAGTTAAGGATTTGCTGAGCTAATAATTTAAATTGGAATATAAGAAGGGGAGGTGTGAGGAGGTCTGAGAAACAAGTTAAAAGAAAATAAGTATTTGAACTTTTAGGTGTTTTTAATTGTTTTTAAGTTTTGGATTTTTGTATTTTTTGTTTATTTTTGTTTTTGTTTTTATATGTTTTGTCCTTTTTTTGAAAATGCTAATAAATATTCATTTAAAAAAATAAAATAATGCCATGACACCATAGGGTGGAGGTGATGGGGTCAAGGAAGGAAAGCCAACATTGCTGTGGTGCTGCGTTCACAAAGTAAAGGAAGGATTGAACTCTGATTAATAAGAATACACACAGAGGCTTGAACCAGCAAGACTCTGGGAAGGGTGCGTATAATCGTGTCTCTCTGTGCTTGTCCGTGTTTTTTTCGCAGCCCCCCGGCCCAGGTCGTTTTATTCACAAAAAAGCTTTTTACACAATGTTCCTAAGAGCCAATCATATTTCTTCTGAGCATTTCCACAAACCCACGTGGGGACAAAGTTAGATCAAAAGAAATTATTTTAACTACAAAGACTACTACTCTGAGCATGCATACCTAATCTGAGAGTAAATAAAAGAGGACTAGAGAAACTCCGGAGATCACAAACAGGAGTAAACAAGAGAGGATGGAAGGATGGCAAGGAGATAGGCATCTTTATCACCTTCCTGTGAAACTATTTCCAGGCCCTAAGATTAACATCCCAAGATTAATATATAAGAAACTACTTCAAAGGAACTTGCCCACTGTCTTTATGGCCCAGGATGCCTGCCTGGCGAAGCAACTGCTGTGTACGTGACATGTGAGGAAGAGAGGAATGGAACAGGGATGCAGGGGTGTAGATTGATCAAGAATCATATCAAAATAGTTTATTTTATTCTTTTAAAAGATATTTATTGAAATTTCCAAAAAGTTATATAAAAATAAAAAATAACAAAAATACAAACAAAACACATACCACAACAAGTATAATTTCAATCCCTTATTTTCTTATACCTTACTTTCCCGACCTCCTCATACCTCCTCTTTCTGTATTCCAATTTCTAATTATTTAATTCAGCAAATCCCTCCCATATCAAAATAGTTTAAACCCAGTCAATGCAATACTTTCATTGCTGACACAGATGGCTTACTCTGTATCTGTTATAATTCCTCATAGCAATCCCACCTGATCACTACATCTCTGGATATTTGCACTCCTACACTGTGGGGGAAAGGGCACAGAAGAGCAGCTCCCTTGTGACAGGCCTTGTTGAATCAGAGAGGATTGTTTTACTAGCCCTCTTCAATTTCAATGTTTGCAGGGAGGAGAACTTTTGGCCCCTCAATGTTCTTTGGGTCTCAACCTTGGGTCCCTAGATGTTTCTGAACTACAACTCCCATCATCCTTGAGGACTGGCCATGCTGGGTAGCCATGATCTCCTCCTCGTACGTCTCCTGGATGGTGCCAACTCTTTCCCTTATGGGCTTTCTGTGAATAGGAAATCCCCCTTCTGTCTTTACTATGAGGGAAGGAGTCCCTTACCTCTTTGTAAATGCTCGATTTACCCATGAGAAGAAGGAAAAACTCAGTTGACACAGAAAGGAGCATTACTTATCCACGTGTAGCATAAGTGGGTGAATGAGAAGTCCCTGCCTCAAAACCCTGGGTCCAGTCAGAGAAGAAGCCATTGGGGTCTGACCTGTCCCCTCCAGGGCGGCCATCTTGTTCTGGGGTGGCGGAAGCAACAGGCAAAGCCATCACAGCTATGACACACCTCAGAAGGCAGAAGGGATACCTAAGCATGGTTGAGGAGTCCCACTCATAACACTTGGGGAGGGCAATATGGATTGTTTGCTGGGCCTGAGGAATTCCAAAAGAGAAACCTCACAATCCTGCCCCTCACCCATAAGTAGTGGTGGTGGGAAAGATCACTTAAAGACTACTCAGCAGCCATGATACCCAAGTGCCTTCCCTTGCCTTAAAACCACTCACTAAAAAGAAGAGATGGAAAAGAAAAATATACTGTATCTCCATTCACAGAGCAAAGGCAAGGAACATGTCTTTTTACCACAAGGGTTTGTTATTTGGTGAGTAGAAAATACAGTACAGTTGGTGAGGAGTGATAACGCAGAGTATCACCTATGGGGGCCAAGGCCGACCAGTTAATCCACTGCCCACCCACCCCCTCTCATGCAGGCACGGCAGCTCCCCCCAAAAGCGGGGGTTGGGGGAAACCACCCAAAAAATACAGCCTTGAAGATTGCCTGCTAATGTCCATGCTCCGCTGTAGGAGTGCAAATATCCAGAGATGTAGTGATCAGGTGGGATTGCTATGAGGAATTATAACAAATATAGAGTAAGCCATCTGTGTCAGCAATGAAAGCATTGCGTTGACTGGGTTTAAATTATTTTGAAATGATTCTTGATCAATCCACACCTCTGCATCCCTGTTCCATTCCTCTTTCTTGACAAGTCACGTACGCAGCCCAGTTGCCAGTTGCTTCGCCAGGCAGGTGTCCTGGCACATAAAAGATAGTGGGCAGCTTCTTTGATGTAGCCTTTCTCATATGTCAATCTTAGGGCCAGGGAACAAATTTTCACATGAAGGTGATAAAGATCCCTATCCTCCTTGCCAGCCTTATTATCATGTATATTGCTTGTTTGTGACCTCAGAGGTTGCTGGATGTGCTCTTTTGTAGTTCTGTTTTGTTTGCATGCTTAATTAGATTTTGTAATGTAACTTTGTCCCCACATGGGGTTTGTTGAAATGCTCAGAGGAAATCTGATTGGTTCTTACGAACATGGTGTAAAAAGTTCTTTTGTGAATAAAACAACCTGGGCCAGAGGGTGGACAGGAATTATTATTATACGCACCCTTCCCAGAGTCTTGCTGGTTCAAGCCTCTGTGTGTATTCTTATTAATCAGAGTTCAATCCTTCCTTTACTTTGGGAACGCCTCACTCCGCAGAAAGATAATAAATGAAATGAAACAGAAGCAGCAGACAGCCTAAGCATGTGGAGGGCTCAGGGAAAGGTTTTGTGGGACCTGTCGGAAGAACCATGTCAGAACAGCCTTGATGTTCTGCTTTCTCTTTCCTCACTGTACACAAACAAACAATAAGCCAGGGGCAGGCAGGGGCAAGACCAGGTTGCATTCCCTTAGAGGAAGTGAGTGCTGTGGGCCCCATCAATCATCCAGCCCCAGGATGCAAAGTGCCCACACTGGCAACAAAATATAGTTATATCCCTCCCCATGTGCAAAAAAGGAGCTGGTGGGGGGAGGAGAAAGCTTAAAGGCACCCCCCCCAAGCCTCAGTCAGATTATATTGCACTTTCAACAACATGAAGGAGGCAAAATTGGGGCTTTTTCCAGCCAGCACTCACAGGAGCTCAGCTCTGGCACCTCTCAGGTAGGTGACATAACTATTATAAGAGAACAAGGGAGGTGAGTTCTGGCACCTCTTTTTCTAGAAAAATAACCAAAGGGAAAAGAGAAACCACACAAGTAGGCTTCTGGTTCCGCTCTGCCTTAATGGAGACAGCCCCCAAGACAGCGGGAGATCGTTGGTGAAGGCAAAACAAGGATGATACGAGGGTAAATCATTCTTACAAATTCCTCCAAGGGCTGGGGAGGGGGGGATGGGCTTCACTTGCAGTTCATCTCGGTACCTGGCTCTCGCTCCAGTATGGAATGCAGGAAGCAGGGTTGCACTGAGTGCAAAAGCATTTCGCCTGCTGATAACCCTCCTATGCCGTCATTAAGAAGCAGAGGTTCTCCTGTTAATTAGAGTTTAATTTGGACTAATGTACAGATGCATGCTAGAAGAGATGAGATCACAAACTGCGGAACAGAACCAGCTGCAAGGTCGTTAAGGTTTGAGCGTGAGAGAAGACTTATTTTGGTGTAAAAGTCAGTGGTGGGGAGGGGAACCTAGGGTTTCTTTATTTAAAGTTTTCTTCTCTACATTTATGATTCTGCAACTCTCCTCTGAATGTTAGTTCAAAGGACTTGGAATTTTTAATTTAATGGGAAATACAATTGCTCATATATCTTCAGTTGAAAGGCAGGATGAAAGGTGTCTGTGAACTGTCAAGGAACTGATAAGGTTCTTTACTGAGTCATGACTGCTCTTCTTCCCAGTTTGAGAGGAAAAATAGTGACAACAGGTAACATTTACTGGGACAGAGTGACTTTTGCAGCTGTTGTTAAAGTTGCAAAACAATGAAGCACGTGATGGAGATATTTCTGGGCAACAATCAGCTCCACCCAAGGCATGACAGATAACAGTAAAAACCGGGGAAAAGACATAACATTCTACAAGAACAGGAGGCACAACGGACAGAAAAATTGCCACACAAAGGGAGAACAAGGATATAGTTTGAGTTCTAAATAATAGCATTAAAAAATGAAGAGGGGAAAAAATAATTAAAAAGGAAGAGAAAAAGCAAAAAAAATACCTGCCATTTGAATCACTTATAAAAAGATAAAAAACAGAGAATAGTATTAATAAAAAGAAAAAAGAGAAGAAAAACAGCCAGTTAAAAATATTTTACAGGTGTCCAAATAGAAAGAAATAGGCCTACCCATTTTCATTCATGTCAAAAAAAATGCTTCAATCTTTGTCTGAGAATAAGAGGGACTTAAAACAGTTTTGAGAGTAACAACACTGCCTTTAAGAAGGACATTTTATCATTAGGAGCTGCTAGGTTCTCCTGAATCAGCTTTAGAAGTTGAACCTGAGCCAATATCTTTTTGAGAACTTTAAGAGTAGAGGCTTCGCCTGCAATTGTCCCCCCCCCCTTGGGAGGCATCTCATTAAAGGCAAGGCAAAATAAGCTAAGAACTTTCTCCTTTACCCATATATTATGATCAAAAAATGAAGTCTTCCAGTATCCCACACCACGCCACTGCCCTGCATTTGAGAAAAGTAAGCTTCCTGTTTTTTCAATGGATTTCTTTTGGGGGGAATTTAACACAGGTAGCTCTCTTGTTGATTAGATTAAGCTATGCTTTGGAATTGCATCAAATTCACAGCTGCATTTCATCTTGATTGCAGAGCCACTATGGGCATTTCTGGCACCCAGTTGCCATTGAAAGAATACAGCACGCAATGGCTGTTCACAGTTGCGTGCCTGTGGAGGTGGAATGCAAAATGCGAAGACGTTCCAATCTCTGGCACTTCCAGTTAGACCTCCTCACTACAGCCTAGAGACCTGCCCCTTTCCAACTCCTCACGCAGAAGCACTTCCAGTGATTTTGCAACTCCCACTCAACCTGAAACAAAACAAGCCTTAGGATCTGTGAGGAGGCTACAGTCCAGTAGTTCAGCACCATCCTCCTCCATCTCCATCCACTTAGCCAATTCTCCTTTTGGCTTGGCAACAAATGCTGTAAAATGATGTGGTCTCTTAAACTCCAAATCCCTTTTGCCTGCCCTGAATACCCTGCCTATCAATTAAATTGAGTAACCTGTTTTAGCATGATGAAAGAAGTATTTCTATCCCCATAAAACCTCTTGCCGTATCAGTCCTCAGCTACCTTTTGTTCTAAACTAAAAAAGCCACCTGGTAGTTTCGTTGGTTAGTGTGTGGTGCTGATAATGCCACGGTTGCAGGTTCAGTCCCCATATGGGACAGCGGCATATTCCTGCGCTGCAGGGGGTTGGACTAGATGGTCCTCAGGGTCCCTTCCAGCTCTACAATTCAACATGTTCTATTGTATCACCCCTATAGAAATGCAGCAAATGGGGCCTGTGGTGCAAATCACAAGAGAATCCTACCCACCCACCAAATGTGGTCTGCCATATATGATAGAATCATAGAAGTGCAGAATTGGAAGGGACCTCGAGGGTCCTAAATTTTGGACTAAAGCTTCAGCATCCAAGCTCTGCTTAAAAACCTGCAGTGAAGGAGACCACAATCTGCCGAGGGAGACTGTTCCACTGTCAAACAGTTTCTACTGTTCTTCCTAAGGTTCAGTTGGAATCTCCTTTCTTGTAACTTGAATCCATTGGACTGAGCTCTACCTTCCAGCACGGGAGGAAAACAAGCTTGCTCCATCTTCCATGTGATATCCCTTTCGGTATCTGAGGATGGCCATCATTATCTCCCCCCAGTCTCCTCTTCGCTGAACATACCCAACTCCCCCCCCCCAATCGTTCCTCTTCTTGACCCTTGGTCAACGTGACTGCCCTCCTTTGCACACATTCTTCTTCTTTTTTTAATAACATATTTATTGAAATTTTCAAAAAATCCAAAGAAAAAAGAAGCAAAAGAGCAAACAAAGAAAAAAAGAAAAATTAAAAAACATTCATCATGTAAACCTTATTTTCAGTAACTTATTTCCAAGACTTCCCCACACCTCCCCTTCTTGTATTCCATTTCCATTTATTTGGTTCAACAAGTTCTTATCCCCAATTTTTGACCTTATTGTATTTTGCTCATTATTATATTTAGTTCATATTATATAACCAATTTTACCTTATAAACCTCAATCTTTATACATTAGAATCTTTTTCTAAGATCGACCCCTGTTCCCTTCCCTGATTTCCCCATTTTTATACTCATAACAAAACAAAATAAGAAAAGAAAAAAATCAAAATATAGTTATACACCCTTAGGATTCCCAAACTCCCCCCCCCCTTTCCCGGTTTCAATCCCCAATATCCGTCATTCTGTCTACTATCAGCCTGGAAACCTCACATCCGATGCTCTCAATTCTCTCTGTTCCTCTTTGCCAGTTTTTTTGATAGTCCTTTATATCAAACCCCAAATCTCGGAGAAGCTCTGTCTCAATAATGTCCATTTTTCTTCTGGCCAGACCTCTATATTTAAAAGTGGAGCTCAAATCTTGTTTCTTAATCCTTTTGAATCTAAATGTCCCAAAAGCTCCAACTTCCATCTTGATCAGATTTGTAATCCATAGGTCTTCAGAGCCCCTCATAAGGAGATCTCTCCATTCTTCATTCTCCAATTCAAACCAAATTTTCATCATCCAGTTCTTATTTTCCTTGATGTCCTTCCTAACAGGCCTCTGGCCTTCCTTCATCTTCTGCATCATTGTAACTCCTCCTTCTTTTCCCTCCAGATCATCATGTATCTCTTGTTCCACTTTCTCAAATTTGTCAAATTTCTTTTCCTGCTCACCTGCAAAGACTTTTGTTTCCACTACAAGGATTTTTTGTTCAGCAACAAAGACTTGAGTCAAGTCCCTTCCAGTTTCAATAGGTTTATTTACTGTTTCATTTAGTATGGTTACCCTTGTAGCCAAAATATCACTCTGTTCTTGAAGCTTTCCCAGGAGATAAAAAATTCCTGTTCAGCTCAATGAGTATTTTTCCACTTGCAGCCATTCTTGCAATGTCCCAGAACCCCCTCTAGAGGGATTATGGTTACTTACTATCCTTCCAATTCCAGTCCAAAAATCAAGATAACTTGTTCTTCTTTGTTTTCAACAATTTGTATCTAAATTGTAACAAATCTAACCAGCAAAGGCACCAAATACAAAGTTTCTTTTTATTCCCCAACTTTGACAGCTAATTTGACAGCTGTCAAAGTCCTCTGTATCTTTTCAACAGGCTCTCTTACAGATCACTCCTGGGTCCCGGGGGGTTACACTTCAGCTCTCAAAATCAACTCTTATCCTCCAGGAAAGTTACTTGTACTGTCCAATCGTGAAATTAATAACTTTTGTCCAATAAAGAAGAAGATATTCTCTCAATCTTAGTTATCTAGTCCTTGCTTTAAGTTGTTTACAAGGCGGGGAGACGGACTTCCTTTTTGCACCTTCCCCGATCGTACCAAATTCAGGAAGAAAATTTCCCTTTTAAGTCCAATTTCCGTATTACTCACGGGTTGTTGCTTTTAGCTCTCCGTCCATAGCATGCGGCTTCACTCAGCAGGGGAAGCAGAGGACTCTCAGCACCACGCCGCTCCCCGTCCCCCGTCCCGTAGCCTTTAAAAAGGCTCCTTCGCGGGTCGGGGGGCACAAATGGTGCCCACCGAGTCACCAGGTCCACAGGCTTCCGCGCCTGTGGTTTTTTTAGGGTCCCCGCGTCGCCGCCGCAGCAGGACCCGACCCCTGCTGAGCTGATTCCCTCCGGAGCTTGGAGGGAATCCACCATTAGGCGATGGCACTAACCCGGAAGTCCCTGCACACATTCTTCTTGACCCTTCGTCATCGTGACTGCCCTCCTCTGCACACATTCTTCTTGACCCTTGGTCATCGTGATTGCCCTCCTCTGCACACATTCCATCTTATCAATATCCTTCTTAAATAGCAGTGCCCAGAACTGGACAGAGTTTTTCAGGTGCAGTCTGACCACAGCAGAATAGATAGGACTATTACTTCCCTTGACCAGGACACTATAATTCTCTTGATGCAGCCTACAACAGCATTAGGTAAAGGGACCCCTGACCATTTGGTCCAGTCGTGACCAACTCTGGGGTTGCGGCACTCATCTCGCTATACTGGCCGAGGGAGCCAGCGTACAGCTTCCGGGTCATGTGGCCAGCATGACTAAGCCGCTTCTGGCCAACCAGAGCAACGCACAGAAACACCGTTTACCTTCCCGCCGGAGCGGTATCTATTTATCTACTTGCACTTTGATGTGCTTTCTAACTGCTAGGTTGGCAGGAGCAAGGACCAAGCAATGGGAGCTCACTCCGTCGCAGGGATTCGAACCGCTGACCTTCTGATCGGCAAGTTCTAGACTCTGTGGTTTAACCCACAGCGCCACCCACGTCCCCTTATTATTAGCTATTAGCTAGTGGGAAAGGGATTAAAAATAAAAAAGGGAACCCATACGAAGTCACTGTGGCACAGTACTCTGATCTTTTAAACAATACGCTGGACAGGCACAAAGGCAGGAAAGCGATAGGTAGGTCTTGCCTCGAAGCAGAGTGAGATTATCCACATCATCCACTGATCTCCCTGCCAAGCACACGGGAGAACTGGCTCTCTTCAGCCAAGTGGGGAATGCCATGGCAGGCTGCATGCCTACAGAGAATAAATGAACTCCCCACACATACACAAAGAGAAAGGGGGTGGGGAGAAGACAGATGCTTTGTGCATTTTATTCCTGGATAAAAACTTGTAATTTCTGTTGCAGATTACACTGCCCTCAAGAGCCTCTTTAGCAACCAGATTTTTAAACACTCTGAACTAAAACCGGGGGGGGGGGGAGAAAGGGAATAAAAAAGGGGGGGGAGAACTATCAATAGCATCCCACAGATGTGAAGGATTCCCCAACCTCCCTTCTTTGCCCTGGTTCTTTCGAAAAGCATGCAACACAGAGACCACTCCACCAAAGTCTGCTGCATCAAAGCACCTTTGACTGGAGGACCAATGGCAAGTACTGGGAGTTGTGGCCGGGGAGAGGAGGGTGGAGAAAAATAGCAAGACATGTTTTTGGATGCATCAAGGAGGCAGCTCACATTCCAAAGGAGGGAGGCTGATAAGAAAACATTATTCCAACCCAAAAGCCACCACACCTTATGAGCAGGACAGCTCAGCACCTCTTTCCAATGGCAAATGCTCTCAGGTAATCTCAGCCGCCCACCCCAACTCCACATCTTGACATCCCATAACCACTAAAGATAAAAGCAGGAAGGCAGCGTGATGCTCAAGTCCATCCAGGTTTGAGGCGCTGGAGTCACTGTGCAAAAGGACCCCTCCTTTTTTTCTGCCTACTGGAATTTCCAAATCGTGTGCCTTTCTCATTGATGAGAAAAAGTCTTTTGAGTTGGTGGGAGCAGATATTCCCTTCATATTTTGCTTTTGGTCGGAAGGCAGGTGGGCGGGGGAGAAAAGAAATAAAGCTTTTATATTATTTAAAAAGCGAGCTAATCCAACATAATTATTTGGGTTATCTAGAAGTTACACTTTGACCAGTTAGGGTAGGAGCCTCATTTTGGGGGGAACAGGGTGTGGGTGGAGAGGGAAGCAGGAGAGAAACATGTCTCAAAATGGCCGTTTTTCAAGAACTGGAATCATCCATGCACAAGGCAGTTTTTGAAGCATTTCAGAGGAAAACATAGAACAGGATGCACTGAACGGAAGGGGGGGAGTTATTGTTCCAGTTTTTAAATTCATGGACAGCTGTCGGAGGGCCTGACAATGACAATCCTTGAGAGGTCTGTGTTTTGATATCATGTCGCAGACTGGAGGGGCCTACGACGTTAGGAAGGCTGGGAGCCCAAGAGTCTCTCGATGGCGGCATTGATGTCTCCCCCAGTGGCAATGAGCGCCTGAAGGTTTGCCTCACGGTTGATGAAGCCCATTGCATTGAGCTGCTCAAGCTGCTGCTGGAACCGGACCTCTGGACTCTGTGCCTGCCATGGGGGGGGGGGGAGAGAGAGAGAGAGAGAGAGAGAGAGAGAGAGAGAGAGAGAGAGAGAGAGAGAGAGAGAGAGAGAGAGGAGGTGAACTGTACAGTAAGCATGGCTCAAGGCAGGTAATCTGGCACAGACTAAGCGGCCTACTCAAACCCCTCAACTGCAACCCCTGTCCTCATGCACCCATGGCTTCCAGCAGCCCTTTCACACCCAGAAGATCACTGTAGTCTGCGAGATACTCTCTTCTGCGACTAAGACAGTATGGTCATTCCTGGATTGCGATAGCTTGACTAGTGGTCCATGCATTGGTAACCTCATGGTTGGATTACTGCAACATGATCTATGGAGGGGCTACCCTTGGGGTTTATCCAGAGGCTGCAGCTGGTGTAAACTCAGCAACTCGGTTGCATGTGGGGACCAACTAACACCAGCAAATAACACCTCACTTGTGGGCTTTGCCCTGGCTGCCCATTTGCTACCTGGCTAAGTTCAAGGTGCTGGTACTAACATGCAAGTCCCTATGCAGCTTGGGAACACGGCCCTTGAGATGGCACTTTGTTTTTTATACACCCAGTAGCAGAGTTGAGAAAGGCTGTGCCAGACAGGAATAGAAAGTGCTGGGCTGTGCGATGAAACATCAGATTCATATGTCTGCCTGAGACTGCACTGCACCCAACCAAAGGGGTCAAGGGAAGAAGAGACAAAGACTCAGGAGAGAAATGCACCACTACCTACTTGAGAATTTGCACCGGCCAGTAGCTGGATCATGTGCTGCATGAGCTGCTGGTGGGGGTTGCTGTCCCCAGCTGGAGAGGCACTAGCAGGTGTTGAAGCGGAGGAGATGGGGGTCTCGGGGATTGTGCTTCCTCCGGCAGAGGGTGGAGGGACGCGAGGGGCTCCAAAAGTCCCAAGGCTGCAAGATGAGACAGGGGGAAGCTACTTAGCGCAAGGCAGCAAATCCCTGAGGGAAGGCGGCCGACTTTAGGGACCTGAAGCAAGCCTTGTGCAGAGGTTGGCCACAATAAAAATCACAGAGAGTGTTGCAGCTACTGGAACAGGGGAGATATGGTTAAGTCGGCCACAGATTCTTGGTTGTAGCCAGTGTTAAAGAGTTGACCCATTAATGTTAACTGGTGTGACTAATTTGGGCCTATTAATTTCTGGAGTCTACTCAAAAAAGAACTGAAACCTTGGAAATCTACAAAGGCAGGAATTGTTGTTTCCAGTTTGCAACACTGGTTGCATTTCAGTCTCTGCTTTAAAAAAGTATCGATTGATTCTGTAGCAGGAAACCCCCCCCCCCATCATCCAGTTTGCACAAACTTCACACACACTCACACTCACACACTACATACGCCACACTTCTGTTATAAATTCATAGAAAAATCAACCATACATCGGATTTGCACTGTTCCATTTTTATTTTATTCCATATGACAAGGACTATCAAAAGGGGGTGGCTTGGTTCTGGTCAGCCATAATCCCTTTGCCATCCCAGCACATCCACAGGAGCCCTGCCCAGTTGTTATGCCAACCCTGATGATCCGAGACAGAAGACAATCAAGATCACAAAGAACTTGCATATGGGAGTGGATTCAGCAAGGACTGAAACAAAGGACAATGATCAGATCTTCCCTCTGGGGGCAGGAAACTGCAAACTCCCCTTTGTCTCCTGGAAGTGACTCATGGGGAGGGGGGAAAGGAGGAACCAGCCAGGTGACAGGACACTCAGGTTACCACCACCACCCCTCCCTTTGTCTCCTGGAAGTGACTCATGGGGAGGGGGGAAAGGAGGAACCAGCCAGGTGACAGGGCACTCAGGTTACCACCACCACCCCTCCCTCAACCCCTCCTTTCTGTAATGTATGCATGATGTTACCACCACAACTCCTCCCTCAACCCCTCCTTTCTGTAATGTATGCATGATGTTTCTGGGGGTGGGCTTAACCTAGAGGAGGGGAATTTCAAAAGTTTTTATAAGACCTTGCACACTATTCTTCTTGGTCTTTCCTCTCACCTGCAAGTGAGGGGAACACCCTGTCGCGGCAGTCTTTCTTCAATAAAGACCAAGCCTACAGGCTGCTGATTTGCTTCAATTTACTCTGGTTGGTGTCTTTACTTTTTGTCCAAGGGAGCCCTCGGATTTTTCCGGTAACAATTCTTTCAGGCCTTTGCTGGACACTGATACCAATTGAGTTATTACAATGCCTGTTTTGACTTAACCCTGGTTACTTTTGCATTCCGTAAGCTAAGCTTAAATGCAATTTCCCCTTTTCTACACAGCCTTGTGATGTTAACATAAAAGGCAGTATAGAAAGTCTTAATAAGTAACATAACAAAAAGCCAGAAACAGTATTGCCTTTACCCCTGTAAGAACAGGCTTGCCACATATATTGCCTGTAGGAACAGGCTTGCCACATATATTGCCTGTAGGAACAGGCTTGCCACATATATTGTTGACGCAAACAATATACATTGTGTTGTTCCCAGGACGCCCGCAGAAAGGACTTCTATGTTGATCTTAGTAGCTGAAAGCGGGAGGAGCAAGAACCTCCTGCTGCTTTGCTGCCCTTCTTCAGAGGCTGAAACCTGCAGTAGTGCCCCCAAGGCCTGAGTCAGCTCCTACGTTACCTGGAAACCAGTCCCGGGGCCTCCGTTTGCAGCGTTTGGAGCCCCTGCTGGATCTGCAGCAGGGCCTGCATGGCACGAGGGTTGGTCAGGATCGAGAGAGAATCAGGGTTCTGCATCTGGGGTGGGGGCGACAAAAATCACAAGTGAGCCACCAGTTTCAAGGGAACATCTCTTGGATGTCTTCTACTCTGGTCCTTTAGTCATAAAGAAAGCTTAAGATTTGGGATACAATTCAACCACATCTTTAACGCATTTAACTAGAGAAATTCCAACCTTGCACGGTTGAAGGCCAGCTGGTTGAAACTGCACAAATGAAATGCACACCAGTTTTTTCCAGTGTGACAAAGCTCTCTGCCTTGTACACCAGGCAAGAAGGTCCTCTTGGCACACCAGCTCTGAAAGCCTGGAAATGGTCGCATGAGATCTTTGATAGGCCTGTGCTGTCTTGCATCCCAGAGCCGGCGTGCTGAGCAGGCCTTGCTGAGTAAGCAAAGCAGAGAGCTCAAAAGTTCTGTGCTTTTGCTTACAGCTCAAGGCCCACTCAGCTCACTGACTCCTGAAGGCAAGGGATGCTTCTGTGGGGGACGTTCCAAGGGTTTGAGTAGATGCATTTTACCCCTGTATAAAATTTGACGGTACTGTATTGGCTACCGGAAGGGTTTGATACTGTAGCCTTTTTAATCCATGGGTAGGAATAATTGTTGCACCCGAGCAGAGACAAAAGGAGCCAAACGACACCAAGGGGTTAATCCAGAGAAAGAGCGTTTTATTCTGCCATCCGGGGGGGGGGGCAGAGGCACCTGTGTGATTCAGTTCACAAAAGACAGGCCGCACCGAAAACATTTTACAAGCAGGTTTTATCCTTTTTTCAAACCCCTTTTTTCCTCTCCCCCTTCACTGATTCTTACATAGAAATGTTGCTTTTCGTTCTCTTGCTCTGTTCCCGGAAGTATGTTGCAAATCAATGTACCAGGACAAGGTAATCTTGGATCTGGGAAGCGAAAAGCTTTACTGTTCTCAGCTATGGGTTTGTTACAGCGTTTTTGTTACAGAGAGGACTGCTTAGCTCATGCTTTTTGTCTTAGAGGGAAATGCAGTTTTTAAAATGCGTACGCCGAGGCCTGGCTGGGGGGGGGGGGGATTCACAAACAGTTTTTTAGGGCTTTCTGGGGTAATCCTAACTGTACCCCTTCAATACTACTGCCAGTACCGTGAAACTGCTAGATTGTCACTGAACGGCCATCACTGTGTTTCTCTAGCAGGGGTGCTTAGCCCACAGCCCAAATCTGGCCTCCTTTCACACGTCCCCACACAATTTGTCTTGTTACTATTACTTTAACAGTTTTACTAATGGCTACCGCTGTGATTTGATTATGCCAAAAGGTTTTTATGCCCCCTCCACCATGGGTCAAATGCAGCCTTCAGCCTGAAAAAGGTCAGCGGTCGACCTCTAATCCTATAGATTACCATTGTTCACTTATAACGTAGCTCTTGGTAAAATTCAAAACAAGCAGTTTTTCAGTGTTAACTGAGCTTTCAGATGAGAGCTTAAGTGATTCTGTCTCATAGTTATTCTAAACAATCCTATACCTAAAATATGACTATTTTATTAAAATACGATGGTTTCCATCCTGCTTTTATTCAAATACTCAATTGCATTTTTTACCATCTGGTGATATTCAACCTTTGGGGGGTTTTCATTGGCACTGGGCAACCTCCTTTTTCATTTTTTGTCCAGTTACTGGATACACTGGATTTTAATATCAGTTCAACTGCCACCAACTGCCACCAAGGCATGCCACTCCCTGTGTCTGTCAACTGCAGTTATTGCAGACACAAACACAGCAGAAGAACACACAATTTGAATACAAAAGGTCCCAGATTCAATCTCTGGTATCTCAAATTAACAACAGATTATCATTATCAATATGAGGCACCCAAGGTGGCTCACGATCAATTTTTTAAAAAACAACAACCACAAATCAATAAATCTACAAATAAAATGGCAGCAACAACAAACTCTAACAGAGAATGTAAACTAAATAATAGCAAGGGAACCAGACAAAAAGTCAGGAATGGAAAGGCTGCCTTCAAACAAGTTTTGCTTTGTTTTTCAACTAACCACAGTTTCTTTTTATACTTGAGCCCAACTGAACTGTGGTTAGCCTAAAGTATGGCATGTTGAAAACTGAAGCAAAAGCTTCCAATATCTAACACGCGTGGCTGTGTCAAGAGTCGGAGTGGGGACCACACCAGCCCAATGCGGATGAACGTAATACTGAGTTTAGCATTCCATCCAAACCCCAACATCCAACTGGCCAAAGGAGTGCCTAGAAGAAAAAAAATATATTATGATCCATCAGCAGGTAATGAGAAAGACCTTTCTCAGCCCAAAACAATGGTGAACCAGTCCCAGGCAGAGTAGACAATACTGATAGATCTCTGCGGCTTCATAGGGCTGCCGCAAATAAATACGTTGAACAAGGACTCCCCAAATCCCCACAGCAGGGAAACTGCAGACCTGAAAATTATTATTGTGACATGATCACTAAAAGGGCCTGGCCAGTCCATTAGGGATTTTTGTTCCTCAGCCTCTACACAAAGCTTCTTTGAAGTCCAGCCCTGAGTAAACTATTACTCCCAAAATCAAGGACAACACTGTTTATGCTGCACCTGCTGTAGAAAGGCAGGTAGCTGGAGTCGCAGGTGCTCCTGGAGCGGGGGGTTGCCGGCGAAGAGGGGAACATTCACCATCATCTGCAAAGAAGAGCAAAGGCAGCTCAGGAAGGCGGAAGTTGCTATTCCTAGCACATGTCCCAGGCAGCTAGGCAACAGCCGCATATTCTGATGCCACCAAAAGCACACAAATATTTTATTTTAACATTTTATTGAAAGCTGCCCAGAGTAGCTAAGGAAACCCAGCCGGATGGGCGGGGTATAAATACATTATTATTATTATTATTATTATTATTATTATTATTATTATTTCACAAAATATATATGCTACTTGATTGTAGAAAACAACAACAACAACCATGTATAGGCTGCACAAATCACCCCCACCCCACCCTCGTCCACAGCAAACATTTCAGGATCTTTACATTAAATTACAATGACAAATTCTGTTCTAACAATGCAGTGGAACCTCTACTAGGGACCACAGTCCGTTCCAGAGGCCCGTCCTTATGGCGAAACGGGTCGCTGGGAGAGGCGCCATTGTGCACAAGCACGGACGACCATTGCCCGCTTATGTGCAGGCGCGAACGGCAGCAAACCCGCCAGTTACTTCCAGGTTTGTCGTGGTCGCAACTTAGAATGTCTGCGAGTGGTGACGGTTGTAAATAGAGGTTCTACCATTTCAAACACATTTCACAGAACTTACGGATGCTTCCAACTACCGAAGCATCTCCATGAAGAAAGATGATTCCTTTCCTGTTCCCAGCAGGTGATGTCTTGGGCTTACTTTTCTTAATTGTAATTATAAATGGATTGCAGCAATATTAGCAAGAAGACTCAAACAAGTGTTAGGAAACTTAATACACGAAGACCAGACAGCATTTCTGCCAATGAGGCAGTTAAAAGATAATGTTGCAATTGTATTAAATGCTACTGAATATTTTGAAAAAAGAAATGATTAGCAATTACCCATGATTTTTCTAGATGCAAAGAAAGTGTTTGATAATTCACTGGGCAACAATTTTTTACTTTTTGAATGTTGTCTAGATTTCTACAACTGATTTAGGGTATTTTTGCACTGCTGAATCAGGAAATGGCATCCGTTTCTCTCCATCAGGTCAGGTTTACTGTAAACTGAATGGTGGGCATTGATAAAGGTAAGTACCCGTAAATTGCATGTTGCTTCACCATTTTTCAAACTTCAGGGCTTGAACTTCCGTTTCTTGGAACTCCAGGAATGCTCAGCGGCAGGGAGGTCTCTCTTCAGAGTCCAACAGTAGTCAGCCATCATGACTGCGTCCCAGCGACCCTGATACCTGGTCTCCATCTCTTTCATGTCCTGATGGAATCTCTCCCCCTGGTCATCACTCATAGAACCCAGTTTCTGAGGAAACCGGTCCATATGTGAAAATAGGTAGTGCATCTTGACGCTCATGTTGCAGCCCAGGTTTCTGAAAGCAGTCAGCATGTTGTTGACAAGTTCTGCGTGGTTTCTGGCCTTATTGTTGCCAAGAAAAATCTTCACTACCAGAACAAATGTCTTCCACCCTTCCAGTTCCACTTCGTTCATTGACTTTCCGAACTCTGAATCTCTGATGAGCTGTCGGATTTGAGGACCGTCAAAGATGCCAGCTTTCAACTTCTCCATGGTCAATCCTGGAAAAGCCTGGCACAAGTAAGTGAAGCAGTCACCATCCTTGTCCAGAGCCTTGGTGAACTGCTTGATTAAGCCAAGCTTGATGTACAGCGGTGGGAAGAGTATTCTGTCTCTGTCCACCAGAGAATCATTGAAAGTAGTGGGCAGCAGAGGGCAGAAGATGAAAAATTTTGACCAGATATCAAAATTTACTTGAACGGAAATCACTTTTATGATGATCTCCTATTGAAGCCAGTGCACTAAGGAAATTAAACATCCAAGAGAATTGGGGTACTCATAGAGACATACTGTGTTTTTCTGGTAATGCATGTAAAATGAAAAAGTTAGAAGAAATTCAAGAATGGGTATCAGATTGGTTTCAATATTTTCAAATTAATTAGCATTTTTAAAAAGAATTATTCTAAATCATTTTATTGACTCTAAAGGGTTGCAGCCCCTTTTATAGAGGTGTCTTCATCCCCATGATATATGTAAAATATACTAAGTAGTGCCAATCCATATCCCATTGCGAAATCGTGAAGCAATATTATTGGGCGATAGGACAGTCCTCGAGGCAGGTGGGTCCTGGTAAGACGATAAGAAACTCCCCACACTAACAGCAAGAAATGAATGAAAATAGTTGTATATAATATCAGCATCCACAGAGTTTCACCAAACGCCATTTCCCTTAAACTCAGAGGCACAGAGACAAGGACTTCGCTTTGGCCAATGCTGGTGGCTTTTATAGGAGAACAATCTATGCCATGTGGAGAAGAACACCCTAGGCCAACCCATATAATTCTCGGTTGAGAAGAAAAGAAATAGCTTAATAATCCAGTAAGGCATTGTAGCTATCCTGGATTCCTGAAAGACACTGCTGTTCCTCAGACAGGGTGTGGATACGTGTTGGTGGGTGTGAATTTGCCTATCTTCTCCTAACAAGGGAAGGCATGCATAGGAGTTTGCCTGCCCTCCCACACAAAATCATAATAATAACAATAATAACAATAACAATAACAATAACAATAACAATAATAATAATAATTTATTATTTATTCCCCTGCCCATCTGGCTGAGTTTCCCCAGCCACTCTGGGCGGCTCACAATCAGTGTTAAAAACAGTACAGCATTACATATTAAAAACGTCCCTGAACTGGGCTGCCTTAAGATGTCTTCTGAATGTCAGGTAATTATTTATCTCTTTGACATCTGATGGGAGGGCGTTCCACAGGGCGGGCGCCACTACCGAGAAGGCCCTCTGTCTGGTTCCCTGTAGCCTCACTTCTTGCAATGTGCCTCTTCCCTCCCTGAGGAGTTTATCAGGGATAATTAAAAGGGGCGGCACAACAATGCAGGAGGGGCTCGTTGGCACGACACTGCAATGGCATCCTCCCAACCGGAGGGTCACTGGAACTTTCCAGAACAGTGTGGTGAGGAAAGAGGTTTGGCGCTGTGCAGGCTGACCAATGGGAGCCAATCCCACCCAGTCTATTGCTCCACTTTTCATTTATAAAGTCCATTTATTTATTTATTTATTTATTTATTTATTTAAGCTTCCTCTGCTTCCTCTACTCTTGGACCCATTGATGGCCTCTTGCTGAACTGATACAAAGAGGGGACTTGGATTTAGTTCATTCATTTATTTATAAAAGCTTCCTCTGCTGTTGGACCCATTGGTCATTTGCTGCAACGATACAAAATGGAAGTATCCTGACTTTCTTGGTTGAAGGAATGGAGAACATTAGAGAATTCACATATTCTAGACTTAGAAGGCCATGATAATATTTTTGGTTGGCACGCTTCATTATGGTATGAAAAGGTGAAAGTACATAAAGGATTTATAAATCATATAATTAGGGGGGAATGGTATAGAATATGGGATAAATAGAAGCATTTATTAGAGGGGAACCTCTTTGGCTCTCAATGTTGGAAATTATAGAGGTAAAGAAAAAGAATATTATTATTATAAATAATAATAATATTTGAATTTATACACCACCCTATACCCAGAGGTCTCAGGGCGGTTTACATAAAAGGATTACAATATGATAGAATGGTGGACAACTTACAAAAATTATTAAAACAAGTGGGAGGAAAGTATAAATTTATAAAAAATAAGCATTTATCAGGAAAACTAACAACATGGATACAATATCATCATTTGAATGGAGTATTTCAGAAAGATAGGCTACAAGGGTCTGGGGAACAAATATCACAACTGGAGAGAGACCTGTTGGAATGGAATGTAAAAGTGCTGTCTATAATGTATAAAATATTATTGGAATGGGAGACAAAGGACGAGGAAATAAAATCCCCAATGATACATAGTGAAATAGAAATTGGTCATAATATAGACATGGAAGCATGGGAAAGATTGTGGATGTAAAATTTACAGCGTGTTATGATTTAAGAGAAAACTATATGAAAATAAACCATCAATGGTATCTAACCATTGGCAAAAATGGCAAAAATGTATAAATCTAAATCAAATAAATGTTGAAAATGTAAAGAGGAAGAAGGTTCTTTTTATCATGTGGTGCTCTTGTAGTAAGGTTAAAGCTTACTGGGAAATGATATATCATGAATAGAAAATATGTTTAAAATAATGTTTATAAAAGCCCAGAAGCTTTTCTTTTGGGAATTATAGGGACAGAACTACCTAAACTGTATAGAAACTTGTTTGTGTATGCTACTACAGCAACAATAATGCTACTTGCCCCAAAATGGAAAGAAGTAGAAGTCCCAGCAAAGGAAGAATGGATACAGAAAACTTAAGGAACATGCAGAAATGGCAAAACTTACCAGAAAAATAAAAAACCCAGATAACAAACTTTTTATAAAAGAATGAAAATGGTTTATTGAATATTTACAGATACATTGTAAACAGATAAGAACATTGGCAGGATTGTTGTTACAACCTGCAGTTTCAAAAGAGTATATATTTAAAGTAGAAGAATAAATTAAGTTAATTTGAATATGCAGAAGATATTAAAAATAAATATCCCTTCCTCTCTCCCTCTCTCTCTCTTTCTCAATGTGAAGTCCCAAAATTGTCACATCATAACTCCAGGCAGATGTTACTACATAATATCTGCTGGAGTTTGAAGATTTAGCAACTAGAAACATCTGTGCAAAAAGCTAAGCCAAGTCCTTTGGAGTGCAATGGGTCCATTTCATTATACCCACATTAGACAGAATTGTAGTCAAACCCAGATACCCAGACACACAAAAGGCAAGACATTATGCTGCTCTCTCCATATCAGGCCACCAAGCAAGAAGATGTCGTTGGATCTCACCATCCTCTGATCACTTGACTTCAAACTTTGAGCTGCCAAGGAGAACCTTGAAATGTCATCCAGGCCAATAAGTCAGTGAACAAACAGTTGCAAGCAGTATATCAAGAGCAGGTGTGAAGAAGTGGGTGGTCAGGGCAGCCCTCTGCTGCACCCTATCTGCAGGGGGCTCTCAGAGAAGGACTGACCATCCTAAGGTCCAGCTGGGAAGGGCAAGGGTGTCTATAAAAAAGGTAAAGGGACCCCTGACCATTAGGTCCAGTTGTGGCCGACTCTGGGGTTGTGGCGCTCATATCGCTTTACTGGCCGAGGGAGCTGGTGTACAGCTTCCGGGTCATGTGGCCAGCATGACTAAGCTGCTTCTGGCAAACAAGAGCAGCGCACGGAAACGCCGTTTACCTTCCCGCCAGAGCGGTACCTAAAGCATAACTCGGGCGTAGGCAAACTGGGCCCTCCAGATGTTTTGAGACTACAGTTCCCATCATCCCTGACCACAGGTCCTGTTAGCTAGGGATGATGGGAGTTGTACTCCCAAAACAGCTGGAAGGCCAAGTTTGCCTATGCCTGGCATAATTAATTGCATGTGAGCTGCGACCCTTTTACCCTTACTTGTGAGTAAACTTTAAAAGCAATGTCATACATTTCTGAGTAAGTGTACCGGGTAGGACAACGCACTATTAGGATTCAACACGCCCGGGGATTTGGAGATAAAGAGTAGGGGGAGAGGCCTCTTGAAGAGAGGATAATAAATCAAACAGCAGCATTTCAGAGCATTTTTACACCGACCTGGAAACTCGCCCGTTGCTTCGGGGCAACAATTTCAGTCAGTGGTGGAGTTAGCTGAACAGACGCCCAGAGCAGCAGCCATGCCGTGCACCTGGGGGGGGCAGGGCGACCTGGGCGGCGCGCTGTGATCTGCTGTGGGCAGTGGTGGCAACTCGAGCCGCTGCACATGGGGCAGCAGGGCGAGCCCCCTACAGTGTGCCTTTTTGTCACCCCACCTCAGGGATGACACCCAGGGTTGGCTTCCGCCACCGCACCCCCCTTCCTACGCCCCGGATGCCTCCTAATAATAAAAATTAAGCCTCGTGTCTGTGTTTAGGTGCTTCCACTCCCACCCCCTTTCCTTGCCTTCCAGGTGCAGGTGGACTCTTCTTCAAACTGGCTTTGCCCAAGGAAAGTTCCCCGTTTCCCCTCCCCACCTCCTCTCAGCCTTCCCCAGGACCAATACCAAGCTGCTCTAAGGGACAGCAGCATCGCGTTTTCAGATTTGGGCCAGCCTCCCACCCTCTATAAGGGACACGGGTGGCGCTGTGGGTTAAACCATAGAGCCTAGGACTTGCCAATCAGAAGGTGGGTGGTTTGAATCCCCGCGATGGGGTGAGCTCTCATTGCTCAGTCCCTGCTCCTGCCAACCTAGCAGTTCAAAAGCACGCCAAAGTGCAAGTAGATAAATAGGTACCACTCCAGCGGGAAGGTAAACAGCATTTCCGTGCGCTGCTCTGGTTCGCCAGAAGCGGCTTAGTCATGCTGGCCACATGACCCAGAAGCTGTGCTCTGGCTCCCCTCAGCCAATAAAGTGAGATCAGTGCCGCAACCCCAGAGTCAGTCACAACTGGACCTAATGGTCAGGGAACCCATGTTTTTACATGAGTAGTAGGTGTTCTTTTATTTAAATTGCATCTCTGGGTTATTTGTGGGGCATAGGAATTCGTTCATTTTTTCCCCCACTTCAAAATATAGTCCGGCCCACCACATGGTCTGAGGGACAGTGGACTGGCCCCCTGCGGAAAGTTTGCTGACCCCTGCTAAGTACCTCTGTGATGGACAGCAAAGCCAGACCAGAGTTTGGTGATGCAGTCCCTCAGAATTCCACCAGAGGGCTGGAGCCTCTCTGAATGAGTACTAAGCAGAGTGGGAGGAGGAAAATAAAAGGAGCAGTTTCTGAGGGAGTTTTTAGACTGGGCTTGGTTTGAGTGTCTTGGGAGAGTTTTATGCCAGGAGCTAGCTGGAGGAGCCAGGAGAAGTAGCAGCTGTGTGGATACAGTCTACATGGGTCTCATTCCAGTCAGGAGGGGAGAGATCTTCTAGAAAGAGAAGACTCCCAAACCAGTAGCAAGGGGTGTGGCAATCCTCAGGGTCTGTTATACTATTTACTTCAATAAGAGTATGTAAACTGTTACGGTAAAATCTGGGTGCGGGGTTAACCTGCCACCCAGCTCGTCGGACTAAGTCCGCGGGTCCCTGCGGAGGAAAAATGAGCTCAGCCGGAGACAGGAGCAAGCTGCAGAAGATCCAAGTTTATTGCGCAACAGGTTCAAGACGAGATTGAACAGTGAGAAAGGGGTGCCATGAACTTTTGAAACTTCCCTCCATGTCCCAGAATACAGTGCAAAATACATCCCAGTTACATCATGAATACATTAAGAAGAGGTTGGGTTACACAGATTACATCATGAATACATTAAGAAGAGGTTGGGTTACACAGAATGAACATATGGAGGAGGGAGTGGGGAATATGCAGAGCCGGAGATATGTGCAGATAAGCACATCCTGAGTACCGATGAGGAGAAGACAATGGTCCATGTACTGGCATTGCCCGGAGGAAAGGCTTGGCAGAGTGCTTTGACAGGATTAGGGTCTTGACAGCTTGCTTGAGGGATTATGGAGGACAGGGGAGGTGTCATGGAGTCCTAGAGAAATTGAGCAAATTGGCACATTGATTTTCTATGAATTTTATAGATTTTAGTCCCTTTTGACATTGACAATTGGAAATAAATGGATATATTGTACCAAAGAAGAAGGTGAAGAGGACATGCCCCCCCCTCCATATCAAAACGCAGTCAGTAACATTGGAAGATAAGGACAGATCAAGGACGGCACGCAGGAAGTCACTTACACAGAATTGTATTAATTTGTTATAATTTTTATAATTGGGTTAAAATCTGGAAAATCAATTTAAAAAAGTGATGAAGAAGTTCCAACAAAAGAGGAGTGGACATTAAAACTATTGGACTATATGGAGAAGGCGAAAATAAGAAACCAAAAAGATGAAATGCTTATGGAGGAGTGGAGATCCTTTTCAGAATATCTGAGAAAATATTATAGTCAAATGAAAACACAGGCTGGACTGGAAATATAAGCAAAGGAAGGAGAATGATAAAGGAATCTAATGTTGGATATTTGTTATAGAAATGAGTATTACATTTAGTAGCCAAAGGATTTGAACAGAAACATCATGGAAGTAAGGATGAGGAGTCAAAATGTTGAGGGAATATTGTATTGAAACTGAATTGAATTTGTTAAATTGTATGAAAATTAATTTTAAAAATATGTAACATAAAGAGAACAAGATGCTGCATGAAGTGAGCCAATGGCTTGATCCAGTAGGGCTTTGCTTATGTATTTATAGAGCCCATGGTGATTTTAATAAATTAAACAGAGTGGAATTTTTGATCAGATTTTTTCTTTTTACTTCAGGATTGGCACAATGAGGAACGATATTTCCCTCCACAGAAGGGGAAGACTGCCATAGGAAGACAAAGAATGTCATTCATTTCTATAAACCTTTTAAGAACTGTATTACACTCTGCAAACATTTCTGTGTGCTCGGATATTCAATTGCCTTCAAACCAGCCATGGTCATTATTCCATGAAATCCATCTTGAACATGATACCATGTCACTGGCACACCATTGTCCTCTAGCCGCTTCTTATACAACAGCCCATCGTCCCGGAGAAAATCATATTCACAGGTTAGAATGAAAGCCTCTGGGAGCTGGCGGATTATGTCATCCTCTGCGTGAAGGGGGGCAAACATTGTCTCAGCACTTCTTTTAACTTGCTCATAAAGTTCTTCTGAAAATGGAGCAGGTTCTACAGGAACATAGCCCCTAGCTTTAAATTCTTCTGGAATGTTATCAGCACTTACCCATTTTTGGTATTTCTCTCTCAAATCAGGAGGGACATGGGCGCCTTTCAGAATTCCATCTACATTCATTGTCTTCCCAGTGAGATATGTCAAAGCGAGATTAATACCTCGTTTCCTGAACAAGGGAGGAACTGATTGGTTTTGCTGATAGGATGGCAAATTGAAGTCCACTGCTTGGAGGAATGAGTAGATCAGGACCTGAGCTCGTACTCTTGGGAGGTCCTCTCTGGTCCCCAGTTCTTGGCAAATGGCTGCAGCAAAAGTGCCTCCACTACTCTCCCCAACAATGGCAATGCAGTTGGGGTCCACTCCATATTCCTTTGCATTTTTCATAAAATGTATTACAGCAGTTAAACAGTCCTCTACAGGGACTGGATACGGATGCTTAGGAACTAAACGAAATCTAAAGAAAAAACACGATATCATCAACATTTGACATCATACTTGGGGCTGAGGTACCTTCAGCACCCCCAAGGAGGCTGGGTCCCCCCAAGCTGATTGACATTTCCATTCAAATGGCTATGTGCTCCACGTCATGTGATCATTTATGCAATATAGGACTTACCGTGGGGGGGGGCAATATTTACTCAGGTTGGCACCCCTGCCTTCATGCAAGCAAGACAAATTCCAGTCAGGCAGATGCCACTCAAGGAGGGTGAAAAAGAGGAGCAATGGTGCAGAGGTGGGGGTCTGCGGTGATTTCAGAGGGAAGAAGAGGAGTTTGGATTTGATATCCTGCTTTATCACTACCCTAAGGAGTCTCAAAGGGGCTAACATTCCCCTGAAAGGCAGGATAGAGATAATCGCAACAGATAGAACTGGCATAGATTGAGAAGCCATATCAGCTACTCATGGTGGATAAGGTTATCCATGAATACTAGTCACAAGGCGGATGGGCCATCTCCACTATCACAGGCAGTAATGCTTCTGAATACCAGATGATGTACGTTGCACCTGGGAGCAGTGCTCCTGTGTCTGAGTCCAGCTTGTGGGCTTTTCATTGGGATATTTGGTTGGCCACCGTGAGAACAGGATGTTGGGCCCCCTTTGGCCTGATCCAGCTTCTTATGCCTAAAGCCAGAGGGACTGGGTCCAAAGGCATAAAAATCAAAATACAAAGGTGAACACCCATTCTAAAGGTTGGCAAATTCACGATGTTGGCAAAATCAGCCGTTTTCTGGGCTCATGTGGAAGGGTTAGAAACTGAAGCGTGAAGATACTTACTCAACACACATAACCACCGAGTCGGTTCCGTGGGCAAGCGAATGGCAGATCCTTGCAGAAGTTCCTGGAAAAAGGCACACAACCTTTAACGAGTCTCCTTTGGCAACAACTAAGCTGAACTGAACCCTTTATAAATGGGGCATCACTAGTTGAAAACCATTATGTACATTTTGTTCCTTCCTGATCAGCAGTTTCAATGGGTAAAACTCAGAACCAAAAAATCCATTCTTTTAAAGCAAGGTGTGCTAGGAAGAACAAAGACGGATCCATTTTGGACTGGCTAGCTAAAGGCTGGCTTGGAAAGATGCCTTTGAGTCCAATGCTGCACAGCTGTGGGAACAAGCCCTGCTTGAGATGACCAAGTACTCCCTCCATGCAGAATGTGTTAGGATATTTCCGTTCCACCTTAAAAGGGAGCAGGCTGTGTGAGTCACAGAGTCTGCGTATTTCCTGTTTCTCAGGATGTTTATGTTTGCTATTGCTTTCGTTTTCTCTCTCTGCGCCAGAACACGCTAGCAGTCAGTCATGTTTGTTCTTTGTTCTGACCAACACTGAATAAACATTCTAAATGATACCCTCTGTGGAGAGAATCAGAACTTACAGGGTTAAGAAGTTCTGAGTGACGTCTCACATTCCTGAGGCGTGGCCAGTTTTCACAGAAGGGAGTGTTCTTTGTCTGTGAGTTTCAGTTTGTTCTTCCGTTCCCTGACGGTGAACAGCAAAATGTTGGCGCGTTCACCGGGTCTAATCTATGTCTGAGTTATGTTGTTTTTCTACACCAGGGGTCTGCAACCCGTGGCTCCAGAGCCGCATGTGGCTCTTTTACACCTTTGCCGCAGCTCCGGGGCGGATACTAGCGAGGGGAGGAGGCGCATTGTGTGCCCCAACACTCCCCACTGTGGCGGGCGCTGTACTGGCTGTGACGTCGCATGGGGGCGGTGCGTGCGTTAGTCACGCACCGTCCCGACGTCACCTTCCCGCCCGCCGGCCTGCTACATTGTAAGGCGCATGTACGCTGGTCACTGTTTTGAAGGGAAGTGAAGAACACACATACACAAAAAGGTAACTTGTTAATTTAACGTTTATTTCTATGAGGAGGAGTAATTCTGAGGGGTCAAACAAAGAAATATTTAAAAAGTGACAAAAAAGTTATTTTTATAATGACGAGTTTTGCGACTCCCAGTTTTTTTTTCTTTGGAAACTGGTCCAAGTGGCTCTTTTTGTTTTAAAGGTTGCAGACCCCTGTTCTACACGATTAAAGACTGAGAGCTAAGCCAGAACGCTCGTCAGTAGCCTGATTTATCACACACGCACTGCATCAGTTTTCTACGCTGCGGAACTCTGCTACAAGTAGCTGACGGTAACCAGAGCTGCGCAAAGGAAGTGTGCCGGGCTCCAAAGGCTACACAAACAGCCATAAATTACGCCATACCCTCCTGAGTGCAACTTCTGCTGTGTGAATTCTGCTGACAGAGTGTGCATCAGCCCAGGAATGTGGCAATCTATTTCTGGAGCTGGTGTCGCTAATCGCTGAAACTGCGTGACCACGGGAGGTCGATGGATCGTCCGGCAGCCGGCTTGGGGGCTAAGATGGACTTTATCTCCCTGGCAGTATCCCAACAACAAGTTATGGGCTCAGATTCACGGCATTTACAGGAGGGTAAAAATGCAACAGACTGCTGATATGTGGAAAAGTGAAAGAGGAGGCTTTTCTGTGAGCCGCGGAAGAGTCTTTGATGTACGGCAGGGCTTAATTGGCCTGGGAGCTGAGCCAGAAGGCTCCGTGATTAATGAGCTGTCAAGATAAGGGCTCTTTAAGGCTCGGGCTCAAGGAAAACCTGAAATGGAATTTTTCCAAGCTGCTGAATGCCCTAAGTTAAATGGGAAAAATTATCAGACCTGGGCAAAATGGTGTGAGAGTTTGCTGCGTCAGTATGGAGTGTGGCAAACCGTGTCTCAAGCCCCTCCAGTTCCTCGGACAGAGAAATGGGAGGCCCAGAATTCGAAGGCCATTGACATAATCGTCTTATCCATCTCTCTGGAGGAAATAAAAACGCTTGCTGGCAACGTGACGGCACGTAAGATGTGGAATGCTTTGAAGAGAGCGTATCTGCCGGTCACCCCAGCTCAGAGTCTGAATGCCCAGAGTGTGAATGCATCGGAAGTCCTGGCTGTTTCCCAGAATGCGAGTGAATGCAGGGATGCTGAGGGCACCGGTTGCAAGCTGCAGGGGAAGCAGACTGTGATGTCAGCCCAGGCAGCATTCCAGCCTCCAGGGGGAGCCAAGGAGTCGGCAACTGAGAGCTCTGTTTCTCGTTGGAGCCAAAGTCATTTTCTTTGCAGAGGCCGGAAGGCCAGAGGTAAACAGAGCAAGATGCCTGCAGATGGCCAGGAGCGGGGCGGCAAACAGCAAAAGCCCGAGCCAGTGGAAAACAAAGCTTTGTTAGCTGGCACAGCTTCACCAAAGCCTAAAGGCAAGTCTGATGGCCAGGAGCAAGGGGGCAAGCTGCAAAAGCCCACGCCGGTGGAAAACAAGGTTTTGCTTGCTGCAAAGACTGCTCCAAAGGCCAGATTTGTTGTGGACTCAGGTGCGAGTCACCATTTATCGAAGGATCGACACCTATTTATTTCCTTCACACCTCAAGACGGAGAGATCCACCTGGCTGATGGAAGGACATTGCAAATTGCAGGAGAAGGGGCTGTTAAACTTGCAAGTTTGCATACAATCATCAGTAATGTACTTTATGTTCCAGGTGCAGCGGACAATTTGCTAAGTGTCCCACAGCTGATTCTGCGTGGTTTTGAGGTTTCCTTCAAGAGGAATGTCTGTGTCATCAGGAAAGGCAAAGAGGACATTTTGCATGCAAAGTTTATGGATGGTTTATTCTGTATAACTTATGATGACAAAGCTATTGTGTCTAATGTTGATTCTTGTTGTGTTGCACAATCTGACAAGGTTCTTCATGCAGGATGTATTCATGAAGCACATCGAAAATTTTGTCACATGTCTTGGCAAGCGGTAGCCAAGATGCCAGAGTTGGTTGAAGGTTTGAACATCAAACCTTGTAAGTATCACATGAAATGTGTATCTTGTGCAGAGAACAAGGTGAAGGTTGCTCCAAAAGGCAAGGAGTCTAGCAGGCAGGCTTCCAAACCCTACCAGCTAGTGCATGCAGATCTGGTTGGTCCACTTGCACCCTCTTTGGGAGGAGCAAGGTACTTCATGGTTCTAATTTATTCTTTTTCCAGGTACATTCATGTGTTTATGCTTGAGCAGAATTCGCAAGCATTCCCTAAGTTCAAGGCATTCTGTGCTTGGTTGGAGAATGTTCGTGGTAAACGTATCGGCTGTCTTTTTACCGATCGGGGCGGGGAGTTCACTTCTCAGCAGTTTGAAGCTTTCCTGACTGAGAAGGGAATCCAGCATGATTTGTCGATGCCTAGATCGCCATGGATGAATGGACTTGCGGAGCGAGCAAATCAAACTTTGCTTCAAGGCCTGAAAACCTTGTTGCATGATGCCAACCTCCCTGAGAAGTTTTGGGGGGAAGCTCTGTCAACGGTTGTTTATACCGTTAATCGGAGACTGTCATCACCCATAGGTTGCACTCCGTACGAAAAGATGTTTGGTAAGAAACCGAACGTCAAGCACATGAGAATCTTTGGTTCTGACATGTGGGTACACTCCCCACAAAGCAACAAGCTTGGGAAGCGTGGGGCACATGGTTTGTTCATGGGGTACGAAAAAGGTGCATACAGGGTATGGATGACTAACTCTAAGTCCATTAAGTTCACCAAGAGTGTTGAGTACAATCCTAAGTGGGGGGAAAATGTGGGAATTTTCCAGAGTTACCCAGAGGAGGATGAAGGTGATGGGAAAAAGGCAGATGATATTGAGGAAGCTGAGGATGAGGAGGATGATGATGATGATGATGATCACAGTTCGGATTCCAGTTCAGTTGGTGGCGCTGCTGCTGCCGTCAGTAACAGTGATGACACAGCAGACTACAAGAGCGCAAAGGCCTCAGTCAGACCATCTGATGCGTCTGACAATGAACTGGAAGAACCACTGTTCACCATTGGTCACTTTTCTCCTAAGAAGGAGGAGATGAGTCCAGAAGACTTGCGTCTGGTTCGCAGGTCTGAAAGGGCGACCAAAGGCAGACCTCCAAAGAGATTTGCTGATGAGTTTGCTAAGACGGCAACTGCTGTTCTTAGTAGCTCAGAGAAGGTGTGGGAACCTTCAAGCTTCAAAGAGGTTCAGGAGTTAACCTCTAAAGATGCTGAGCTTTGGCTTAATGCCATGAAGGCTGAAGTTGATTCCTTGAACAGGAACCAAACTTGGGAATTGGTACTGGTAGTCCCAGGAATGAGACTGGTTGGCAGCAAATGGGTCTTCAAGGCCAAGACAGACCAGAATGGCAAGGTTGTCAGACACAAAGCCAGATTGGTTGTCAGAGGTTTTTCACAGGTACCAGGACAGGATTACCACGAGACCTACTCACCCACCATCAAATATGAGAGCATTTGGCTGATGCTCAAGATAGCTGCAGAGGAGAAACTGCATGTTTCCCACCATGATATTAATACAGCTTTTTTGTACGGGATTTTGGGGGAGGAGCTGTATATGCTTCCACCTGATGGAATGCAGATACAGAAGGGAATGGTCTGTAAACTGCAGAAATCCTTGTATGGTCTCAAGCAGAGTGCCAGGTGTTGGAACACAAAACTCACTGAGACATTGCTTTCTCTAGGTTTTCACCAGGGCAAAGCTGATCCATGTGTGTTTGTCAAGGAGGAGGGGCAAAACAAACTGTATTGTTTATGTTTTGTTGATGATCTTCTGATGTTTTGGAAGAATCAGGCTTTTTACCAAAGCACCCTAGCTCAGCTGAAGGAGCACTTTGACATGAAGGATCTTGGTGAGGTATCCAACTATCTTTCTCTGCAGGTGGAGAGGGACCAAGCAGGTAATTTTCTGGTACACCAAACACAGAAAATTGCTGATGTATTAACCAGGTTGAATTTGGTTGATGCAAACCCAGCAGACACACCGATGGTGACAGGTTACCAGGTAGACAGTACTGCTGAAGCGTTTTCTGACACTACGCTGTACAGATGCATTCTAGGCAAGTTGAATTTCATTGCTAGATGCTCAAGACCTGACATTGCTGTAAGCACTAACCTGCTTAGCAGACATGTTAACAATCCTACTGTTCAGGATTGGAAAGCTCTGAAGCGCATAGCCCGCTATTTGAAAGGGACTATGCACTACAGGCTGAGGTTCACCAGTCAGAAGACTGGAGGTCTTGAAATCTTTGCAGATGCAAGTTTTGGAAGTGACACCACGGATGGTACAAGCACTTCTGGAGTATGCTACATGTACAACCACTGTCTGTTTGACTGGCTGTGCAAGAAGCAGACGACAGTGAGCCTAAGTTCCTGTGAAGCAGAACTCAATGCTCTGTCATTTTCACTCATGGATTGTGAATGGTTGATGCAACTGTTTAAGGACATTGGAGTTTCTGTAAAATGTCCTATACAAGTGTATCAAGACAATAGATCCTGTTTGGCTTTGCTGAACTCAGAGAGTTGCAAGCAAAGAACCAAGTAATTGCAGATTAAGCTACATCGTGCAAGAGAGTGTATTCAAAAAGGACTGATTCAGGTGTCCTACATGGCAGGAAATGAAATTCCTGCTGATCTGTTGTCTAAGGTTGTTAACAGAGAACAACTTAAGGTTTACGTACAGAAGTTGCAATTGGGTGAACCACAGGTACTACAGGTTACACGGAAAGGGAGAGGATGTTAGGATAGTTCCATTCCACCTTAAAAGGGAGCAGGCTGTGTGAGTCACAGAGTCTGCGTATTTTCTGTTTCTCAGGATGTTTATGTTTGCTATTGCTTTCGTTTTCTCTCTCTGCGCCAGAACACGCTAGCAGTCAGTCATGTTTGTTCTTTGTTCTGACCAACGCTGAATAAACATTCTAAATGATACCCTCCTGAGTGCAACTTCTGTTGTGTGAATTCTGCTGACAGAGTGTGCATCAGCCCAGGAATGTGGCAATCTACTTCTGGAGCTGGTGTCGCTAATCGCTGAAACTGCATGACCACGGGAGGTCGATGGATCGTCCGGCAGCTGGCTTGGGGGCTAAGATGGACTTTATCTCCCTGGCAGTATCCCAACAGAATTAAATATGTGAAAAAGTCAGAACAGGACCAAACAAACCTCAGACCACATTTTGGGGCTTCTTTCAAATTAATTCTGACCATCTCTGGAAGACCTTTCATAGAAGTCCATTGAAGTACGAAGCACAAATACCTTCTTTGGCATTTGTCATTGACCTTGATATTAGGAATTAATACAGAACCAGACATCTCTGCAACAGGAAGGCTCAGCCCTGTTTTCTTACCACACAATCCCATCCTGCCATGTTAAGCTGCCTCCACTTCGGAAACTTCAGCTGGTGCAGAATTCAGCAGCCAGGTTGCCCACTGTGGTTTGAGCATATAATACCTGCATTATATGACTGCAATGCAGTGTGACTGCATTGGCTGCCAATTTGTTTCTGGGCCCAAGCCCAGAACTGTTGTGGCTCCCCATTTGTGGAATGCTCTCCCCCGGGAGACTCACCTGGCGCCTTCGTTTCATATCGTCAGGTGCCTTTGGCTAATTAACCAATAGACGGCCTTTTAAACTGTGTGTAGGCACAGGTTGTTGACATTGTTTGTTGTTATTCTTTGTATTGTTATAGATTTGGGGGGAGACCACCCTAAACCTTAGAAATTAATAAGTGGTAGGATTTTGATTATTATTTGGAGCAGGCATAGGCAAACTCCGGCCCTCCAGATGTTTGGGACTACAGTTCCCATCCTCCCTGATCACTGGTCCTGCTAGCTAGGGATATGGGAATTGTAGCCCCAAACATCTGGAGGGCCGGAGTTTGCCTATGCCTGATTTGGAGTATGGAAGGGAAGATTGGAGGCCGGCAGAAAAAACACTTTCCAAGTCAGTGCCTCACTTGGATAGAGGCCTTAGCATGACAAAGGGGCTGGTGGCACATATGCGAGGAATTCTTGGGCCTGAGCAGAAAGAGGTTGTCAGACTCATGGCAATGGGGGGGGGTTGAGTTTTCAGGAAAAGAGTGTCTTTAGAGCGGTGTTTCCCAAGCTTGGGTCTCCAACTGCTCTTAAACTACAATTCTCATCATCCCATACTACTGGTTTGGCAGAGAGTGGAGGTGGTACCCAACTTTTGTAGCAGTATTCATAAAGATAAAAATAAAAACCTAGAGGCAGCACAAACCACCCCCACCCCTCCCTAGCAAACATTTCATGACCTTTACATTAAAGTATCACCCCAAATTCTCCACAAACAACAAAGTGAACCATTTCAAAAACATTTCAAAGAACTTACGGATGCTTGCAAATAGTGCAACCCCTCCATGAAGAAAGATGATTCCTTTCCTGTTCCCAGCAGGTGATGTCTTGGGCCAGTACAGCCTCACAGGCACCCCATCAAAAACCAGATCCCTTGTGATCATTTTTGGGTCCTTCACTTCTGGAATGAGTAGGTTTAGGATCCTGAGTATGGAATATCTATGGCAGATGCCCAGTTTTTCCAGAATTCCTCCCTGTTTAAACCAAACCATTTAGCATTTTAAATCAGCATTAGATATATGTATTGCATATATGTATTGCCTATGGAACAGAAACCGTGCATGGGAGATGACTGCGCTGTTTATCCTTTCCTTCCTCTTGGGATGGAAAACTATTCTCTTTGAGCAGCCCAGAAGTGAAGCCCCTGCCCACTCCCCTTTCCTAGTATGCTTCCTGTTATTTCAAACCTTAAGACGCAACACAAATTGGGGGTATTCAGTGCTAGTACTACTCAGGATAAATCCACTGGAGTGCATAAGAACCTAAGCAGTGTAGGGGTGCAAATATCCAGAGTGTGGGGATCAGATGGGATTACTATGAGGAATTATAAAATATGCCTCAAGCCATTGTGTCAGCTGTGAAAACATGGTGTTGAGTGGGTTTAATTCATTGACAGTAATTTCTGATCAAATCCCACAACCCTCTGCATCTCTGGCCATTTCCTCTACTGTCCATTTTTCGCTGCTTGCGTACACAGCCCAGCTGCCAGTTGCTTTGCCAGGCATCACAGCTGTCAACTGTCCCCTATTTGGCGGGAAACTCCCTTATCCCAGCGCCGTTTCCCGCTGCTGTCCTGGATTGATGATGTCCCGTAAATTTCCCCGGTTTCAAAAGAAGCGGCTCCTCTCCCTCCCTCCCTGCCAGCCAGGGAGGAGGGAGGCTCCAACTGTGTTGCTTGGCTGCGTTGCTCACCCAATAAGGAGTCTAAGAACGACTGGGGGATGGAGCTTGCATTCCTTGTGCCGATCAAATCGGCGGCGTTGCCTGGGGACTCGCCTTTGCTCAGCGCTTCCCAGCGGAGAGATGACGGTGTGGTAATATTGAGGCTTGGAAGTGAGCAATAGCCCTGGGCAGATGGTCTGGGGAAAGGAGAAAGGTCTTCTTATGGAAAGTAACTGCAGCACTTACCAAGCAACGGTCAGGAGGGTGGAATGAGAAGCAAGGAAAGGTGGGGGGCCACCAGGGGGCGCATTGGAAGATGTCCGACAATAACATCTCTCCGACCCACACGAGGCAATTAAGAGGCTAATATGGGAGTATGCAGCCTCCCTTACCCCCCCCCAAGGGAATGGGGGGGACTGCCTTGCCAGCTGTGCCCATAATTCACCCCCGGATTCGAATGAAGGGGGTGACCGGGCACTTGGCACTAAGCCCTCGGGTGGGGCCGCTCTCCCGGACGCTGTCTCTAATCCTGCACTGGTTCGCGATTGTTTGGAAGGGCAAAAGCCCACCTACAGATTAGCTGAGCTCTTTACTTTGGGAGCTGTGATCCCTTATTCCGGCTTCTGATCCCCTATTTTCAAATCTGAAAGTTGACAGCTATGCCAGGCATGCATCCTGGGCTGTGAAAGATAGTGGGCAGGTTCTTTTGATGTAGCTTTTCTGATATGTTAATCTTAGGATGTTAGGGTGGACAGGAATTATTATTATATGCAACCAGTCTTGCAGGTTCAAGCCTCTGTGTGTATTTTCATAATCAGAATTTAATCCTTCCTTTACTTTGGGAACGCCTCAAAGCAGAGCCTGCTGAATTAGGACAATGGCCCATTTAGTTCACCATCTCGCAGTTGTCAACCAGGTGCCCCAATGGGAAAGACACAAACCTGGTCCCAAGCACAGGAGCCCTCTCCCCTCCTGTGTTTTCCAGCAACTGGTGTTCAGAAGCATTGCTGCCTCCATCTCTAGAGCCAGAGCTGGTTAATAAGCATCCATAGTTATTGCCTCCATGAATTTCTCTATTTCTCGTTGCAAGCTTTTCAACTTGGCAGCCATCACTGCCTCTTGTGAGAGTGACTTCCATGGATTGAATATATTATGTGTGAAGAAGTCCTTTCTTCTATCTGTCCTGAATCTTCCAACATTCAGCTTCATTGGATTGTCTACAAGTTCTAGTGTTGTGAGAGACGGAGGAAAACCTTCCTCTCTCTATTTTCTCCATAATCTTAAACATTTCTATCATGTCGCCTCTTACTTGCCTTTTCTCTAAACTAAAATATTTCAAATGTTGCAGCCCTTTTTATAGAGCTGTCGCTTCATCCCTGTAATATATGTAAAATAAACTTACCAGTACAAATCCATATCCCACTAAGAGATTTAAAAGTATCAATGGTGCAGGCGGCTCATTCCTCGAGGCACATGGGTCCTGGCAAGAGTATAAGAAACTCCCCACACTAACAGCAAGAAATGAATGAAAATAGTTGTATATAATATCAGCATCCACA
Source organism: Podarcis melisellensis (assembly GCF_964234715.1). Classification (NCBI taxonomy): domain Eukaryota; kingdom Metazoa; phylum Chordata; class Lepidosauria; order Squamata; family Lacertidae; genus Podarcis; species Podarcis melisellensis. The sequence continues at coordinate 18,033,246 of NC_138533.1, forward strand.
GAGTTCCACCAAATGCCATTTCCCTTCAACTCAGAGGCACAGAGACAAGGACTTCGCCTTAGACAATGCTGGTGGCTTTTATACAAGAACAGTCGATGTCATCTGCACGAGAACATCCTCGGCCAACCCACTTAATCTCTCAGCTCAGAAGAAAACAAATTGTTTAGGAATGTGGTAATATGGTGCAGGCTAACCATAGACTTGCTTAACAGCTTATCTTTAGAATGACTTGTGGTTAGAATGCCCGAAAACAGGCTGGCTGACAGTTGAAATGGATGCATGCTTCAGCAAATATAGAGCTTGCTTATGCCCAGTGGTTGTCAGTATGTGGCTTTATTGCTTGAGTCAATGTGTAAAAGCATAGGAACACAGACCAAAGAAGGAGGAAAGAAATTAGGAGGAATGGTCATCAAATTCAGAGTAATGGGAGATGTCAACAAAGGGGGGGGGGGTTTTAGTATTTTAATTGGGCGGATGTGATAGGCTGTAAACCCTGCACATACCCAGCCAATGGGGAAACAGGAGGGAACCTGCCTCGGGTATAAGGGATATAAACTTCAGTCTTACTATTTTTGGGTGTATCTGCTTTTGGACATCTGATCTTGCAAGTACGTTATTTTGTAATCAATAAACACTCTGCTGCTTATTAATTTTGTTCAGATTTTGAGGATCTCACACCCACTTCTTCTTTTTTATAATATTTATTAAAAAAATTCTCAATACAATAGAAAAAACAAACAAAATGACATATAATTTTACAATAGCCATATTTTCTTCACTTCTTTGGACTTCCTCACATCTTTCGTTCCTGCGTTCCAAGTTTTTCGAGCTTTACCCAACAATTTATTACCTTGTATCAATTCTTAAATTAAAGTTTTCCAATATTGTGTCCCTAATTTCAGATAATTTTACCCAAACCTTAAAAGCTTAACTTTAGCTTAATATTTATCAAAAATTTATCTTATCAAATTTTTTCATTTATCTTCATATTCCTTTTAACTAGTTTAATGGTGCCATATTGTTATTAATCTTACATCTTTCTTAACATTCATACAATTTACAATACTTTTGTAAATAGTCCTTAAATTTCTTCCAGTCCTCCTCCATGGCCTCTTCTCCCAGGTCTCGGATTCTGCCAGTCATTTCTGCTAGTTCCATATAGTCTATCAGTTGCATACATAAAAAATGTTCGGTCCTTCTTTAACACCCTCTGGCCGACGATGCCCAAAAGAAAGGCCTCTGGTTTCTTAGGGAAGGTTTACTTAAATACCTTTTTCAACTCGTTATATATCATTTCCCAGAAAGCCTTAACTCTGGGGCAGGTCCACCAGAGGTGAAGGAACGTTCCTTCAGTTTCTTTACTTTTCCAATATTTATTATCAGACAAATGGTATATTTTTGCAAGCTTGACTGGAGTCACGTACCACCTATATATCATTTTCATAATATTTTCTTTCAAGGCATTACATGCCGTAAATTTCAAACCAGTGGTCCATAACCTTTCCCAGTCAGCAAACATGATATTGTACCCAATGTCCTGTGCCCATTTTATCATAGCTGATTTTGTGTATTCCACAAAATCATCTTGTGTATTCAATTTTAGCAGCAAATTATACATTCTTGAAAGTACCTTAGTCTTTTTTTTTTAAATAGATATTTATTGGAGTTTTTAGAAAAGAAATACAATAATAATAGACGTGTTGCTTTGTTTTTACAAAATTTCATAACATCCTTTGACTTCCTCACGTCTCCCGCTCCCACTTGCATCATTAATAATTTTTTGTCAAGCAAATTATCCTCTTATTTCCAAATTTATAACCACTTATTTAAATACAATAAAAAAAAATTCTCCTACAAATTTTGTTTCTCTTAATCTCTCTTATCATCAAATTCTGATCTATTTTAGTGATGGCCAATTATTTATAACCAAGCATCCTTCTTAACATTCCACTAAATCACAATGTTTTTGTAGATAAATCTTGAATTTCTTCCAATCTTCTTCAATCCTTTCTTCTCCCAGGTCTCGGATTCTGCCAGTCATCTCCGCCAATTGCATATAGTCCATCAGTTGCATCTGCCATTCTTCCAGTGTGGGTAGATCTTGAGTTTTCCAGTTCTTAGCGAGTAGTATCCTTGCTGCTGTTGTTGCATACATGAAAAATGTTCTATCTTTCTTTAACACCTTCTGGTCGACAATGCCCAGAAGAAAGGCCTCTGGTTTCTTAGTGAAGGTATACTTAAATACCTTTTTCAGCTCATTATATATCATTTCCCAGAAGGCCTTCACTTTAGGGCAGGTCCACCAGAGGTGAAAGAATGTTCCTTCATTTTCTTTACATTTCCAACATTTATTATCAGACAAATGGTATATTTTGGCAAGTTTAACTGGGGTCATGTACCATCTGTATATCATTTTCATTACATTTTCTTTCAAAGCATTACATGCAGTAAAGTTCAACCCAGTGGTCCACAACCTTTCCCAGTCCTCAAACATAATGTTATGCCCAATGTCCTGTGCCCATTTTATCATAGCCGACTTAACCATTTCGTCTTGTGTATTCCATTTCAGCAGCAAGTTATACATTCTTGAAAATACCTTAGTCTTAGGTTCTAACAATTCTGTTTCCAACTTCGATTTCTCCACCTGGAACCCTAACTTCTTGTCACTTTTAAAAATTTCTTTAATCTGAGCGTAATGTAACCAGTCTCGCACTTTATCCTTCATTTTCTCCATACTCTGCAATTTCCAATTATCTCCGTCTTTTTCTAACAGTTCCCAATATTTTGGCCAGTAGGCTTCCATATTGGGTCTTTTCCAGGCCTTAGCTTCCAAAGGTGAGAGCCACCTTGGAGTTTTATTTTCCAGTACTGTAAGTCTTTATATTTTGTCCAGACATTAAACACTGCTTTTCTGACAATATGGTTCTTAAAGGCCTTATTGATCTTAGCCTTATCATACCACAGGTATGCATGCCAACCAAAAGCATTGTTATAACCTTCCAGATCTAACACATCAGTGTCTTCGAGAAGTAGCCAATCTTTTAGCCAGCAGAAAGCTGAGGCTTCATAGTACAACCTTAAGTCTGGCAGGGCAAAGCCCCCTCTTTCCTTCGCATCTGTTAATATCTTAAACTTAATTCTGGGCTTTTTGCCCTGCCAGACAAATTTGGAAATATCTCTCTGCCACCTCCGGAAACACTCCGTTTTGTCCACAATTTGCAATGTTTGTTTTTTTTTTTTTATAAATATTTTATTAGGTTTTTAATAAACAAATTTCCACTTTCAAATACATACTTCCATAAATCCGATGGACTCCCCCCATCTCCCGGGCACTGCATTCCCTGTGTAACCAAAACCTCAGCAATTTGTTAACTTGTTTTATACATAACAATATATCTTCCATTTTATCGTGTTATCTGATGTGAACATTTCAATACAATTGCATTAATTTTTAATTTCCACACAATAAAAATATTTCGTTACCTCACTTCTGTCTTATAGTGTCTTATTTATCAATTCAGAAATTTGCCGATACTGAAGCTATACCTTCCTAGAGAGGAGCATTTTTTAACATTCATACAACTTATAATGCTTTTTCAAATAGTCCTTAAATTTTTCCCAAACTTCCTCCGTTTCTTCTTCTCCCGAGTCTCGAATTCTGCCAGTCATTTCAGCCAGTTCCATATAGTCCATCAGCTGCGTCTGCCATTCTTCCAATGTGGGTAGATTTTGTGTCTTCCAGTGCTTTGCCAACAGAATCCTCGCTGCTGTAGTAGCGTACATAAAGAAAGTTCTATCTTTCTTGACCATCCTCTGGTCTACCATGCCCAGAAGGAAGGCCTCCGGTTTCTTAGGTAAGGTGAATCTCAGCACCTTTTTTAATTCATTATGTATCATTTCCCAGAAGGCCTTCACTTTCGGGCAGGTCCACCAGAGGTGTAAAAATGTCCCTTCCTCTTCCTTACATTTCCAACATTTATTATCGGACAGGTGATATATCTTTGCAAGCTTGACTGGGGTCATGTACCACCGGTATATCATTTTCATAATGTTTTCCTTCAAGGCAGTACATGCCGTGAATTTCATTCCGGTGTTCCATAACCTTTCCCAGTCTTCAAACATAATGTTATGCCCCAAATCCTGTGCCCACTTTATCATAGAGGATTTGACAATCTCATCCTGTGTGTTCCATTTAAGCAGCAAGTTATACATTCTCGAAATTAGCTTAGATTTTGGCTCAAGCAACTCTGTTTCTAGTTTCGATTTTTCCTCCTGGAAACCCACTTTTTTGTCTGCTTTAAAAACTTCCTGGATTTGAGCATAATGCAACCAATCTCGCACCTTGTTTTTTAACTTTTCCATACTCTGTAACCTCCATTTATCTCCAATTTTTTCAATTATTTCCCAATATTTAGGCCAGTGGGCCTCCATATTGAGTCTTTTACGTGCTTTGGCCTCCATCGGTGAGAGCCACCTCGGAGTTTTACTCTCCAATAAGTCTTTATATTTTGACCAGACCATGAAAATTGCCCTTCTGACAATATGGTTTTTGAACAATTTATGAACTTTAACCTTGTCATACCACAAATATGCATGCCACCCAAAAGCATTATCAAATCCCTCCAGGTCAAGGACGTCGGTGTTCTCCAATAGAATCCAATCCTTCAACCAGCAGAGGGCTGCAGCTTCATAATATAACCTCAAGTCCGGCAGGGCAAACCCCCCTCTTTCTTTCGCATCTGTTAGTATTTTAAACTTTATTCGGGGCTTTTTGCCCTGCCAGACAAATTTAGATAAATCCCTCTGCCATTTTCCAAAACATTCCACCTTATCCACGATCTGGAGGGACTGAAACAAGAATAGCATTTTCGGCAATACATTCATCTTTATAGCAGCTATTCTGCCCAGCAAGGAAAGTTTTAATCTTGACCATGTTTCCAGATCTCTTTTTATCTCTGACCAACATTTCTCATAGTTATCCTTAAATAAATTCAAATTTTTGGAGGTCAAGTGCACCCCTAGGTACTTTACTTTTTTAACCACATTTAGTTCTGTTTCTTTTCTGAACTCCTCTATTTCAGTAGTTGTCAAGTTTTTTGCTAGAACTTTAGTTTTTTGTTTATTCAGCTTGAATCCCGCCACCCGACCAAAATCAGAAATTAATTCTAACGCTCTTTTAGTACTAGAGGCTGGCTCCTGTAATGTTAATACCAAGTCGTCTGCAAAAGCTTTCAGTTTATATTGTTTCTCTCCGACCACAATTCCCTGTGTCAACCGGTCATTTCTAATCATGTTCAGTAGCACCTCCAGGACTGAAATAAACAACAGAGGAGATAGAGGGCACCCCTGTCGTGTCCCTTTTTCAATTTTAAACTCCTCTGTCACCACGTTGTTTACTATCAATTTGGCTTTTTGTTCTGAATAAATTGCTTCTATTCCATTTTCAAACCCCCGCCCTACTCCCATCCTTTCCAAATTTTTCTTCATAAACAGCCAAGAAATGTTGTCAAAGGCCTTCTCCGCATCAATAAAAATCAACACCGCTCTTGTGTTTGAATTAATCTGTAAAAACTCCAAAATGTCAATGATGTTTCTTGTGTTGTCAAGTAAATGCCTACCAGGGAGAAAGCCTGCTTGGTCCTTATGAATCACTTCATTTAAGACTTTCTTAAACCTACTTGCCAAAATGTCTGCAAAAATTTTGTAATCCACATTTAGGAGTGAGATAGGACGGTAGTTTTTAAGTTGAGTTTTTTCAGATTCTAGTTTTGGAATCAACGTGATGAAAGCTTCTTTCCACGTTTCCGGTGCCTTCCTCCCCTCCATAATCTGGTTACAAACTTCCAGCAATGGTTGTGTCAATGAGTCCTTCAGTACCTTATAATATTTGGAAGTGAGCCCATCAGGTCCCGGAGATTTGCCCAGTTGGAGGTTCTGAATGGCGCATTCAATTTCTTGGGTTGTAATATTACAGTTCAGGGTTGCTCTCATTTCCTGGGGTATTTTTTGTAATCCATTAGTTATAACAAATTGGTCCACCTCTAAGCTTTTTTGTGGCCTTTGAGAGTAGAGTTCTTTGAAATATCTCTGAAAGGACCTTCTAATTTCATCGGGTTTCTGAACCATTCTCCCTTCAATCTCTAGATTTGTAACTGTGTTAAGTTTTTGTCTCTTTTTCAACTGCCAGGCTAACAATTTTCCACATTTATTTGCAGATTCGAAGGATCTTTGTTTCATTTGTTTAATTTTCCATTCCACCTCTTGATTTATCAGTTTCGAGTATTGTGCCTGGAAAAACTTCACTTCTCTCAATACTTCCTTTGATTTAGGCCTGGATCTCAGTTTTCTCTCTCCTTCTCTTATTTTCTCCAAGATCTTCTCCTTCTTTTCATTCCAGAGTCTTTTTTTAATCGTGTTCTGTTGTATTAGAAACCCTCTTATCACTGCTTTGCTTGCGTCCCAAATTATTCTTTTTTCCACATTTGTCTTTAAATTTATTTCGAAATAGTCCTTTAAAACTTTTTGGGCCTTCTTAACAATCTCCTGATCTTTTAACAGGGCGTCATTCATTCTCCATCTGAACGATCCGGTTGTATTTAGTCTCAATTCCATTCTCAAGGCGTTGTGGTCGGAGCAGGTTTTTGGGCAGATTTCCACTTTTCTGGTCTTAGGCGCCAGCCCTCTAGTTATCCATATTTGGTCGATTCGCGTCCATGTCATATGGGCCTCAGAAAAGAAAGTTCCTTCTTTCCCTAGAGGGTTCTTGATCCTCCATATGTCGATCAAATCCAAATTGTCAGTCATTTCAAAAAAGGTTTTTGGAAGCCTGCCATCTTTCGTTATATTAGCACTTTGTGACTTATCCATATTCACTGAGGCGACACCGTTCATATCTCCCAACATGATAATGTTGTTATAGTCCAAATAGTCCAGCATAATCTCGTGCAGCTTCTTAAAAAATTCCGATTTTCCATCGTTTGGGGCATAGATTCCTAGAATTAAAAACTTTTCACCTTGTGTCTGGATTTCAATTGCCAAAATTCTGCCCTGTTCGTCTTTAAATACAAATTTTGGGGACAAGTTCTCCTTTGCATAAATCACCACTCCTCTTTTCTTAACTTTATCCGATGAAATAAATTCTTGGCCTAACCTTTTGTTGATTAGCACTTTTCTATGGAGTCTTGTCACATGTGTTTCTTGCAGGCAAATAATGTCCAATTGTTCTTTTTTCAAAATATGAAATACTTTTCTGCGTTTTTCTGGAGAATTCCCGCCATTTATATTCCAACTAAGAAGCTGTAGAGACATCCCGGTTTACTTCTTGGGTATCACAGTTGGGTATCTAATTTGTCGTCCTTTTCCGGAAGCTGTGGTGCCGGGCCGCCTCCAGATGGTATGGATCCTGGTGGTAATCCCGGTGGTGGAGGCCAAGAATCTACGGCTCTCTTTTGGAGGTCCTCCTCGTTGTCGTGTAGGAACTTCTGGTGGTCTTCTGGTGTTTTAATTCTTACCTTCTTTCCTTTATAGGTGAATGACAGACCTTGAGGAAATTCCCACCTATAATTTGCAATGTTTGGAACAGAAACAACATCTTTGGCAATACATTCATCTTAATAGCAGCAATTCGGCCTAACAAAGAAAGCTTCAGTTTTGCCCAGCTATCCAAGTCTCTCTTAATTTCAGACCAACATTTTTCATAATTATCCTTAAATAGACTCAGATTTTTGGCTGTTATGTTAACCCCTAGGTACTTTACCTAAAGTACCTTAGTCTTAGGTTCTAACAATTCCGTTTCTAACTTTGATTTTTCCACCTGGAATCCTATCTTTTTGTCCAACTTAAAAACTTCTTTAATCTGAGCATAATGTAACCAATCTCGCACTTCATCTTTTAATTTCTCCATACTCTGCATCCTCCAATTATCTCCATCTTTTTCTATTATTTCCCAATGTTTCAGCCATTTAGCCTCCATATTGAGTCTTTTCCGGGCCTTAGCTTCCATTGGTGATAACCACCTTGGGGTCTTATTTTCCAATAAGTCTTTATATTTTGTCCAGACATTGAACACTGCTTTCCTGACAATATGGTTCTTGAAAGCCTTATGAATTTTAACCTTGTCATACCACAAATATGCATGCCATCCGAAAGCGTTGTTAAATCCTTCCAAATCTAAAACATCACTGTTTTCAAGAAGCAGCCAATCTTTCAACCAGCAGAAAGCTGCTGATTCATAGTACAACTTTAAGTCTGGCAGGGCAAAGGCCCCTCTTTCTTTATTCTGGGCTTTTTGCCCTGCCAGACAAATTTGGAAATATCTCTTTGCCACCTCCCAAAACACTCCATTTTATCCACAATCTGTAAAGTCTGAAACAAAAACAACATCTTTGGCAATACATTCATCTTTATAGCAGCAATTCGTCCTGACAAGGAAAGTTTCAATCTTGACCAAATTTCTAAATCCCTTTTAATTTCAGACCAGCACTTTTCATAATTATCCTTAAATAGACTCATATTCTTCGCTGTTATGTTTACCCCTAGGTATCTTACTTTTTTAACCACATTTAACTCTGTCTCTTTCTGAAACCTTTCTGATTCTAAAGGTGTCAAATTTTTTTCTAATACCTTAGTTTTCTGCTTGTTGAGTTTAAATCCCGCCACCCGACCAAACTCCTGAATCAATTGTAATACCCTTTTCGTACTAGATTCTGGCTCCTGTAGGGTCAAAACTAGGTCATCTGCAAATGCTTTAAGTTTATACTGTTTCGCTCCGACCTGAATTCCTTCCACCAACCGGTCTCCTCTAATCATATTCAAGAGCACCTCCAGGACCGAAATAAATAACAAAGGGGAGATAGGGCAACCTTGTCGTGTTCCTTTTTCAATTTTAAACTCTTCCGTCACCACATTGTTCACTATCAATTTAGCCTTTTGTTCTGAATAAATTGCATCTATCCCGTTCTCAAATCCCCGCCCCACTTCCATCCCTTCCAAATTTTTCTTCATAAACTTCCATGAAATGTTATCAAAGGCCTTCTCCGCATCTATAAATATTAGCACTGCTTTTGTGTTGATATTTGTTTGCAAAAGTTCCAAAATGTCTATAATGTTCCTTGTGTTGGCAAACAAATGTCTACCTGGGAGAAAGCCTGCCTGATCCTTGTGAATTACTTCATTTAAAACTTTTTAAAATCTGCTTGCTAAAATATCTGCAAATATTTTGTAATCCACATTTAGGAGGGAGATGGGGCGGTAATTCTTAAGTTGTGTCTTTTCAGTTTCTAGTTTTGGTATCAATGTGATGAAAGCTTCTTTCCACGACTCCGGTGCCTTCTTCCCCTCCATAATTTAATTGCAAACCCCCATTAGTGGATGTATCAGATAGTCTTTCAATGTCTTATAATATTTGGAGGTAAGCCCATCTGGCCCTGGAGATTTGCCCAGTTGCATATTCTGAATGGCTTCTTCAATCTCTTGTTGTGTTATTTTATGGTTCAGGGTTGTTCTATTTTCTTGTGACAGCTTTGGTAAACCATTCCTTGTCAAAATTTGTTCTATCTCAACCTCATTTTGCGGCCCTTGAGTGTAAAGTTGTTTGAAATATCTCTGGAAACACTTTCTGATCTCCATTGGATTCTGAATATTTCTTCCTTCAATCTCCAAATTTGTGACCGTGTTCAATTTTTGTCTCTTTTTCAACTGCCATGCTAACAATTTTCCACATTTATTTGCTGATTCAAATGATCTTTGTCTCATTAGCTTAACTCTCCATTCCACTTCCTGATTAATCAATTTAGAATATTGTGCTTCATAGAGTTTAATTTCTCTCAAAATCTCCTTTGACTTCGGTCTCGATCTTAACTTCTTCTCACATTCTTTGATTCTCTCCAAAATCTTGTCCTTTTTCTCGTTCTGTGTTCTTTTCTTTATAGTGTTCTGTTGTATCAGAAACCCCCTCATAACGGCTTTACTTGCGTCCCAGATTATTCTTTTTTCCACCGTAGTGTTCAAATTTATCTCAAAGTAGTCCTTCAAGGCTTTTTGGGCCTTTTTAGTAATCTCCTGATCTCTAAACAAGTTGTCATTCATCTTCCATCTGAAGGAGCCGGTTGGAGTTCGTCTCATATCCATCTTTACAGCATTATGGTCGGAGCAGGTCTTTGGGCAGATTTCCACTTTTCTAGTCTTAGGTGCCAGACCTCTAGTTATCCATATTTGGTCGATTCTTGTCCATGTCAGTTGGGCTTCAGAAAAGAATGTTCCTTCTCTACCCAGGGGGTTCTTTGTTCTCCAGATGTCAATCAAGTCCAAATTGTCAGTCAGTTCAAAAAATGTTTTAGGTAGTCTGCCATCTTTTGTCACATTTTGACTATGTGACTTATCCATGTTAGTTGATGCCACCACATTCATGTCTCCCATCATGATGATGTTGTCATAGTTCAGATAGTCCAGCATTATCTCATGCAGCTTCTTATAAAATTCCGATTTCCCCTCATTTGGTGCATAAATTCCTAATATCAAAAACTTCTCTCCTTGATTTTGTATCTCAATTGCCAAAATTCTTCCTTGCTCATCTTTAAATAAGAATTTTGGTGACAGGCTCTCCTTTGCATATAAGAACACTCCTCTTTTCTTGACTCGGTCTGAAGAGATAAATTCTTGGCCTAATCTTTTGTTTATTAACACTTTTCTGTGGAGCCTAGTCACATGTGTTTCTTGCAGACAAATAATGTCCAATTGTTCATTTTTCAATATGTGAAATATTCTTCTCCTTTTTTCCGGGGAATTGGCGCCATTAATATTCCAACTCAGAAGTTGCAGAGACATCCTGGACAAATCTGTTATTCCTCTAGTGGTGGTATCTTTTTCTCCTGATCTTCAGACCCCGAAGGTGAGGAGATTTCACCCCTCCCATACCCAAGAATCTCCTGATCATCTCCTGAGGTCTCTGCTGACTCTACAGAGAGGAGGAGCAATGTACTGCTCTCTACTTAATTAGTCAAGTGAGTGAGTCTCTGTGTGTGTGTGTGAGAGAGAGAGTCAGTGTGTCGGAGAGTGAGTGCAAGAGATAGTTTTTGGAGATAAGATTGCTGCTAAGAGCAGCTGCAGGCACTCAGCGTAGCATTGATATATGCTCAGAATATTTAGCTCTGTATATAGTTTGTATTATAGCTGTAGTTATAGAATAAAAGAAGATACTTTACAGAGCTGCTCTCCGAGTGGTTTATACTCTGCAAGACTCTGCAAAACGCTGCTGCGCAACGGCTGCATTATTGAGACAGTGAATCCGGTGCTCTCAGCTCCAAGCTGTGAGTCCACAGCACTGTGACCAGTTCCTGTGGGAAAGAAGGTCTCTGGCAGTGCTACCCAGCTCGCCTAGCCCAGTCGGGGCTGTAGTGCATGAGTCCAGTTGGTACACTGCCTCAAGGGCGATGCTGACATCGGTTATGGGCCCAGTCGTCTGACCAGTCGTTGTTCCAGTCATCCCAGTCGTCCCAGTTGCCAGAGGTGTCTGTTGCTGATCGCTGGACGGCGGAACGGAGGCTGCATGCTGGACTGATTTGTGGTGCCTAGAAGCAGAGCTGTGTTGGAGCAGAGTGCTCAAGCTGCCACTGTTGCTGTTGCTGCTGCTTGAGGTATGTTGCTGACTGCAAAAAAAAGAAGATAGCATCCCTGTTTGCCTGTTAATTGCGCTTTGAGTGGGGGAGAGAGTGGCTGAAGAATTCCAAGGCTTTATCTGTGTTTGCACGAGGGAAGTGTCTTGCTCTAAGTAATAGCAGACATGGCCTGTGCACATTCTGGCCAGATGGCTATGTCCTTTCCCCTCCTCATGCCTGAAAACTATGCAGTTTGGCAAGTTAAGATGAAAGCGCTTTTACAGAGGGAAAAGCTATTTCACACCATAGAAGATGACCCTCCAGATAAAGATGATGATGATTGGGCTGAGTGGCATGCTGCAGATATGAAAGCCCGAGGGACAATTGTTTTGAGTGTTTCAGACCACTTGCTGGTAAAAGAGGGTCAAGAGACTGCACAAGCTGTTTGGCATAAGTTGAGAGATATGCATCTGAGACAAAATGCTGGTTCCAGTGTGATTTTCTTCAAGAAGCTGTGCAGGTTGCAGTTGCAGAAAGGTGGTGATTTGCCTAGCCATCTATCTCAGTTAAAGCGTCTCAGACAGGACCTTGTTCAGCGAGACCTGGCTATTTCAGAGGCTGTATTTGCAATGCTGATGATAAATAGCCTAGATGAGTCTTATGATGGAGTAGCTGCCCAGATTTCTACACTGCCTTCTGACCGGCTAACAGAAGATTATGTGTCTAGCGTGCTCCTGAATGAGTGGGATCGCAGACAGGCTGTTAGAGAAAGCTGGGACAATGGTGCTGTTAAAAATGTGCCTGAAAATGTGCCTGAGTCTTCAGCAGGGGAAGGTGAAAGTGAAACTGCTGCTGTTAAAGCACTAAAGTTGAAGTGGTGCTTTTCATGTGGAGCACAAGGCCATTTGAGTTTTCAGTGCTGCAAGAAATCTTCAAAGAAGAAGGGAAACTTCAGAGGCAGAGGGGGAGGAGACGAAATCCCCAAGCACCTGCTACTTCAAAGGTTTTGCTCTCTCGCTGCTGCAATCAACGTGGGTGGAGTTTCTTCGTGATCGACTCTGGCTGTACCAACCACGTAGCCAAAGATAAGGATCTCTTTGTTCAGCTTGAGAAGCAAGAGAAAGAAATTCATCAAGCAGATGGGACAGTTCTCACGAGTGAGGCTAAGGGAACTGTGTTCTTAAAGAGCCTGAATGCAACAATTAAGAATGTCCTGTATGCGCCTGATATTCAGGACAATTTGTTGAGTGTTTCCCAGCTTGATCATCAGGGTTTTAAGGTGGTGTTTGCTAAATCTCGCTGTGAAATTCGTCGAGATGGCAAGCTCATTCTATATGCAAAATGTGTAAATGGTCTGTATCAATTGCCTTTTGTTTCAGGTACAGGAACTGCAGAAGCAACTGAAAAGGAGTGTTGCAATTTGTCTGTTGATAAGAATGAGAAGATGCATGACCAATGTATTCATTATTACCACTGTGTTTATGGTCATTTGAATTTCCAGGCTGTGGCAAAAATGCCTGATATGGTTCAGGGTATGAAGCTGAAAGAATGTCCCTACCACATGAAATGTGTTTCTTGTGCTCAGAGTAAGGCAAGGCAAGCTCCCAAAGGTACAGAGTCTGGGAGAGAGGCCAAGAAACCATACGAAGTCATTCATGCAGACTTAGTGGGGCCTCTAGCGCTCTCTAGAGGCAATTCAAGGTTTTTCATGGTTTTGATAGACTCCTACTCTAAATATGCATGGGTCTATGTGCTGCAGAAAAAGTCTGAAGCCTTTACTAAGTTTCGTCAGTTTTGTAAATGGCTCAGGAATGTACATAATGAGAATGTACATTGTCTTTTCACTGACAGGGGTGGAGAGTTTTGTTCAGAAGAGTTTGAGGCTTTTCTTTCTGAACAGGGCATTGAGCATAGGACCGCCACGCCCAGATCGCCCTGGCAGAATGGTTTATGTGAGAGATTGAACCAGACCCTGCAGCAAGGAATCAGAACACTGTTACATGATTCGGGGCTGCCCAATCCCTTTTGGGCCGAAGCTCTTTTGTTTTTCTGTTACGTGTATAACAGGAGGTACCAGTCTAGTGTAAATTGCACCCCATATGAGATGCTTCATGGAAGAAAGCCATGTGTGAAGCACTTTAAAATTTTTGGTTCGGAAGTTTGGGTGCACACCTCGCAGGGTGACAAACTGAGTAAGCGTGGAGAACATGGTATTTTCCTAGGATATGAGAAAGGGTCTTATCGTGTCCTGATCACAGACACGAAAACCATAAGGCTGACCAGGAGCATTGATGACAATCCACAATGGGACAAAGTTGGCATTTTTCAGTGCCATCCCATTTGTGATGATGGTGCAAAAGGGGCAAAGAAAGTTAAAAGGGAGGCAAGTTCTGATGTGATTGATAATCCTGATGCCAATGTAGTTTCAGATGATGGCACAGATTATCAGAGCCCAAAAACCTCAAGTGAGTCTGACGCTGATTCAGACTTAGCAGCTTCATATACTTTAGCTCCCCATTCTCCCGAAGAGGAGGAAGCACCAGAACAAGAAGATCAGAGAGTTTTGCGCAGATCTGAGAGAACAACCAAGGGGGTACCACCGAAAAGGTTTTCTGAAGAGTTTGCAAAGGCTGCGGTCACATGCAACTCTGGTGGGGTTTTTAAACCTAGCATGAAGTGTGCTGAGAGTAGTGGCACAAAACGCTGCATTTATTTCCTTACCTGACATTTGAAGGATCAGGATTGAAGGAGCAAGCATGTGTTTAAAATGGTTTGTTCAAATCTGCCTAATTAGAAATGTCAATTTGTATTTGAGAGGAAGAAATGTGTGTGAAGATTTTCCAGAAGCTGCTTATTCATTTGTGTGTTCACAATGTGTATTTTGTGTAAGCTACAGGTTGAGATTTATGTTTTAACTCTTTCCTAATAGACACAGAGTGGTTGTAGTAACTGTTTAATGATGTGATAAAGTGTCTTAGATAAGGGGGGAGAGAGATACCTGCAAATATGTTAACCAAGGTTATAAGCAGAGAACAACTTTTGCAGTGTGTGTGCAAATTGCAGTTATGTTAAAGATTATTGAATGGTCGGATGAAATGGGGGAGGATGAGGAGATTTCACCCCTCCCATACCCAAGAATCTCCTGATCATCTCCTGAGGTCTCTGCTGACTCTACAGAGAGGAGGAGCAATGTACTGCTCTCTACTTAATTAGTCAAGTGAGTGAGTCTCTGTGTGTGAGAGAGAGAGTCAGTGTGTCGGAGAGTGAGTGCAAGAGATAGTTTTTGGAGATAAGATTGCTGCTAAGAGCAGCTGCAGGCACTCAGAGTAGCATTGATATATGCTCAGAATATTTAGCTCTGTATATAGTTTGTATTATAGCTGTAGTTATAGAATAAAAGAAGATACTTTACAGAGCTGCTCTCCGAGTGGTTTATACTCTGCAAGACTCTGCAAAACGCTGCTGCGCAACGGCTGCATTATTGAGACAGTGAATCCGGTGCTCTCAGCTCCAAGCTGTGAGTCCACAGCACTGTGACCAGTTCCTGTGGGAAAGAAGGTCTCTGGCAGTGCTACCCAGCTCGCCTAGCCCAGTCGGGGCTGTAGTGCATGAGTCCAGTTGGTACACTGCCTCAAGGGTGATGCTGACAGAAGGTGTAGGTGCAGGCGATGGTCCAGACCCTGAAGATCTTTCGATCCCTTTCTGAAGGTCCTCTCCGTAAATACTCAGAATTTTTTCTTTATCCTCGGCTGTTTTAATTTTCACTTTCTTCCCTCTGAATGTAAAAGATAATCCTTGGGGAAATTCCCACCTGAAAACGATTGAGTTACTCCTCAGCAATTTTACTAACTCAGTGTAGGTGGATCTAAGGTCCAAAAGTTGTTTTGGGATATCTTTGTAGATCTCTGCTCTTTTATCCAAAATTTCAAGTGATTTTTCGTAATGCAGGCCTAGTATTTTGTCCCTTTCCTCCTTGGATCTCAAAGTAATCAAACAGTCTCTGGGCCTGTCTTTCCTTGTTAATTTTCCAAGTCTAAAAGCAGTCACGATTTTAAAATCATTTTCTTCCTCCAAAGGCCAAAACTTGGAAAATTCTTTTGTCAGGAACTCAATTAAGTTCCCTTGTTCTAGTTCCAATATTGACCTCAATCTCAAATTATTTTCCCGAGCCCGAAGTTCAATCATAGACAGATAGGCCTGCTGTTCTCCAATCTGCTTATGCAATGGTTTTACCTCCTGTTTTAGTTCTTCAGCTTTTTGGTTGGCTTCCTCTGCCAATTTTCGATTTTCTGCGGTGGCTTCCAAAGAGCCTTCAGTTTTCCTGTAGTTAGCAGAGTTAGTCTCAACAATGTCTCTAGCAAGTGTAAGAAGAGATGCTTCAGTGTAGCCGTTCCAATAACACTCAGCTTGTAGCAAACCAAAGCAACAAAGTATCAAAATTTGCAATCTGACAGTTCTGTTAAACAGGCAGTCCGACTGCCTGGGTTTCTCTGTAAATTTGTAGTCCCAGCAGAAAAGGTAAAGCACAGTCCATACTAAGAAGTAAATCACTTAAACAATTGGGTCCTAAATCTCCATAGAAACAGCTCCAATAGATGTACAGATTGATTGCTTTTAGCGCCTCTTCAAAGGCTCCAAGCATCAAAGTCCTTTGCTTTAGGTCTTAAGCAGAGGCGAGAGACGGACTTCCTGGTTGCGTCTCCCGCTTTTAGCCGAATTAACAATAATTTAGCCTCCAATTCTTTCTTTCTTTTCTTACTCACGGGTTGTTGCTTTCGAATCGGATGTTCCCAGGAAAAAAGGTCAGCACTCACCGACAGCGGCTACGCGGCTTCACTCCACAGAAAGAGCGATCGACTCACAGCACCGCGCCAGCCCTTCCACGTTCCGAGACCCCTTACGGGGTCTCTTCTGCGTTTCGGGGGGCGCTTCTGGTGCCCGCCGAGTCCCACGGCCACAGGCTTTCGCTGCCTGTGGTTTTCCGATGTGGGTCTCCGCTTCGCCGTAGCGGACGACCCGTTTCTGCGGAGCTCCCCCTTCGCAGTTAGAAGAGGGCAGCCATTGTCGTTCGCGCCACCTCCGGAAGTCCCCCACTTCTAACATTCCTCACACAGGGTGTGAGTGTATGTTCATTGGTGTGAATTTGCCTAAACTCCCCTGTCAAATGCCAATCAATGTCCCTGCAGTCATTATTAGCACTAGCTCAGGTTTCCAGACCATTTCCAAATTCAACTCCTTGCATAACACGTTGCAGTAATCCAAATGGAAGGTAGTCAGTGTTGATTTGTCCTCAAGATAATGCTGCAGGCCAGCACCTAATGCCATGACACCATAGGGCGGAGGTGATGGGGTCAAGGAAGGAAAGCCAACATTGCTGTGGTGTTGTGTTCGCAAAGAAAAGGAAGGATTGAACTCTGATGAATAAAAATACACACAGAGGCTTGAACCAGCAAGACTCTGGGAAGGGTGCGTGTAATTGTGTCTCTCTGTGCTTGTCCGTGTTTTTTCCGCAGCCCCCCGGCCCAGGTCATTTTATTCACAAAAAAGCTTTTACAGAGTGTTCCTAAGAACCAATCATATTTCTTCTGAGCATTTCCACAAACCCACGTGGGAACAAAGTTAGATCAAAAGAAATTATTTTAACTACAAAGACTACTACTCTGAGCATGCATACCTAATCTGAGAGTAAATAAAAGAGGACTAGAGAAACTCTGGAGATCACAAACAGGAGTAAACAAGAGAGGATGGAAGGATGGCAAGGAGACAGGCATCTTTATCATCTTCCTGTGGGCGTGGAAAAAATGTAGTGCAGAGAGAGAACAAGGATGGGATACATTGTAAAAAACAAGAAGTTCCAATTAAGGCAACAATGATTAGCAACCCATATATGAGCCGGGTTCGAAACCACCCAAGACCACAGAGTGTCCCATCAGGAGGGAAGAACATCCTGTGTGATGTTGTGTGCTGGTGCTCGCAATTGATCAATTTGAGTTTGCACATGGTAACTATCATCAGTCAAATTAAAACAGCAAAGATTAGACACAACTTGACATCCTAGATGCTGATGTAGCAAGAGATAGTCTTACAGAAGCTTTCAGTGTAATAACAGCTTCTCTTCAAATCTTCTGTTCTTGATTTAAAAGAGCTAAAGCATGTGAGGTATGATTTATGGATTTTGTCAAAGAACAAGCCAGGTGAGCACCCATGCAAGCATTGTATATAGGCAAGGGACTCCCATTAAGGAAGAAGCCAAGGAAGTATACTCTGCTTTGGAAAAAACCTGTAGATAGGAGTCACACATGTCAGTTAATCTTTAATTAATGTCAGTTAATTACACATGTCAGTTAATTAAAAGTAATCTGCTGAACACGTGAACAATTCCAACTGGCCCTTCCTGTGTCTAGACAGCAAGTTGCTTCCCCACTGCAATTCACAATCTGAGCACACGAGGTGTCTGGCGGTGCTGCCACTCTAGGTGTGTATAATGATATTGTATCCAGGGGTATCTTTTGTGTTACCTTTCTCCAGTCATGGAGATTGGTATAACTAATGATACCTTTAGAAATCCATTTAGAAAACCACTTTCCCATGTGTGTGGCATGTGCCATATGAAAGGCTGTG
This sequence comes from Podarcis melisellensis, assembly GCF_964234715.1. Classification (NCBI taxonomy): domain Eukaryota; kingdom Metazoa; phylum Chordata; class Lepidosauria; order Squamata; family Lacertidae; genus Podarcis; species Podarcis melisellensis. The sequence goes on from NC_138533.1 coordinate 18,051,461, forward strand.
TAGAAACTGGGATTATACAATTCCCTAAGGCAGTGTGCATATCATATGTTTCACTCAGACAAAAATGAGAGACATTAGCAACTTCAGCTAAGTGCATCCACATATTATAGCTATGACTAGAAGAATTGTCAGGAGGAAGATAGATACAGTGAGTACTAGGTATCAAGAAAACAAATAATATACATGTTAAAATCAGCATAGGGTTCATACGTAGCTGAGTAATTAGAGCTACTAAAAAGGTCTCTGATTCCGTTGGAACATCATAAAGCTGAAATTGTGTCTTGGCATCAGAGGTCAAGGTCTTCAGCATTCCCCATGTCACCTCCGGGCATCCCTCAGCCTTTCAAGGATGAGGATGGGTGCAATGGACTTTCGCACAGGGCTGCTGAGCCTGTAGATGCGGAGTCAGGGTCATGGTCCTTGCAAAGTCTGGAAGGGGATTCTGCAGGCCTTGTTGCCAGCTCATGTCTTGGCCAATAGGGATGGGTACAGCGACCTGGAATCCACACAGGACCTGAGAAAGTAAGAACAGTAGGGCATCCCTGCCCCTAGGTAAGCAAAGGAACAGGTTCCTCTCACTTCGGGTTGGGAAGCTGCTGGTACATCACTAGAGGGCATTCCAGAGGTACCTCTTCCCTACAATGGCGATCCATAGGAGAAAATTTATTAGGAAAGGAAACAGTTAATTTAAGGTAAAGTTAACAGAAGTTAAAGCGCAGGAAGGACATCCATCAACAATATCCTTAGCTTGTGTCAGAGGAATGAAAAAATAGTTTAAAATCAGCTGCTTAGCTCCCTGGTTGTCAATTGGATTAGAAAATAATGGACAGAAGGATTTCAGAGCAGAATCAGCATGTTGATTTCCTTCTGAAATTATATCCTTGAATTCTGTATGTGAGCAAAATGTGAGCAGCATAGAAAGGCATAGTTCTATGCATTAAGAGATATTTCAGTGTTGAGATCAAAGAGTAGATTAAAATCTAGCATAGGAGAAAGATAGGAATTAGCCAAATGTGATAAAAAGATATCCCACTTCACACAAAAATCACAAAATGCAGTGGAAGTGTAGGCTGGTCTCTGTCAGTTTTCTGATTAGCTGCAAAAAAAAAAAAAGCTAGTTATTTTCAGAAAGCCACTCCCGACATAAGGAGGGGGGTTGCGGGCTCACGCCCCATCTACATCCTCGCGGGGCTGGCTGCAGCCCCGCGCGACTTGGGGAATCCCGGGATTCATTAGTAGTCATCATTCACTGCGCCAGCCAATCGGCTGGCAGCGGGGTGCAGGCTTAGTAGGGGGGATTTAAGGTCGGGGCAGCCCATGCTCGCCCCTTTCTTTTCTTACAGCCAGCTGTGGTTTCCCACCCACCCTCTAGGTTGTCATTTGGACTTTGCTATGGGCTTCGGCTGGTCGCCGCAAGGGGCCTGGTAGGAGTTTTCCCACTTGGCTAATTGGCATTATTTTGGAAGCCACTTGGTTTTTTCACCTACCTCGTAGCAAAACGTCACAACACCTCTGGTTTTGGCGGTTAGGCATTGGCATGGGGGGGGGGAGGAACGCCATCACCTCCCCCAAATGTTGAAGGGTAGTTCGTTAAAGGACTCTGGGGGTCGTCGCCTCATCCGAAACCTATGGAGGCTAGTGCCTAAAGCACGCTCCTGAGACTCGTGATCCTGACTCATTAGGGAATCGTGATCCTGTTTAGAAAAAAGCAAATAATAAGCAGCAATATCAAATCCAGTGTTAGGCAATTCAGAGTGTAGCCACTCTAAAATCACTATTCTGTCAGCAGTGTCTGGGGGAAAAGTAGTCCTGTAGGTGAAAGCATTGTATTAAAAGAATCATGCGTATGAAGTGACCCCAAAACTCTGCAACTGCTGTAAAATAAATTCATTAGGAATTTTAAGTCAGGGAGGAAAGGAGAAAAAACAGTCTGCAAAAAGCGATTAAGAATGAGTCTCACTGTCTGAGGTGGAATCAGACCTGTGTGCTATGTCTTAATTGTATACACCACCATAGGGAACTGGAACTGAAAAGTAGCAAGTTCTGCTGTCATTAGATTCAAACCAGCACTGCCCTTAGCGGCATGGCACAGATTTGTCACAAGAGACTGTGTGTTAGAAGCAATAGGTGGCTCTGCTAATTTAGCTTCAGTAAAAGACTGACAATCAGCTGGCACAACAGTCTTTGTTTTCCCATTTAAACTCAGGCTGGAAGATTTGCTGCTAAAATGGAATACACAAGATGAAACGGTCAAATCAGCTATGATAAAATGGGCACAAGACATTGGGTACAATATTATGTTTGCTGACTGGGAAAGGTTATGGACCACTGGGTTGAAATTCACGGCATGTAATGCCTTGAAAGAAAATGTTATGAAAATGATATATAGGTGGTACATGACCCCAGTCAAGCTTGCAAAAATATACCATTTGTCTGATAATAAATGTTGGAAGTGTAAAGAAGCTGAAGGAACGTTCTTTCACCTCTGGTGGACTTGCCCTAGGGTCAAGGCTTTCTGGGAAATGATATATAATGAGTTGAAAAAGGTATTTAAGTATACCTTCCCTAAGAAACCAGAGGCCTTTCTTCTGGGTATTGTCGGCCAGAGGGTGTTAAAGAAGGACCGAATATTTTTCATGTATGCAACAACAGCAGCAAGGATACTTGTCGCTAAGCACTGGAAAACTCAAGATTTGCCCACACTGGAAGAATGGCAGATGCAACTGATAGACTATATGGAACTGGCAGAAATGACCGACAGAATCCGTGACCTGGGAGAAGAGGCCGTGGAGGAGGACTGGAAAAAAATTAAGGACTATTTACAAAAGTATTGTAAATTGTATGAATGTTAAGAAAGATGTAAGATTAATAATAATATGGTTCCATTAAACTAGTTAAAGGGAATATGAAGATAAACGGAAAAATTGGATAAGATAAATTTTGGATAAACATGAAGTCAAAGTTTAAGTTTTTAAGGTTTGGGTAAAATTATCTGAAATCAGGGAAATAATATTGGGAAACTTTAATATAAGAGTTGATACAAGGTAACAATTTGCTGGGTAAAGCTTGAGAAATTTGGAACGCAGAAACGAGAGATGTGAGGAAGTCCAAAGAAGTGAAGAAAATGTGTTATTGTAAAAGTATATGCTATTTTGTTTGTTTTATATAATCTATTGAAAAAATTCTTAATAAATATTTATAAAAAAATAAATAAACTCAGGCTGGAAGGCCATCAATTGTGGCATTGCCTTTCTTTAGCAGGATGCACTGAAGGAGACAAAGGTGCTGCTAGGAGCTAGATTTGTGAGTCTCGGTGTCAATATTCTGGCAAGGCTTACTCATTTGAGCAACATCTGTTTCTGGCTTCTGGTACATCAGCATTTTCATTTTCATAAGCCAATTGTTTCATTGAAACTTCAGAGGCATCAAGGTTTGGAATTAAAGTACTGGCTGCTCTTAGCCCATCAAGAATACCATGCAAGCCATTTTCTGTCACACTTCGCTTCCATTTTTTAAAAACTGCAAAGGGCAATGATTCATGGGCTCTCTGTTCCTGTGCATTCTGAACAACAGGAGAGACTGCTAATAATGGTAAGGTGTCAGCTGTTTTTTCTTCACTGCTTCCTTCTGCCATAATTGGAATAGTCAATTTTTGCACTGTGGTCTGAGCCCCTTGCAGGCATTGGTCCACCAAAGAAGGTGGCATGGAATTTACATTTGACCCAGGCAAATCTTTGGCAAAGGAAGGTGCCAATGGAATTACCTTTGGCATGACTTCAGAGGAGAGAGGCTGGAAATCTAGAGGCTGAGATGGAGGGAACAATATTATGATATTTTAAAAAGCAGCTAGGGATTGCAGCAATGTGGGAGCATTCACAGCTGGTGGCTGGAGCAAAGGGTTAGAGAGCTTTCCAACTGCGTCTCTACACAAATGCCAGGTGTGCAAAACTTGTACAGATGCCTCAGGATGTCTATGGAGTGCATCTCCCAGCTCATTCCATTTCTTAATGTCATAAGTACCCCCCTCTGGAAACCAGGGGCACAGTCTATAAATCTCTAACAACAATTTTTCTACTGGGGTGCTAGATGCTTATCATGCCCTTCCTGAGCTAGCAAAAATAATAAATTATTCCTATGCTTTTCCTGCACATGTGAAAGCTTGCTTCCCATGATCTTACCTGAAGGGTAATACACTCGCGTCTTTGGGGCTCGTTCCGAGCAAATGAGATCCTAAGTCCGGGTATCGTTTTGCAGGATATGATCCACCGCGACCAAGGGATAGCAGGTTGCTAGCTCCGAGGAGAGTCCAATCCTGGAGGTTTCCTTTCGCTGAGGTTTCCTTTTGCTGTGCCTCAAATGCTGAGGTTTTCTTTTTAGCTTTGCCTCACACGCTGAGGTTCCCCCCCCCCAAGCCTCACATGGTTCCCTTTTAGGTTTGCCTCACCTGGAGCACCACTCAGTGGCGTAGCGTGGGTTGTCAGCCCCCGGGGCAAGGCAAGTAATTTGCGCCCCCTAACCCATGGATTTGCACCCCCCAACCCATGGATTTGCGCCCCCTAACCCCCAGATGTTGCGCCCGGTGTGGCCAGCCCCCCTGCACCCCCCACGCTACGCCACTGGCACCACCTGAGGTGTTCTCAAAGTAAAGGAAGGATTGAACTCTGATTAATAAGAATACACAGAGGCTTGAACCAGCAAACTCTGGGAAGGGTGCGTATAATAATCTCTGTGTGCCTCCACCCCTCGGCCCAGGTCCTTTTATTCACAAAAGAAGTTTTACAGAGTGTTCGTAAGAACCAATCAGATTTCCTCTGAGCATTTCAACAAACCCCATATGGGGACAAAGTTAAACTACCAAAACTAATTAAGCACACATATTTCTGGGATAAACAAAACAGAACTACAAAGGAGTACATTTGGCAACCCCTGAGGTCATAAACAAGCAATATACATGATAAGGAGGATGGCCAGGAAGACAGCGATCATTATAACCTTCAGGTGAGATCTGTTCCCTGGCCATAAGATTAACATCCTAAGATTAACATCAGAAAAGCTACATCAAAGAAACTGCCCACTGTCTTTGATGACTCAGGATGCCTGCGAAGCAACTGGGCTGTGTAAGTGACTTGTCAAGCAAGAGAGATGGGCAGGAGAGGAAATGGCCAGAGATGCAGAGGGTTGTGGGATTTGATCAGAAATTATTGTCAATGAATTAAACCCAATCAACACAATGCATTCATCGTGGACACAATGGCTTGATGCATATTTTATTATTCCTCATAGTAGTCCCACCTGACCCCACACTCTGGATATTTGCACTCCTACGAGGTCATTCATTTCTTCAAACCTTTTAAGAACTGTATTACACTCTGCAAAGATTTCTGTGTGTTCCGGAGTGCAAGTGGCCCCCAACCAGCCAAGGCCATTATTCCGTGGTATCCATCTTGAACATGATACCATGTCACTGGCACACCATTGTCCTCTAGCCGCTTCTTGTACAACAGCCCATCGTCCCGGAATCCATCATATTCACAGGTTAGAATGAAAGCCTCCGGGAGCTGGCGGATTATGTCATCCTCTGCTAGAAGGGGGGAAAACATTGTCTCATAACCTCTTTTAACTTGTTCATAAAGTTCTTCTGAAAATGGAGCAGGTTCTACAGGAACATAGGCCCTAGCTTTAAATTCTTCCGGAATGTTATCAGCACTTATCCATTTTTGGTATTTCTCTCTCAAATCAGGAGAGACATGGGCGCCTTTCAGAATTCCATCTACATTCATTGTCTTCCCAGTGAGATATGTCAAACCAACTTTGACAGTTCTTTTCCGGAACATAGGAGGAACTGAATGGTTTTGCTGATAGGATGGCAGATTGAAGTCCATTCCTTGGAGGAATGGGTAAATGAGGACCTGAGCTCGCACTCTGGGGAGGTCCTCTCTGGTCACCAGTTCTTGGCAAATGGCTGCAGTAAAAGTGCCTCCACTACTCTCCCCAGCAATGGCAATGCGGCTGGCGTCCACTCCATATTCCTTTGCATTCTTCAGAAAGTATATTACAGCAGTTAAACTGTCCAGTACAGGGACTGGATACGGATGCTCAGGAGCTAAGCGATACCTAAAGAGAAGGCAAGATGTCATCAGCATTCATCATGTTAAGTCGTGGGCAAACATATCAGACGACACAGCGATTCTTCCAAAGCAGCTCTTTATTTGTAAGCTGGAACAGAACTGAACAGAGGAGCTCGGTCAGCCTGCTTATATAGAGCTCCACTAGAATGCAACAATAACCATTTTCTGTAACTAGACGATCACTGAACGTCACTTTCAATCCTTCATTTGATTACAAACTATCCAATCACTGAAAGTCACTTTCGATCCTTCATTTGCATAACTATCTACAGTATCCCCCTGCTGGCCCAGGGTGAGAACTGCAGTACATAACTCATCATATACTTTGCAGCATTTTCCTGCAATGGCATATATATCAAGGGTGGCACCCCTAGGGCCATGTTCCTTTCTATGCAACCTTCCTGGGGGCCACATGTCAGCTGTGGGTGGGACCAGAGAGCAAAATGGAAAGCAAATGCAAACTTTCCCACTGGACAAGTAGGTTGGTTCCTACACACAGCCACACACCTTTCTCTACCCTCCAACCAAGCAAGCAAGACACATTCACACCAGTCAGATGCCACACAAGGATTGTGCAAAGGAGTGGTATTGGTGCAGGGGTGGGGTCTGGGGTCAGAGGGAAATGAAGTGGCCCAGAGTGCACATTCAGCCCCTGTGGCTGATGCTCTGCACCCAGCGGCGTAGCATGGGTTATCAGCACCCGGGGCAAGGCAAGTAATTTGCGCCCCCTAACCCGGGGCAAGGCAAGTACAGTAATTTACTCTCCCAAGCAGCAGCAGCGAGGCTTCTCTTTCCCCCGCGCTCTGCCGGAGCTGCCTCTTTTCTTTCCTTTTTTCCCTTTCTCCAAGGCTTTTCGCTTTCTCTCCTTAATTGATTCCCCCTCCACACCGCGGCGTTTCCTGGCTGCTCCCCCCCCCTCTCTCCTCCTCGCTCTGCTTGCCTTGCCCTGCCCTGCCTGAGGGCGCCCTGAGGAGACTCCGCTCTCCTTTTTGACCAGGCGAGGTGGGAAAAAGGGGGAAAAGTCTCTTCCCGCCCCCTCGCCAGACTCCCTGCTCGGCTCGGCTCAAATTACCATAAAGCTCCTCTCCCCCCGCTTCGCCAAGCTGTCAAAGCCCGGCAGCAGCGGCAACGGCAGCAGCAGGCACAGCCAGACCCCCGCCAGCCAGCCAGCCCGCCCGCCCGCCCGGCTTCCTCTCCTTTTTTTGCCCGCAACAGAAGGCTTCGCTCTCCCCCTTCCGCGACCTCCTCGCCAAGCCGAGCGAGCGCGGGCTCCCTAACGCATGGATTTTAGTAGGGGCAGAGAGCTGCTAGTGCGAGTGCGCCCCCCGCCCATGTTGCGCCCGGTGCGGCCGGCACCCCTGGCACCCCCCACGCTACGCCACTGTCTGCACCCAAATATAATGCTAGTTCGGCATCCCATTCTCAGTGGCCGCTGGTCAAATCTGATTCCGACCATAGAGGCAGACTATAGCCAGCATAGCTAGGAGCCACTGGTAGCCTTATACTCTGCCCAATTATTTAATCCCTTTTCAAAGCCATCCACATTGGAAGCTATCTCTGCTTTCTGTGGGAATTAGTTCCATAGTTTAAATTTGCACTGTATGGATAAGTACTTTCTTTTATCTGAATCTTCTAGCATTCAGCTTCATTGAATGTCCACATGTTCTAGAGTTCAGAGAGAGCGACAAACACGTTTCCCCAGGACACATTCCACACGACATGCCTAATATAAGCAACTTCTATATTTTGAATGTTTCCTTGATTTCATTTTCCATCTCAGGAAAACAACCCCAGTTCTGAATCACCTCCAGTATGTCCCACCATGCCTTCCTGAGATCAGTGCTTCCCATTCTTTCTCCCCACTTTAAACCATATGGCCTTAAAGCCAAGAACTCCAGTTCACCCACCCTGGCCAGGAGGCTTCAATCATGCACCAAAGGTGCATTTTGGCAGTGAGGGCAGCCATTGGGAGAGATGATGTCCATTACTGTCGGGAAGGCTTGCCTTGTAAAGGGCTCTGAAGCCCTGGCAAATGACACTTCTCCCATTGCCCAATGTACCACTGCTCTCACTGGATGGTAAGTGTGGCTGACGGGACAGTTGGGAACAGCTTGAGCTTATTTGCCAAAGAGAAGTTCACCTTCACTCCAGCTGCACTTTCCCTCTCAACCACAGGGCCATTTTGCCTTAGGAGAAGAATCCTAATGGCTTTTTATGGGTTGATGTGGTGGTTTTCTGTAAAAGTAGTTTAATGGCCTGATCCAGCAGAGCTCTTCTTATCATTAAAGCCAGAGGGATTGGGTCCAAAGGAATAAAAATCAAAATACAAAGGTGAACACCCATTCTAAAGGTTGGCAAATCCACTATGTTGGCAAAATCAGCTTTTTTCTGGGCTCATGTGGAAGGGTTAGAAACTGAGGGGAAATACTCTTTTTTCTGCTACAACAAGCAAGAAGATACTTACTCAGCACACATAACCACTGAGTCAGTTTGGTGGGCAATGGAACGGCAGATCATTTCAGAGGTTCCTAGGGGGGAGGAAACACATCACACACTGCCTGCTGTGAGCAATTATTTGTTACAATCCATTACAAATTTCCTTGGTCCTTCACATTGAAAGCACTGTGAGTTGAATCCACTGTGAGTTAGTCCTACTGAAAGTAAACTGTTGAAATTAACAGATATGACCAATGCTTTTCCCCCCAGGGGGTACACAAGGGTATGCAGGACCGGCACCTCTTTGTTGTTGTTGTATAAATGTGTGGTACTTAACAATTTCATGGTGAGTACTGGCACCTCTCTTTCTAGAAAAAAAGGACTGGATATGACTAATATTGCTGTGTCATAAATGTCTGTTTTTAATGTCCATGGAGGCACAGGTCAATTCTGCGTCCAGGGCAACTGTTTACCAGCTCCATATGGAATGCAGGCTGAGACCCTACCTGCCCGCAGACTGTCTCGCCAGAGTGGTGCATGCTCTAGTTATCTCCTGCTTGGACTACGGCAATGCGCTCTACGTGGGGCTACCTTTCAAGGTGACCCGGAAACTACAACTAATCCAGAATGCGGCAGCTAGACTGGTGACTGGGAGTGGCCGCCGGGACCACATAACACCAGTGTTGAAAGACCTACATTGGCTCCCAGTACGTTTCCGAGCACAATTCAAAGTGTTGGTGTTGACCTTTAAAGCCCTTAACGGCCTCCGTCCAGTATACCCGAAGGAGCGTCTCCACCCCTGTAGTTCTGCCTGGACACTGAGGTCCAGCGCCGAGGGCCTTCTTGCAGTTCCCTCACTGCAAGTAGTGAAGTTACAGGGAACCAGGCAGAGGGCCTTCTCTGTAGTAGTGCCCACCCTTTGGAATACCCTCCCACCAGATGTCAAAAGAAAAAAAACACCTACCAGATTTTTAGAAGACATCTGAAGATAGCGCTGTTTAGGGAAGCTTTTAATATCTGAAGGACTATTGTATTTTAATATTTTATTGGAAGCCGCCCAGAGTAGGTAAGGAAACCCAGCCAGATGGGCGGGGTATAAATATATTATTATTATTATTATTATTATTATTATTATTATTATTATTATTATTATTTTATTATTATTATTATTTCATAAAATATATATGCTACTTGATTGTAGAAAACAGTGGAAGGTTTTGAAAAGTCAGTTGAGGTCTGGGGGTTGACGGTTGAGGTTTGGGAGTTGGGAGTTTAGGTTTGTCAGTTGGGAGTTGAGGTTTGGGTGTTGGAGAAGGAAGATGGTGGATTAGGAGTGGGTTGGTTAGTTGTATTGTGAGAGAGTGGGAGGAATTGTTAGGGAGTTAGATAGATAGTTGGGAATAATTCAGTTTGAAGTTGTAGGAACTAAGATTAGGAAACTGACAAGAGGAAAATAAACTGCAAGCACATGCTTGTTCCTGCTCTTAAAAATAAACTTGATTATTTGTTTATGTTAACAACTGTCTGGACTCCGTGTGTCCTCGTGAGAAGTGGGGTGGTGGCAGCGAAGAAAGCAACCGCAGTGGTGGCACAGGGTCAATAGACCGTGAAACGTCCGGGGACCATGTGTGATTGCCACAAAATTGGTGGTGCAGCAGTGGGATAACAACCGAACCTGCCGCCACAAAATTGGCGACAGCAACGGGATTCGATCAGTCTAAATGCCTGTGAGGGGAAACAATACACCTGGAGAGGGGAAGGGTAAAACCAGTGAAGAGATTACCTGGCCTGAGGGTGTGATTGAGGATAAACCCCAGATTGCCCTTTGGCCGAGATAACAATAAGAGCAAGAGATGACTAAAACCCCACCTGAAGCAGAAGTTCCACAGTTTTCAGAGGATTTTGAAAAGTGGAAATTAGTACAAGAATATAACTTGAAATTAGAGCTTGATAAAAATAGGCTTGAGAAAGAATTGGAAAAAGAAAAATTAAGGGCTGAGCAGGAAAGGGAACAGCAGCGGTTCCAGTTAGAGATGAGACGGTTGGAACTAATGGTATTAGAAAATAGTAATAATAGTAATAACACTGATGGGCAGAATCAAATGAAGATAGATTTAAAACGCTTTCCTGAATTTAGAGATAGGGATAGCCCAGAAGCATTTCTAGTAGCCTTCGAGAGAGCCTGTCACGATTTTCAAGTAAAAGAGGAAGATAAAATGAGGATATTGAGAGCTAGAATAAGCGGTCCTCTAGCCGAATTATATGCTCAAATGACTGAGGAACAATCCCGAAATTTTGAGGTGTACAAGCACTTAGTATACACACGCTTTGGGATTACCTCAGAGCAGTTGAGGAAAAAATTTAGAAGTGTGACAAAGGTGAGGGAGGAAACCTATGCGCAGATGAGGGCAAAGATAAAAACTTACCTCACAAGATGGTTAGAGCAAGAGAATGCAGACACAGTACCTAAGATTAGAGAAGTGATGGCGTAGGAGCAATTTTACGACACAATAAATGGCCAATTGAAGTACCTGATAAAAGAAAGAAACCCCAAGACAATAGAGGAAGCAGCGGGTTTAGTCAATAAAATAAATGAAATCTGAGACCATGGATTTGATGGGCCAAAATTTGGTGGGAGATATTGGTAAACAAACAAGAATAACTTTCAGCAAACCAAAGGAAAGTTTACCTCAGAAACCGATAAGAGAGGCAGCCCCTCATCGGGAAGCCCACATGAGAAGGCACACACCCATACAGAGTTTACTGAGGAAAAAGTAAATAAAACAAGTTATGCAGGACCCAAAGACATTTCATGCTGGAGATGTGGGAAATTAGGTCATAAACGTTTTGATTGTAAAACAGGAAAAGAAACATCTAGTTATAGTACCACACAGAAACAGACATATTGTATCCAGTCTGTGGAGCAGAGCCCAACTAGCCAGGTTGTCAAGGAAACAGACATGCCAACTAGGCCTGAGTCTGCTGAGCAAGTAGAGGCCAAAGTCCTGCACTGTTATGTGATTCAACAAGATAATCTCTTGTTAAAGAACGCTGGAGAGTATATCTGGATAGACAGAAAAAGATATCTCGGGTTAAAGGACATGGGATCGCAAGTCACCATAGTCCACCCGGATATAATCAGGGATGATGCCATAATTCCAGGAAAAGGAATGAAATTAAAAGGAATTTCGAAACAAGCAGAAATCCTAAAGGTGGCGGAAATAGATGTCAGATTCAAAAACTGGGCAGGGAAGTGGCAGGTAGCCCTGTCGGAAGAAATTCCTGCCCCTGTGCTCATTGCTTGGGACATTTTAGAACATGTGCAGAGTACTTTCATAGTTACCAGAGCAAAAGGGAGCCCACAGTCACCTAAACCTGAGGGGGTGGATACAGTAGCAGAGGCAGACAATGCTGAAGGACAGCAAGGGAATGATCAGTGTGAGGAAAGAAAAGACACCTTTTTATTTCCTTTGACTAAAAGTCAAACCTCAAGTTTTGCCAAAAAGCAAAAAGAAGATACTGAGTTACAAAAGTTCTTTGAGGCAGCCGAGTCGGAGAGGTCGTTAACTCCTGAGTGCCCAGAACGGTTTTGTTTGAGCAAGGGCCTTTTATATCGAGAAGTCCTTGACCCCAGTTAGTAATCCCTCATGCCTATAGAGAAAAGATTTTGCAACAAGCCCATAATAGCATTGTTGGTGCACACATGGGAGTTGTACATCATATCAACACTGGAGATGCTAAGCCAATTGCTTTTTTTTTTAAAGAAATATTTATTAAAGTTTTACAAAAACACCGTCTTCACTGATGCATCTAATGGCGGGATCGGGGCCATGCTCTGCCAACAGGGAGAGAAGGACGACCTGCATCCCATCACCTTCATAAGCAAGAAACTACTACCAAGGGAAAGACATTATTCGACCATCCAGAAGGAATGCCTTGCCATTCTATGGGCATTACAGAAGCTGAAGCCGTACATCTGGGGCTGAACTTTTACTTTATGTACTGACCATTCACCCTTGTTGTGGTTGAGGACAATGAAGACCAACAGTAAGTTGTTGAGGTGGGCCCTATCACTGCAAGACTTTAATTTTATGATTAAAAATGTGAAAGGGACCCTGAATACCGTCACAGATGCTTTGTCCAGAAGACCTGCAGCTGAAAGTTAACTGAATACCTAACATGTAACAGGTTTTTGTATATATATATATATATATATATATATGCTTTCGTAGATTTTCACGGGTACAGGAATGCAGGTTTTGGTGTCCTCGGGTGTCTTCCCGTGTAAAAGTTGGGGTGTCTAGGCGACGTTTCGACGAGGTCTCACTCGTCATCTTCAGGCTGGTGCTTTCGGCTTCTTGTTACTGGAACAGAGCAGGATCTCAGTGTTTGAGTTCCTATAAATACTGTATTTATAGGAACTCAAACACTGAGATCCTGCTCTGTTCCAGTAACAAGAAGCCGAAAGCACCAGCCTGAAGATGACGAGTGAGACCTCGTCGAAACGTCGCCTAGACACCCCAACTTTTACACGGGAAGACACCCGAGGACACCAAAACCTGCATATATATATATATATATATATATATATTACCAGAACACAGTGTTTGATGTGCAAATGTTAGATGTGATGTGAAGGGTGAAATGACAGGTTAGGAAATGTTTATTTGCCATAAAAATGTACTGCTGATTGATCACTAGGTTAAGTTATCCCTCCTGAGTCAATCTTCTTAAGGGGGGAGGAATGTGGTGTTTGCCCCCTAGGATGTGTCAAGGAAAGGGTTAAAATGGGTGTGAGGTGATTGGCCAGTGAGAATGCGAGGGGGGAGTAAAAGATAGAGTGGGAGGTTTTGAAAAGTCAGTTGAGGTCTAGGGGTTGATGGTTGAGGTTTGGGAGTTGGGAGTTGAGGTTTGTCAGTTGGGAGTTGAGGCTTGGGTGTGGGAGAAAGAAGAGGGTGGAATATTGTATTGTGAGAGAGTGAGAGGAATTGTTAGGGAGTTACATAGATAGTTGGGAATAATTCAGTTTGAAGTTGTAGGAACTAAGATTAGGAAACTGACCAGAGGAAAATAAACTGCAACCACATGCTTGTTCCTGCTCTTAAAAATAAACTTGATTATTTGTTTATGTTAACAATTGTCTGGATTCCGTGTGTCCCCGTGAGAAGTGGGGTGGTGGCAGCAAAGAAAGCAACCGCAGTGGTGGCACAGGGTCAATAGACCGTGAAACGTCCGGGGGCCCTGTGTGATCGCCACACTGTCCTTATGGCGAAACGGGTCGCTGGGAGAGGCACCATATTCTAGACTTAGAAGACCATGATAATATTTTTGGTTGGCACGCTTCATTATGGTATGAAAAGGTGAAAGTACATAAAGGATTTATAAATCATATAATTAGGGGGGGGAATTGTATAGAATATGGGATAAATAGAAGCATTTATTAGAGGGGAACCTCTTTGGCTCTCAGTGTTGGAAATCATAGAGGTAAAGAAAAATATTATTAATAATAATAATTATAAGAATAGAATTTATATACCACCCTATACCCAGAGGTCTCAGGGCGGTTCACATAAAAGGATTACAATATGATAGAATGGTGGACAATTTACAAAAAGTTATTAAAACAAGTGGGAGGAAAGTATAAATAAAGGAATTATCAGGAAAACTAACAACATGGATACAATATCATCATTTGAATGGAGTATTTAAGAAAGATAGGCTACAAGGGTCTGGGGAACAAATATCACAACTGGAGAGAGACCTGTTAGAAGGGAATGTAAAAGTGATGTCTATAATGTATAAAATATTGGAATGGGAGACAAAGGATGAGGAAGTAAAATCCCCAATGATACATAGTGCAATAGAAATTGGTCGTAATACAGACATGGAAGCATGGGACGATTGTGGAATATGGATATAAAATTTACAGCATGTTATGGGTTAAGAGAAAACTATAAGAAAATTAACTATCAATGGTATCTAACCATTGGCAAAAATGGCAAAAATGTATAAATCTAAATCAAATAAATGTTGAAAATGTAAAGAGGAAGAAGGTTCTTTTTATAATGTGGTGGTCTTGTAGTAAGGTTAAAGCTTACTCTGAAATGATACATCATGAATAGAAAATATGTTTAAAATAATGTTTGTAAAAAGCCCAGAAGCTTTTCTTTTGGGAATTATAGGGACAGAACTACCTAAACTGTATAGAAACTTGTTCGTTTATGCTACTACAGCAACAATAATGCTACTTGCCCCAAAATGGAAAGAAGTAGAAGTCCCAGCAAAGGAAGAATGGATACAGAAAACTTAAGGAATATGCAGAAATGGCAAAACTTACCAGAAAAATAAAAAACTCAGATAACAAACTTTTTATGAAAGAATGAAAATGGTTTATTGAATATTTACAGATACATTGTAAACAGATAAGAACATTGGCAGGATTATTGTTACAATCTGCAGTTTCAAAAGAGTATATATTTAAAGTAGAAGAATAAATTAAGTTAATTCGAATATGCAGAAGATATTAAAAATAAATATCCCTTCCTCCCCCCCCCTCTTTCTCAATGTGAAGTCCCAAAATTGTCACATCATAACTCCAGGCAGATGTTACTACATAATATCTGCTTGAGTTTGAAGATTTAGCAACTAGAAACACCTGTGCAAAAAGCTAAGCCAAGTCCTTTGGAGTGCAATGGGTCCATTTCATTATACCCACATTAGACAGAATTGTAGTCAAACCCAGATACCCAGACACACAAAAGGCAAGACATTATGCTGCTCTCTCCATATCAGGCCAACAAGCAAGAAGATGTCGTTGGATCTCACCATCCTCTGATCACTTGAATTCAAACTTTGAGCTGCCAAGGAGAACCTTGAAATGTCATCCAGGCCAATAAGTCAGTGAACAAACAGTTGCAAGCAGTATATCAAGAGCAGGTGTGAAGAAGTGGGTGGTCAGGGCAGCCCTCTGCTGCACCCTATCTGCAGGGGGCTCTCAGAGAAGGACTGACCATCCTAAGGTCCAGCTGGGAAGGGCAAGGGTGTCTATAAAAAAGGTAAAGGGACCCCTGACCATTAGGTCCAGTTGTGGCCGACTCTGGGGTTGCGGCGCTCATCTCGCTTTACTGGCCGAGGGAGTCGGCGTACAGCTTCCGGGTCATGTGGCCAGCATGACTAAGCCGCTTCTGGCGAACCAGAGCAGCGCACGGAAACGCCGTTTACCTTCCCGCCAGAGCGGTACCTAAAGCATAACTCGGGCATAGGCAAACTGAGCCCTCCAGATGTTTTGAGACTACAGTTCCCATCATCCCTCACCACAGGTCCTGTTAGCTAGGGATGATGAGAGTTGTACTCCCAAAACAGCTGGAGGACCGAGGTTGCCTATGCCTGGCATAACAATTTGCATGTGAGCTGCGACCCTTTTACCCTTACTTGTGAGTAAACTCTAAAACCAATGGGATACATTTCTGAGTAAGTGTAATGGGTAGGACAACGCACTATTAGGATTCAACATGCCCAGTCATTTGGAGATAGAGAGTGGGGGGAGAGGCCTCTCGAAGAGAGGATAATAAATCAAAAAGCAGCATTTCAGAGCATTTTTACACCGACCTGGAAACTCGCCCGTTGCTTCAGGGCAACAATTTCAGTCAGTGGTGGAGTTAGCTGAACAGACGCCTGGAGCAGCAGCCATGCCGTGCACCTGGGGGGGGCAGGGCGACCTGGGGGGCGCGCTGTGATCTGCTGTGGGCAGTGGTGGCAACTCGAGCCGCTGCACATGGGGCAGCAGGGCGAGCCCCCTACAGTGTGCCCCGGATGCCTCCTAATAATAAAAATGAAGCCTCGTGTCTGTGTTTAGGTGCTTCCACTCCCACCCCCTTTCCTTGCCTTCCGGGTGCAGGTGGACTCTTCTTCAAACTGGCTTTGCCCAAGGAAAGTTCCCCGTTTCCCCTCCCCACCTCCTCTCAGCCTTCCCCAGGACCAATACCAAGCTGCTCTAAGGGACAGCAGCATCGCATTTTCAGATTTGGGCCAGCCTCCCACCCTCTATAAGGGACACGGGTGGCGCTGTGGGTTAAACCATAGAGCCTAGGACTTGCCAATCAGAAGGTGGGTGGTTTGAATCCCCGCGATGGGGTGAGCTCCCATTGCTCGGTCCCTGCTCCTGCCAACCTAGCAGTTCAAAAGCACGCCAAAGTGCAAGTAGATAAATAGGTACCACTCCAGCGGGAAGGTAAACAGCATTTCCGTGCGCTGCTCTGGTTCGCCAGAAGCGGCTTAGTCATGCTGGCCACATGACCCGGAAGCTGTACTCTGGCTCCCCTCAGCCAATAAAGTGAGATCAGTGCCACAACCCCAGAGTCGGTAACAACTGGACCTAATGGTCAGGGAACCCATGTTTTTACATGAGTAGTAGGTGTCCTTTTATTTAAATTGCATCTCTGGGTTATTTGTGGGGCATAGGAATTCGTTCATTTTTTCCCCCACTTCAAAATATAGTCCGGCCCACCACATGGTCTGAGGGACAGTGGACTGGCCCCCTGCGGAAAAAGTTTGCTGACCCCTGCTAAGTACCTCTGTGATGGACAGCAAAGCCAGACCAGAGTTTGGTGATGCAGTCCCTCAGAATTCCACCAGAGGGCTGGAGCCTCTCTGAATGAGTACTAAGCAGAGTGGGAGGAGGAAAATAAATGGAGCAGTTTCTGAGGGAGTTTTTAGACTGGGCTTTGTTTGAGTGTCTTGGGAGAGTTTTATGCCAGGAGCTAGCTGGAGGAGCCAGGAGAAGTAGCAGCTGTGTGGATACAGCCTACATGGGTCTCATTCCAGTCAGGAGGGGAGAGATCTTCTAGAAAGAGAAGACTCCCAAACCAGTAGCAAGGGGTGTGGCAATCCTCAGGGTCTGTTATACTATTTACTTCAATAAGAGTATGTAAACGCAGTCAGTAACATTGGACGGCACGCAGGAAGTCACTTACACAGAATTGTATTAATTTGTTATAATTTTTATAATTGGGTTAAAATCTGGAAAATCAATTTAAAAAAGTGATGAAGAAGTTCCAACAAAAGAGGAGTGGACTTTAAAACTATTGGACTATATGGAGAAGGCGAAAATAAGAAACCAAAAAGATGAAATGCTTGTGGAGGAGTGAAGATCCTTTTCAGAATATCTGAGAAAATATTATAGTCAAATGAAAACACAGGCTGGACTGGAAATATAAGCAAAGGAAGGAGAATGATAAAGGAATCTAATGTTGGATATTTGTTATAGAAATGAGTATTACATTTAGTAGACAAAGGATTTGAACAGAAACATCATGGAAGTAAGGATGAGGAGTCAAAATGTTGAGGGAATATTGTATTGAAACTGAATTGAATTTGTTAAATTGTATGAAAATTAATTTAAAAAATATGTAATATAAAGAGAACAAGATGCTGCATGAAGTGAGCCAATGGCTTGATCCAGTAGGGCTTTGCTTATGTATTTATAGAGCCCATGGTGATTTTAATAAATTAAACAGAGTGGAATTTTTGATCAGATTTTTTCTTTTTACTTCAGGATTGGCACAATGAGGAACGATATTTCCCTCCACAGAAGGGGAAGACTGCCATAGGAAGACAAAGAATGTCATTCATTTCTATAAACCTTTTAAGAACTGTATTACATTCTGCAAACATTTCTGTGTGCTTGGATATTCAATTGCCTTCAAACCAGCCACGGTCATTATTGCATGAAATCCATCTTGAACATGATACCATGTCACTGGCACACCGTGGTCCTCTAACCGCTTCTTATACAACAGCCCATCATCCCGGAGAACATCGTATTCACAGGTTAGAATGAAAGCCTCTGGGAGCTGGCGGATTATGTCATCCTCTGCTAGAAGGGGGGCAAACATTGTCTCATAACCTCTTTTAACTTGTTCATAAAGTTCTTCTGAAAATGGAGCAGGTTCTACAGGAACATAGCCCCTAGCTTTAAATTCTTCCGGAATGTTATCAGCATTGATCCATTTTTGGTATTTCTCTCTCAAATCAGGAGGGACATGGGCACCTTTCAGAACTCCATCTACATTCATTGTCTTCCCAGTGAGATATGTCAAACCAAGACTGACAGCTCTTTTCCGGAACAAGGGAGGAACTGAATGGTATTGCTGATAGGATGGCAAATTGAAGTCAAATCCTTGGAGGAATGGGTAAATGAGGACCTGAGCTCGCACTCTTGGGAGGTCCTCTCTGGTCACCAGTTCCTGGCAAATGGCTGCAGCATATGTGCCTCCACTACTCTCTCCAACAATGGCAATGCAATTGGGGTCCACTCCGTATTCCTTTGCATTTTTCATAAAATGAATTGCAGCAGTTAAACAGTCCTCTACAGGGACTGGATACGGATGCTTAGGAACTAAACGAAATCTAAAGAAAAAACAAGATATCATCAACATTTGACATCATACTTGGGGCTGAGGTACCTTCAGCACCCCCAAGGAGGCTGGGTCCCCCCAAGCTGATTGACATTTCCATTCAAATGGCTATGTGCTCCACGTCATGTGATCATTTATGCAATATGGGACTTACCGTGGGGGGGGGCAATATTTACTCAGGTTGGCACCCCTGCCTTCACGCAAGCAAGACAAATTCCAGTCAGGCAGATGCCACTCAAGGAGGGTGAAAAAGAGGGGCAATGGTGCAGAGGTGGGGGTCTGCGGTGATTTCAGAGGGAAGAAGAGGAGTTTGGATGTGATATCCTGCTTTATCACTACCCCCTACCCTGCTTTTCCCAACCTGTAGAAGGACCAGACTCCAGTTTCTCATGGGACGCGGGTGGCGCTGTGGGTAAAACCTCAGTGCCTAGGACTTGCTGATCGTAAGGTTGGCGGTTCGAATCCCCATGGCGGGGTGAGCTCCCGTTGTTTGGCTCACCAGTGCAGCTTCATCACGCTGGCCACATGACCCGGAAGCGTCTTCGGATGGCGCCGTCTCCTGGCCTCTTAAGTGAGATGAGCGCACAACCCTAGAATCAGTCAAGACTGGCCCGTACGGGCAGGGGTACTTTTACCTTTACCTTTAAGGAGTCTCAAAGTGGCTAACATTCTCCTTTCCCTTCCTCCTCCACAACAAACACTCTGTGATGTGAGTGGGGCTGAGAGACTTCAAAGAAGTGTGACTAGCCCAAGGCCACCCAGCAGCTACATGTGGATGAGCAGGGAATAGAACCCAGTTCACCAGATTACGAGTCCACCGCTCTTAACCACTACACCACACTGGCTCTTCAGGGAGAACTGAAGAGGCCTGGAGTGGAGCATTGAGCCCCAGTGCCTGAGGTTTTCCATGATAATATAATGCTAGTTCACATCCTGTTCTCAGTGGCCAGTGGTCAATCATTGGAGAAACTCACAATCAGAACATGAGTCTTGTGGTACTCTTCCCTCCCACAGCTTCCAGCAACTGGCATTCAGTTCAGCAACTGTCCCCACCTGCAAAGGCAGGCTATAGCCATCATGGCTAGTAGCCACTGGTAGTCTTATACCGTGTGCATTTGTTTAATCCTCTTTTAAAGCCACCCAGTTGGAGGCCATCATTGCCTCCTGAGGGAACAAGTTCCACAGCTTAACTACACACTGCGTAAAGAAGTACTTTCTTTTAGGTGAATCTTCTAGCATTCAGCTTCATCGAATGTCCACATGTTCTAGAGTTAAGAGAGAGGGACAAAAACATTTATCTACCGTATTTTTCGCCCTATAGGACGCACCGTCCCATAAGGCGCACCAAGTTTTTTGGGGGGGAATAAAGGGAAAAAAATTATTTCTCCTCCAGGCGCGGGGCTGGGGCGGGGGAGGCCTGAGCTTCCCCCGACCCCAGTCCCCAAACAGGCAGCTCTCAGCAAGCCGTGGGAGCCCAGCGCTGGCTCCCGCTGCTTGCGGAGAGGTCCGCGAAGCCTGGAGAGCGAGAGGGGTCGGTGCGCACTGACCCCTCTCGCTCTCCAGGCTTAAGCGAAAGCCTGCATTCACCCCATAGGACGCACACACATTTCCCCTTCATTTTTGGAGGGGGAAAAGTGCGTCCTATAGGGCGAAAAATACGGTAGTTTTATGTAAGAGTAGTTTAATGTTCCTTATATGACGCCTTGGAAGGAGTTTTGTCTGAAAGGCAGGATAGAGATAATCGCAACAGATAGAATTAGCATAGATTGAGAAGCCATATCAGCCTCTCATGGTGGATAAGGTTATCCATGAATACTAGTCACAAGGCGGATGGGCCATCTCCACTATCACAGGAAATGCTTCTGAATATCAGATGATGTACGTTGCACCTGGGAGCAGTGCTCCTGTGTCTGGGTCCAGCTTGTGGGCTTTTCATTGGGATATTTGGTTGGCCACCGTGAGAACAGGATGTTGGGCCCCCTTTGGCCTGATCCAGCTTCTTATGCTTAAAGCCAGAGGGACTGGGTCCAAAGGCATAAAAATCAAAATACAAAGGTGAACACCCATTCTAAAGGTTGGCAAATTCACGATGTTGGCAAAATCAGCCGTTTTCTGGGCTCATGTGGAAGGGTTAGAAACTGAAGCGTGAAGATACTTACTCAACACACATAACCACCGAGTCGGTTCCATGGGCAAGTGAATGGCAGATCCTTTCAGAAGTTCCTGGAAAAAGGCACACAACCTTTAACAAGTTTTTTTTGGCAACAACTAAGCTGAACTGAACCCTTTATAAATGGGGCATCACTAGTTGAAACCCATTATGTACATTTTGTTCCCTCCTGATCAGCAGTTTCAATGGGTAAAACTCAGAACAGAACCAAAAAATCCATACTTTTAAAGCAAGGTGTGCTAGGAAGGTGTGCCTTCGTTTCATATCGTCAGGTGCCTTTGGCTAATTAACCAATAGACGGCCTTTTAAACTGTGTGTAGGCACAGGTTGTTGACATTGTTTGTTGTTATTCTTTGTATTGTTATAGATTTGGGGGGAGACCACCCTAAACCTTAGAAATTAATAAGTGGTAGGATTTTGATTATTATTTGGAGGAGGCATAGGCAAACTCCGGCCCTCCAGATGTTTGGGACTACAGTTCCCATCCTCCCTGATCACTGGTCCTGTTAGCTAGGGATATGGGAATTGTAGTCCCAAACATCTGGAGGGCCGGAGTTTGCCTATGCCTGATTTGGAGTATTGAAGGGAAGATTGGAGGCCAGGGGAAAAACACTTTCCAAGTCAGTGCCTCACTTGAATAGAGGCCTTAGCATGACAAAAGGGCTGGTGGCACATATGCGAGGAATTCTTGGGCCTGAGCAGAAAGAGGTTGTCAGACTCATGGCAATGGGGGGGGGGTTTGAGTTTTCAGGAAAAGAGTGTCTTTAGAGCGGTGTTTCCCAAGCTTGGGTCTCCAACTGCTCTTAAACTACAATTCTCATCATCCCATACTACTGGTTTGGCAGAGAGTGGAGGTGGTACCCAACTTTTGTAGCAGTATTCATAAAGATAAAAATAAAAACCTAGAGGCAGCACAAACCACCCCCACCCCTCCCTAGCAAACATTTCATGACCTTTACATTAAAGTATCACCCCAAATTCTCCACAAACAACAAAGTGAACCATTTCAAAAACATTTCAAAGAACTTACGGATGCTTGCAAATAGTGCAACCCCTCCATGAAGAAAGATGATTCCTTTCCTGTTCCCAGCAGGTGATGTCTTGGGCCAGTACAGCCTCACAGGCACCCCATCAAAAACCAGATCCCTTGTGATCATTTTTGGGTCCTTCACTTCTGGAATGAGTAGGTTTAGGATCCTGAGTATGGAATATCTATGGCAGATGCCCAGTTTTTCCAGAATTCCTCCCTGTTTAAACCAAACCATTTAGCATTTTAAATCAGCATTAGATATATGTATTGCATATATGTATTGCCTATGGAACAGAAACCGTGCATGGGAGATGACTGCGCTGTTTATCCTTTCCTTCCTCTTGGGATGGAAAACTATTCTCTTTAAACAGCCCAGAAGTGAAGCCCCTGCCCACTCCCCTTTCCTAGTATGCTTCCTGTTATTTCAAACCTTAAGATGCAACACAAATTGGGGGTATTCAGTGCTAGTACTACTCAGGATAAATCCACTGGAGTGCATAAGAACCTAAGCAGTGTAGGGGTGCAAATATCCAGTGTGTGGGGATCAGATGGGATTACTATGAGGAATTATAAAATATGCCTCAAGCCATTGTGTCAGCTGTGAAAGCATGGTGTTGAGTGGGTTTAATTCATTGACAGTAATTTCTGATCAAATCCCACAACCCTCTGCATCTCTGGCCATTTCCTCTACTGTCCATTTCTCTCTGCTTGCGTACACAGCCCAGCTGCCAGTTGCTTTGCCAGGCATCACAGCTGTCAACCGTCCCCTATTTGGCGGGAAACTCCCTTATCCCAGCGCCGTTTCCCGCTGCTGTCCTGGATTGATGATGTCCCTTAAATTTCCCAGGTTTCAAAGGAAGCAGCTCATCTCCCTCCCTCCCTGCCGGCCAGGGAGGAGGGAGGCTCCAACTGTGTTGCTTGGCTGTGTTGCTCACCCAATAAGGAGTCTAAGAACGACTGGGGGGTGGAGTTTGCATCCCTTGTGCCGATCAAATCGGCCGCGTTGCCTGGGTCTCGCCTTTGCTCGGCGCTTCCCAGTGAAGAGGTGACGGTGTGGTAATATTGAGGCTTGGAAGTGAGCAATAGCCCTGACGGAGCTGGTCTGGGAAAAGGAGAAAGGTCTGCTTATGGAAAGTAACTGCAGCACTTGCCAAGCAACGGTCAGTGGGACGGAATGAGAAGCAAGGAAAGGTTATGTTGGGATCCACCTCTGAATTACCTGATGCGATTTGCCAGGAAGGCCACTGGGTGGCAGCACATTACAAGAGACCGAAGCAAAATGACCGAAACATGAAAAGAGGGTGCCGTGATTGTTTGCAAGGGCAAAAGCCCACCTACAGATTAGCTGAGCTCTTTACTTCGGGACCTGTCATCCCGTATTCCGGCTGCTGATCCCTTATTTTCAAATCTGAAAGTTTACAGCTTTGCCAGGCATGCATCCTGGGCTGTGAAAGATAATGGGCAGCTTTTTTTGATGTAGCTTTTCTGATATGTTAATCTTAGGATGTTAATCTTAGGGCCAGGAAACAGATCTCACATGAAGGTGATAATGATCCCTGTCCTCCTGGCCTCCTTCTTATCATGTATATTGCTTGTTTGTGACTTCCGGGGTTGCTGGATACACTCCTTTGTAGTTCTGTTTTGTTTACCCCAGAAATATGCATGCTTACTGTAATTAGTTTTTGTAGGTTAACTTTGTCCCCACGTGGGGTTTGTTGAAATGCTCAGAGGAAATCTGATTGGTTCTTACGAACACGGTGACAAAAGTTCTTTTGTGAATAAAACGACCTGGGTGGGAGGGTGGACAGGAATTATTATTATATGCAACCAGTCTTGCTGGTTCAAGCCTCTGTGTGTATTTTCATAATAAGAGTTCAAGCCTTCCTTTACTTTGGGAACGCCTCAAAGCAGAGCCTGCTGGATTAGGACAATGGCCCATTTAGTTCCACCATCTCGCAGTTGTCAACCAGGTGCCCCAATGGGAAACCCACAAACCCGGACCCAAGCACAGGAACCCTCTCCCCTCCTGTGTTTTCCAGCAACTGGTGTTCAGAAGCATTGCTGGCTCCATCTCTAGAGCCAGAGCTGGTTAATAAGCATCCATAGCTATTGCCTCCATGAATTTCTCTATTTCTCGTTGCAAGCTATTCAACTTGGCAGCCATCACTGCCTCTTGTGAGAGTGACTTCCATGGGTTGAATATATTATGTGTGAAGAAGTCCTTTCTTCTATCTGTCCTGAATCTTCCAACATTCAGCTTCATTGGATTGTCTACAAGTTCTAGTGTTGTGAGAGACGGAGGAAAACCTTTCTCTCTCTATTTTCTCCATAATCTTAAACATTTCTATCACGTCGCCTCTTACTTGCCTTTTCTCTAAACTAAAATATTTCAAATGTTGCAGCCCTTTTTATAGAGCTGTCGCTTCATCCCTGTAATATATGTAAAATAAACTTACCAGTACAAATCCATATCCCACTAAGAGATTTAAAAGTATCAATGGTGCAGGACGGCTCATTCCTCGAGGCATGTGGGTCCTGTTAAGAGTATAAGAAACTCCCCACACTAACAGCAAGAAATGAATGAAAATAGTTGTATATAATATCAGCATCCACAGAGTTCCACCAAATGCCATTTCCCTTCAACTCAGAGGCACAGAGACAAGGACTTCGCCTTAGACAATGCTGGTGGCTTTTATACAAGAACAGTCGATGTCACCTGCAAGAGAACATCCTTGGCCAACCCACTTAATCTCTCAGCTGAGAAGAAAACAAATTGTTTAGGAATGTGGTAATATGGTGCAGGCTAACCATAGACTTGCTTAACAGTTTATCTTTAGAATGACTCGTGGTTAGAATGCCCGAAAACAGGTTGGCTGACAGTTGAAATGGATACATGCTTCAGCTAATATAGAGCTTGCTTATGCCCAGTGGTTGTCAGTATGTGGCTTTATTGCTTGAGTCAATGTGTAAAAGCATAGGAACACAGACCAAAGAAGGAGGATCAACAAAGGGGGGGGGGATTTTAGTATTTTAATTGGGTGGACATAGAATCATAGAGTTGGAAGAGACCACAAGGGCCATCGAGTCCAACCCCCTGCCAAGCAGGAAACACCATCAGAGCACTCCTGATCTGATAGGCTGTACACCCTGCACATACCCAGCCAATGGGGAAACAGGAGGGAACCTGCCTCGGGTATAAGGGATATAAGCTTCGGTCTTACTATTTTTGGGTGTGTCTGCTTTTGGACACCTGATCTTGCAAGTACGTTATTTTGTAATCGATAAACTCTCTGCTGCTTCACCAATCTTGTTCAGATTTTGAGGATCTCACACCTAACATTCCTCACACAGGGTGCGAGTGAATGTTCGTTGGTGTGAATTTGCCTAAACTCCCCTGTCAAGTGCCAATCAATGTCCCTGCAGTCGTTATTAGCACTAACTCAGGTTTCCAGCCCATTTCCAAATTCAACTCCTTGCATAACATGTTGCAGTAACCCAAATGGAAGGTTGCAAGTGTTGATTTGTCCTCAAGATAATGCTGCAGGCCAGCACCTAATGCCATGACACCATAGTGTGGAGGTGATGAGCGCAAGGAAGGAAAGCCAACATTGCTGTGGGGGAAAGGGCACAGAAGAAGAGCTCCCTTGTGACAGGCCTTGCTTGAATCAGAGAGGATTGTTTTACTAGCACTCTTCAATTTCAGTGTTTGCAAAGAGGAGAACTTTGGGCCCTTCAACTCAGTTGACACAGAAAGGAGCATTACTATCCACGTGTAGCATGTGGGTGAATGAGAAGTTCCTGCCTCAGAACACTGGGCCCTGTCAGAGAAGAAGTCTGACCTTTCCCCTCCTGGGCAGCCATCTTGTTCTGGGATGGCGGAAGCAACAGGCAAAGCCATCACAGCCTTTGGCAGAGGTGTGTAAATAATATATTGAGAGTGGAGAGGGCATCTGAAACCTGGAGAGACGCATTTATAACTCTGATACCGAAATCTGAGCAAGAGAGATCAGATGTAAAGAATTATAGACCAATCTCACTACTTAATGTGGATTATAAAATATTTGCAAATATTCTGGTTAATAGATTGAAAAAAGTTCTATCAGAATAGATACATAAAGACCAGGCAGGCTTTCTGCCTGGAAGACATATGAAAGATAATATTAGAAATACAGTGGAAATTTTGGGAAGATTAGAGGCTAAAAGAAATACTAAATACATTTAGAAAGAATAAGAAATACATTATTAATGTTTATTGATGCGCAGAAAGCCTTTGATAATATTTCTTGGCTTTTTATGGGGGGGAAATTGGAATGTATTGAGGTTGGTCAACAATTTTTAAACAGTATCAAAGCGATCTATTCTGAACAAAAAGCTAAAATTATTATTAATAATGTGGTATCGGAAGAAATTAAAATTGAGAAAGGAACCAGGCAAGGGTGCCCGCTTTCCCCTCTATTATTTATTTTGGTCCTGGAGGTCTTGCTGAATAGTTTGAGAAAAGAAGGAAAAGTCAAGGGTATTGTAGTGGGCTCTAAGCAATATAAATTAAAAGCCTTTGCTGATGACTTGGTTCTAACTTTACAGGATCCAGAGACCAGTGCAGTGAAAGCACTGGAGATGATACAGAAGTGTGGGCAGCTGGCTGCTTTTAAATTAAACAAGAGCAAAACCAAAGTACTGGACAAAAATTTAGATGAAGATGAAAGAAAAACCCTTATTAAAAAAAAGGCCTAGCATTTACGAAGGTTAAATATTTGGGTGTGACCTTAACAGCAAAGAATTTGAATCTCTATAAAGATATTTATGAGAAAGTATGGAATGCAATAAAAAGAGACTTAGAGATTTGGTCAAATTTAAAATTCTCACTTATGGGCCAAATATCAGTGGTTAAGATGAGTGTATTGCCGAAAATGCTGTTTTTGTTTCAAACTTTACCTATTATTGATAATGTCAAATGTTTTAAAGAATGGCAGAAGGTCCTGTCCAAATTTATCTGGCAAGGGAAAAAACCAAGAATTAAATATAAATTACTTACGGATTCAAAAGAAAGAGGTTTTTCCCTGCCTGAGCTAAAGATATATTTTGAGGCTGTGGCCTTCTGCTGGATTAAAGACTGGATTCATCTAGAAAATGAAGATATTTTGGATTTAGAGGGATTGGACAATAGGTTTGGTTGGCATCCATATCTTTGGTATGACAAAATAAAGGCCCATAGTAGTTTTAAGAATCATATAATTAGGAAGGCACTATACAATGTGTGGATTAGATATCAGGACCTTTTGGTAAGAAAAACACCCAAAAGGATCTCACCAATGGAAGCGCAGGCACAAAAAAAGGCACTGTTATGCAGTGGTTTCGCTCCTTCCTCCTGGCCTGGGTTCAGAAAATGGTGGTGGGGGATGAGTGTTCAGACCCCTGGGCCCTCACTTGTGGGGTGCCTCAGGGTTCCGTCCTCTCCCCCATGCTTTTTAACATCTATATGAAGCCGCTGGGAGAGATCATCAGGGGGTTTGGACTGGGTGTCCATCAATATGCAGATGATACCCAGCTCTACCTCTCTTTCAAATCAGAACCAGTGAAGGCGGTGAAGGTCCCGTGTGAGTGCCTGGAGGCAGTTGGAGGATGGATGGTGGCTAATGGATTGAGGTTGAATCCTGACAAGACAGAAGTACTGTTTTGGGGGGACAGGGGGTGGTGGTGTGGAGGACTCCCTGGTCCTGAATAGGGTAACTGTGCCCCCTGAAGGACCAGGTGCGCAGCCTGGGAGTCATTTTGGACTCACAGCTGTCCATGGAGGCGCAGGTCAATTCTCTATCCAGGGCAGCTGTCTACCAACTCCACCTGGTACGCAGGCTGAGACCCTACCTGCCCGCGGACTGTCTCGCCAGAGTGGTGCGTGCTCTGGTTATATCCCACTTGGACTACTGCAATGCGCTCTACGTGGGGCTACCTTTGAAGGTGACTCGGAAACTACAACTAATCCAGAATGCGGCAGCTAGACTGGTGACTGGGGGCGGCCGCCGAGACCACATAACACCGGTCTTGAAAGACCTACATTGGCTCCCAGGACGTTTCCGAGCACAATTCAAAGTGCTGGTGTTGACCTTTAAAGCCCTAAATGGCCTCGGCCCAGTATACCTGAAGGAACGTCTCCACCCCCATCGTTCTGCCCGGACGCTGAGGTCCAGCGCCGAGGGCCTTCTGACGGTTCCCTCATTGCGAGAAGCAAAGCTACAGGGTACCAGGCAGAAGGCCTTCTCGGGAGTGGCGCCCGCCCTGTGGAACGCCCTCCCATCAGATGTCAAAGCGATAAATAACTACCTGACATTCAGAAGACATCTTAAGGCAGCCCTGTTCAGGGAAGTTTTTAATCTGTGATATTTTAGTGTATTTTTGGTTTCTATGGAAGCCGCCCAGAGTGGCTGGGGAAACCCAGCCAGATAGACGGGGTACAAATAATAAATTATTATTATTATTATTATTATTATTATTATTATTATTATTATTGAAAATAAGTGGTTGAGATATTCAGATTTATTGGTTGAAGATGGGGAGGGATTTAAGTTAAAATCATTTGAACAAATCAAAGACAAGGTAAACTGGCTTCAATACTACCAAATTAATGAACTATTTAAGATTGACAAGAAAAAAGGTTTTGCAACTGAAAAAACCAAATTGGAAACGAAGTTGTTAGATACTAATGTTAAAAACATATCTAAGGTGTATAGTTTGTTATTGGAGTGGCATACAAAAGATGAGCAAGTAAAATCGGTTATGCTTGATTGGGCACAAGATGTGGGACGTAATATAATGTTGGAGGATTGGGGTAGACTTTGGAAGAAAGGGGTTAAGTTTACTGCATGTACAATGTTAAAGGAGAATGTAATGAAAATGATGTATAGATGGTACTTAACCCCTGTTAAATTGGCAAAGATCTACCACAATAATGATAAATTATGTTGGAAATGTAAATAAAAGGAAGGTACTTTTATCATATGTGGTGGACTTGTTCCAAGGTAGAAGACTTCTGGGGAAAAAAATTGTAATGAATTAAAAAAAATGATGAAACATACTTTTATGAAGAAACCAGAGGTCTTTCTCCTTGGAATAACAGGTGCTGAACTGCCCAAAAAAGATGTTTTATACTCTTTTTCTTTTTCTTTTTTATGCTTTTTCTTTATTATTGTCAATTTTTTATTTTGTTATGTTTATGTACTGAAAATAATAAATATTATTATATATATAACAAAGAAAAATTGCCACACACAGGGAGAACAAGGACATAGTTTGAGTTTCAAATAATAGCATTAAAAAATGAAGAGGGGGGGAATAATTAAAAAGGGAAAAAGAGCAAAAAAATTACCTCCCATTTGAATAACTTATAAAAAGATAAAAAAAAGAATAGTATTACTAAGAAGAAAAACAGTCAGTTAAAAATATTTTGCAGGTGTCCAAATAGAAAGAAATAGGCCTATCCATTTTCATTCATGTCAAAAAATGCTTCAATCTTTGTCTGAGAATAAGAGGGACTTAAAACAGAGATGTCAGTTTTGAGAGTAACAACATTGCCTTTAAGAAGGACGTTTTATCATTAGGAGCTGCTAGGTTCTCCTGATCATTAGGAGCTGCTAGGTTCCCCTTCATGGATCACTGCCTTGCTGTGGCGAAGGGGCTTGAAGAACTCAGAGAAGCTATGAACTATGCCGAGCAGGGCACCCAAGATGAACAGGTCATAGTGGAGAGTTTTGACCAAACGTGATCCACCTGGAGGAGGAACCGGCAAGCCACTCCAGTATCCCTGCCAAGAAAACTCCATGGACAAAGACAACAGGCATATAAAAGTTATGACGCTGGAAGATGAGCCCCTCAGGTCGGAAGGCGTCCAACATGCTACTGGGGAAGAGCGGAGGGCAAGTACAAGTAGATCCAGAGCTGATGAAGCGGCTGGGCCAAAGCCGAAAGGACACTCAGTTGCGGATATGCCTGGAAGCAAAAGGAAAGTCCAATGCTGTAAAGAAAAATATTGCATAGGAACCTGGAATGTAAGAACCATGAACCTGGGTAAGTTGGAGGTGGTCAAAAATGAGATGGCAAGAATAAATATTGACATCCTGGGCATCAGTGAACTAAAATGGACGTGAATGGGTGAATTCAGTTCAGATGACCATCATATCTACTACTGTGGGCAAGAAACCCGTAAAAGAAATGGAGTGGCCCTCATAGTCAACAAAAGAGTGGCGAAGGCTGTACTGGGATGCAATCTCAAAAATGATAGAATGATCTCGATACGAATCCAAGGCAGACCTTTTAACATCACAGTAATCCAAGTTTATGCACCAACTACTGGTGCTGAAGAAACTGAAATTGACCAATTCTATGAAGACTTACAACACCTTATAGAAGTGACACCAAAGAAGGATGTTCTTCTCATTATAGGGGATTGGAATGCTAAAGTAGGGAGTCCAGAGATAAAAGGAACAACTGGCAAGTTTGGCCTTGGAGATCAAAACGAAGCAGGGCAAAGGCTAATAGAGTTCTGTCAAGAGAACAAGCTGGTCATCACAAACACGCTTTTCCAACAACACAAGAGACGACTCTAGATAGATAGATAGATAGATAGATAGATAGATAGATAGATAGATTCTTTATTGTCATTACACAAGTGCAACATTGCACAAGTGCAACGAAATTGGATGCCATCCCTTAAAAAACAACAAAAGCAAAACAACAACAACAACCAAACAAACCACATTCCAGCCACACCCACACCCATCAAACTCCCAGGTCACACTATCGAGTTACAGCATTCAAAAAGGCCACAGCTCTTGGATAGAAACTATTTTTCAGTCTATTTGTCCTTGACTTGATGTTTCTATATCTCCTGCCAGAAGGCAGTAGTGCAAACAGACTGTATCCCGGGTGAGATGAATCCTGCAGGATGTTGTTTGCTTTCCTAAGACAACGGGAACCGTACAGTTCTTCCAAAGATGGGAGAGGATGACCAATAATCCTTTGGGCTGTGGTTATGACCTTCTGGAGCACCTTCTTCTCCCTAGCTGTACAACTGGAGAACCAAGCACAAATACAGTATGTGAGAATGCTCTCTATGGAGCCTCGGTAGAAGGACACCAGCAGTCTCTCACTCAGATTGTTCTTCTTTAAAAGTCTGAGGAAATAAATTCTCTGCTGGGCCTTCTTCACCAGAGCAGTGGTATTTGCGCTCCAAGTCATGCCCTGATCGATAGTCACTCCCAAAAACCTGAATTCCGCCACCCTCTCCACCCGTTCCCCGTTGATATACAAGGGCTGAATGTCCGCCTTTTTTTTCCTGTAATCCACCACCAATTCCTTGGTCTTAGCCGTATTAAGAGCCAGATTGTTCTCTCCACACCAAACACAGAGCCGCTCCACCTCGTCCCGATAGGCGGACTCATCCCCTCCTGAAATGAGCCCCACCACCGTAGTGTCATCAGCAAACTTGATGATTTTGTTGCTGGAATAGATGGCTGTACAGTCATACGTATAGAGAGTATAGAGCAGGGGACTCAACACACAACCCTGTGGTGAGCCGGTGTTAAGGCTAAGGGCTTTGGACATATGTGACCCTACTCTAACCCTCTGAGAACGTTCTGACAAAAAATCCAAAACCCAGAGACAGGTGGAGTTGGAGAGTCCAATCGCCTCTAGCTTGGACACCAGTCTATGGGGGAGGATAGTGTTAAAAGCAGAGCTAAAATCCACAAACAGCAGCCTCACATAACTCCCCGGCTGCTCCAGATGGGACATCACAAACACGCTTTTCCAACAACACAAGAGACGACTCTACACATGGACATCACCAGATGGGCAGCATCGAAATCAGATTGATTATATTCTCTGCAGCCAAAGATGGAGAAGTTCTATACAGTCAGCAAAAGCAAGACCTGGAGCTGACTGTGGCTCAGATCATCAGCTTCTTATAGCAAAATTCAAGCTTAAACTGAAGAAAGTAGGAAAAACCACTGGGCTGGTAAGATACAATCTAAGTCAAATCCCTTACAGTGGAAGTGAGGAACAGGTTTAAGGATTTAGATTTGGTGGGCAGAGTGCCTGAAGAACTATGGATGGAGGCTTGTAACATTATACAGGAGGCAGCAACGAAAACCATCCCAATGAAAAGGAAATGCAAGAAAGCAAAGTGGCTGTCCAATGAGGCCTTACAAATAGCGGGGGAGAGAAGGCAAGCAAAATGCGAGGGAGATGGTGAAAGATACAGGAAATTGAATGCAGATTTCCAAAGAATAGCAAGGAGAGACAAGAAGACCTTCTTAAACGAGCAATGCAAAGAAATAGAGGAAAGCAATAGAATAGGAAGAACCAGAGATCTGTTCAAGAAAATTGGAGATATGAAAGGAACATTTCGTACAAAGATTTCCATAATAAAGGACAAAGGTGGAAAGGACCTAACAGAAGCAGAAGACATCAAGAAGAGGTGGCAAGAATACACAGAGGAATTATACCAGAAAGAAATGGATGTCTTGTATACCCCAGGTAGTGTAGTTGCTGACCTTGAGCCAGACATCCTGGATAGTGAAGTCAAATGGGCCTTAGAAAGCACTGCAAATAACAAGGCCAGTGGAAGTGATGGTATTCCAGCTGAACTATTTAAAATTTTAAAAGATGATGCTGTTAAGGTGCTACACTCAATATGCCAGCAAGTTTGGAAAACTCAGCAGTGGCCAGAAGATTGGAGATCAGTCTACATCCCAATCCCAAAGAAGGGCAGTGCCAAAGAATGCTCCAACTACCGCACAATCGCACTCATTTCACACGCTAGCAAGGTTATGCTTAAAATTCTACAAGGAAGGCTCAAGCAGTATGTGGACCGAGAACTCCCAGAAGTGCAAGCTGGATTTAGAAGAGGCAGAGGAACCAGAGACCAAATTGCAAACATGCGCTGGATTATGGAGAAAGCTAGCGAGTTCCAGAAAGACATCTACTTCTGCTTCATTGACTATGCAAAAGCCTTTGACTGTGTCGACCACAGCAAACTATGGCAAGTTCTTAAAGAAATGGGAGTGCCAGATCACCTCATCTGTCTCCTGAGAAATCTCTATGTGGGACAAGAAGCTACAGTTAGAACTGGATATGGAACAACTGGTTGGTTCAAAATTGGGAAAGGAGTACGACAAGGCTGTATTTTGTCTCCCTGCTTATTTAATTTATATGCAGAATTCATCATGCGAAAGGCTGGGCTGGATGAATCCCTAGCCGGAATTAAGATTACCGGAAGAAATATCAACAACCTCAGATATGCAGATGACACAACCTTGATGGCAGAAAGTGAGGAGGAATTAAAGAACCTTTTAATGAGGGTGAAAGAGGAGAGCGCAAAATATGGTCTGAAGCTCAACATCAAAAAAACAAAGATCATGGCCACTGGTCCCATCACCTTCTGGCAAATAGAAGGGGAAGAAATGGAGGTAGTGAGAGATTTTACTTTCTTGGGCTCAATGATCACTGCAGATGGTGACAGCAGCCACGAAATTAAAAGACGCCTGCTTCTTGGGAGAAGGGCAATGACAGGCCTAGACAGCATCTTGAGAAGTAGAAAGGTTCGTATAGTTAAAGCTATGGTTTTCCCAGTAGTGATGTATGGAAGTGAGAGCTGGACCATAAAGAAGGCTGATCACAGACGAATTGATGCTTTTGAATTATGGTGCTGGAGGAGACTCTTGAGAGTCCCATGGACTGCAAGAAGATCAAACCTCTCCATACTGAAGGAAATCAACCCTGAGTGCTCACTGGAAGCACAGGTTGTAAAGCTGAGGCTCCAGTACTTTGGCCACCTCATGAGAAGAGAAGACTCCCTGGAGAAGACCCTGATGTTGGGAAAGATGGAGGGCACAAGGAGAAGGGGGCGACAGAGGACGAGATGGTTGGATAGTGTTTTCGAGGTTACCAGCATGAGTTTGACCAAACTGCGGGAGGCAGTGGAGGACAGAGGTGCCTGGCGTTCTCTGGTCCATGGGGTCACGAAGAGTCGGACATGACTAAACAACTAAATAACAACAACAACAGGTTCTCCTGAATCAGCTTTAGAAGTTGAACCTGATCCAATATCTCTTTAAGAACTTTAAGAGTAGAGGCTTCGCCTGCAATTGTCCCCCCCCCCCAAGGAGGCATCTCATTAAGGCAAGGCAAAATAAGCTAAGAACTCCTTTACCCATATATTATGATCAAAAAATGAAGTCTTCCAGAAATTATCCCACACCATGCTACTGCCACAGTAAGCTTGATAAGCTTCCTGTTTTTTTCAATGGATTTCTTTTGGGGGGAGATTAACACAGGTAGCTCTCTTGTTGATTAAATTAAGCTATGCCTTGGAATTGCAGCGAATTCACAGCTGCATTTCATCTTGTTTCCAGAGCCACCATGGGCATTTCTGGCACCCAGTTGCCATTGAAAGAATACAGCACGCAATGGCTGTTCACAGTTGCGTGCCTGTGAAGGTGGAATGCAAAATGCGAAGACGTTCCAATCTCTGGCACTTCCAGTTAGACCTCCTCACTAGAGACCTGCCCCTTTCCAACTCCTCACGCAGAATCACTTCCAGTGATTTTGCAACTCCCACACACCCCGAAACAAAGCAGACCTTAGGATCTGTGAGCAGGGTACAGTCCAGTAGTTCAGCACCATCCTCCTCCTCCATACACTTAGCCAATTCTCCTTTTGGCTTGGCAACAAATGCTGTAAAATTAATTACCGTATTTTTTGCTCTAGAAGACACTTTTTCCCTCCTAAAAAGTAATATGTGTGTGCATCTTATGGAGCGAATGCAGGCTGCGCAGCTATCCCAGAAGCCAGAACAGCAAGAGGGGTTACTGCTTTCAATGCGCAGCGATCCCTCTTGCTGTTCTGGCTTCTGAGATTCAGAATGGTTTTTTTTGTTTTCCTCCTCCAAAAACTAGGTGCGTCTTGTGGTCTGGTGCGTCTTATAGAGCGAAAAATATGGTATCTGGTCTGTTAAACTCCAAATCCCTTTTGCCTGCCCTGAATACCCTGCCTATCAATTAAATTGAGTAATCTGTTTTAGCATGATGAAAGAAGCATTTCTATCCCCATTAAACCTCTTGCCGTATCAGTCCTCAGCTACCTTTTGTTCTAAACTAAAAAAGCCACCTGGTAGTTTCGTTGGTTAGTGTGTGGTGCTGATAATGCCACGGTTGCAGGTTCAGTCCCCATATGGGACAGCGGCATATTCCTGCGCTGCAGGGGGTTGGACTAGATGGTCCTCAGGGTCCCTTCCAGCTCTACAATTCAACATGTTCTATTGTATTACCCCTATAGAAATGCAGCAAATGGGGCCTGTGGTGCAAATCACAAGAGAATCCTACCCACCCACCAAATGTGGTCTGCCATATATGATAGAATCATAGAAGTGTAGAATTGGAAGGGACCTTGAGGGTCCTAAATTCTGGACTAAAGCTTCAGCATCCAAGCTGCTTAAAAACCTCCAGTGGAGGAGACCACAATCTCCCGAGGGAGACTGTTCCACTGTCAAACAGTTTCTACTGTTCTTCCTAAGGTTCAGTTGGAATCTCCTTTCTTGTAACTTGAATCCATTGGACTGAGCTCTACCTTCCAGCGCGGGAGGAAAACAAGCTTGCTCCATCTTCCATGTGATATCCCTTTCGGTATCTGAGGATGGCCATCATTATCTCCCCCCAGTCTCCTCTTCGCTGAACATACCCAACCCCCCCCCCCAATCGTTCCTCTTCTTGACCCTTGGTCATCGTGACTGCCCTCCTCTGCACACATTCCATCTTATCAATATCCTTCTTAAATAGCAGTGCCCAGAACTGGACAGAGTTTTTCAGGTGCGGTCTGAGCACAGCAGAATAGAGTAGGACTATTACTTCCCTTGACCAGGACACTATAATTCTCTTGATGCAGCCTAGAACAGCATTAGCTATTAGCTAGTGGGAAAGGGATTAAAAATAAAAAAGGGAACCCATACGAAGTCACTGTGGCACAGTACTCTGATCTTTTAAACAATACGCTGGACAGGCACAAAGGCAGGAAAGCGATAGGTAGGTCTTGCCTCGAAGCAGAGTGAGATTATCCACATCATCCACTGATCTCCCTGCCAAGCACACGGGAGAACTGGCTCTCTTCAGCCAAGTGGGGAATGCCATGGCAGGCTGCATGCCTACAGAGAATAAATGAACTCCCCACACATACACAAAGAGAAAGGGGGTGGGGAGAAGACAGATGCTTTGTGCATTTTATTCCTGGATAAAAACTTGTAATTTCTGTTGCAGATTACACTGCCCTCAAGAGCCTCTTTAGCAACCAGATTTTTAAACACTCTGAACTAAAACCGGGGGGGGGGGGAGAAAGGGAATAAAAAAGGGGGGGGAGAACTATCAATAGCATCCCACAGATGTGAAGGATTCCCCAACCTCCCTTCTTTGCCCTGGTTCTTTCGAAAAGCATGCAACACAGAGACCACTCCACCAAAGTCTGCTGCATCAAAGCACCTTTGACTGGAGGACCAATGGCAAGTACTGGGAGTTGTGGCCGGGGAGAGGAGGGTGGAGAAAAATAGCAAGACATGTTTTTGGATGCATCAAGGAGGCAGCTCACATTCCAAAGGAGGGAGGCTGATAAGAAAACATTATTCCAACCCAAAAGCCACCACACCTTATGAGCAGGACAGCTCAGCACCTCTTTTCAATGGCAAATGCTCTCAGGTAATCTCAGCCGCCCACCCCAACTCCACATCTTGACATCCCATAACCACTAAAGATAAAAGCAGGAAGGCAGCGTGATGCTCAAGTCCATCCAGGTTTGAGGCGCTGGAGTCACTGTGCAAAAGGACCACTCCTTTTTTTCTGCCTACTGAAATTTCCAAATCGTGTGCCTTTCTCATTAATTAGAAAAAGTCTTTTGAGTTGACCGGAGCAGATATTCCCTTCATATTTTGCTTTTGGTCGGAAGGCAGGTGGGCGGGGGAGAAAAGAAATAAAGCTTTTATATGATTTAAAAAGCGAGCTAATCCAACACAATTATTTGGGTTATCTAGAAGTTACACTTTGACCAGTTAGAATAGGAGCCTCATTTTGGGGGGAACAGGGTGTGGGTGGAGAGGGAAGCAGGGGAGAAACATGTCTCAAAATGGCTGTTTTTCAAGAACTGGAATCATCCATGCACAAGGCAGTTTTTGAAGCATTTCAGAGGAAAACATAGAACGGGATGCACTGAACTGAAGGGGGGGAGTTATTGTTCCAGTTTTTAAATTCATGGACAGCTGTCGGAGGGCCTGACAATGACAATCCTCGAGAGGTCTGTGTTTTGATATCATGTCGCAGACTGGAGGGGCCTACGACGTTAGGAAGGCTGGGAGCCCAAGAGTCTCTCAATGGCGGCATTGATGTCTCCCCCAGTGGCAATGAGCGCCTGAAGGTTTGCCTCACGGTTGATGAAGCCCATTGCATTGAGCTGCTCAAGCTGCTGCTGGAACCGGACCTCTGGACTCTGCGCCTGCCATGGGGGGGGGAGGGAGGGAGGGAGGGGGAGGGAGGGGGAGGGAGGGAGAGGGAGAGAGAGGGAGGGAGAGAGAGAGAGAGAGAGAGAGAGAGAGAGAGAGAGAGAGAGAGAGAGAGAGAGAGAGAGAGGAGGTGAACTGTACAGTAAGCATGGCTCAAGGCAGGTAATCTGGCACAGACTAAGCGGCCTACTCAAACCCCTCAACTGCAACCCCTGTCCTCATGCACCCATGGCTTCCAGCAGCCCTTTCACACCCAGAAGATCACTGTAGTCTGTGAGATACTCTCTTCTGCGACTAAGACAGTATGGTCATTCCTGGATTGCGATAGCTTGACTAGTGGTCCATGCATTGGTAACCTCATGGTTGGATTACTGCAACATGATCTATGGAGGGGCTACCCTTGGGGTTTATCCAGAGGCTGCAGCTGGTGTAAACTCAGCAACTCGGTTGCCTGTGGGGACCAACTAACACCAGCAAATAACACCTCACTTGTGGGCTTTGCCCTGGCTGCCCATTTGCTACCTGGCTAAGTTCAAGGTGCTGATACTAACATGCAAGTCCCTATGCAGCTTGGGACCACGGCCCTTGAGATGGCACTTTGTTTTTTATACACCCAGTAGCAGAGTTGAGAAAGGCTGTGCCAGACAGGAATAGAAAGTGCTGGGCTGTGCGATGAAACATCAGATTCATATGTCTGCCTGAGACTGCACTGCACCCAACCAAAAGGGGTCAAGGGAAGAAGAGACAAAGATTCAGGAGAGAAATGCACCACTACCTACTTGAGAATTTGCACCGGCCAGTAGCTGGATCATGTGCTGCATGAGCTGCTGGTGGGGGTTGCTGTCCCCAGCTGGAGAGGCACTAGCAGGTGTTGAAGCGGAGGAGATGGGGGTCTCGGGGATTGTGCTTCCTCCGGCAGAGGGTGGAGGGACGCGAGGGGCTCCAAAAGTCCCAAGGCTGCAAGATGAGACAGGGGGAAGCTACTTAGCGCAAGGCAGCAAATCCCTGAGGGAAGGCGGCCGACTTTAGGGACCTGAAGCAAGTCTTAATAAGTAACGTAACAAAAAGCCAGAAACAGTATTGTCTTTACCCCGCCGTATTACATCACACACAGAATTTCTAGGAACAGACTTGCCACATATATTGTTGACACAAACAATATGCATCGTGTTGTTCCCAGGACGCCCACAGAAAGGACTTCTATGTTGATCTTAGTAGCTGAAAGCGGGAGGAGCAAGAACCTCCTGCTGCTTTGCTGCCCTTCTTCAGAGGCTGAAAGCTGCAGTAGTGCCCCCAAGGCCTGAGTCAGCTCCTACGTTACCTGGAAACCAGTCCCGGGGCCTCCGTTTGCAGCGTTTGGAGCCCCTGCTGGATCTGCAGCAGGGCCTGCATGGCACGAGGGTTGGTCAGGATCGAGAGAGAATCAGGGTTCTGCATCTGGGGTGGGGGCGACAAAAATCACAAGTGAGACACCAGTTTCAAGGGAACATCTCTTGGATGTCTTCTACTCTGGTCCTTTAGTCATAAAGAAAGCTTAAGATTTGGGATACAATTCAACCACATCTTTAACACATTTAACTAGAGAAATTCCAACCTTGCACGGTTGAAGGCCAGCTGGTTGAAACTGCACAAATGAAATGCACACCAGTTTTTTCCGGTGTGAAAAAGCTCTCTGCCTTGTACACCAGGCAAGAAGGTCCTCTTGGCACACCAGCTCTGAAAGCCTGGAAATGGTCGCATGAGATCTCTGATAGGCCTGTGCTATCTTGCATCCCAGAGCCGGCGTGCTGAGCAGGCCTTGCTGAGTAAGCAAAGCAGAGAGCTCAAAAGTTCTAAGCTTTTGCTTACAGCTCAAGGCCCACTCAGCTCACTGACTCCTGAAGGCAAGGGATGCTTCTGTGGGGGACGTTCCAAGGGTTTGAGTAGATGCATTTTACCCCTGTGTAAAATTTGCCGGTACTGTATTGGCTACCGGAAGGGTTTGATACTACTGCCAGTACCGTGAAACTGCTAGACTGTCACTGAACGGCCATCACTGTGTTTCTCTAGCAGGGGTGCTTAGCCCACAGCCCAAATCTGGCCTCCTTTCACACGTCCCCACACAATTTGTCTTGTTACTATTACTTTAACAGTTTTACTAATGGCTACCGCTGTGATTTGATTATGCCAAAAGGTTTTTATGCCCCCTCCACCATGGGTCAAATGCAGCCTTCAGCCTGAAAAAGGTCAGCGGTCGACCTCTAATCCTATAGATTACCATTGTTCACTTATAACGTAGCTCTTGGTAAAATTCAAAACAAGCAGTTTTTCAATGTTAACTGAGCTTTCAGATGAGAGCTTAGTGATTCTGTCTCATAGCATTCTAAACAATCCTATACCTTAAAATATGACTATTTTATTAAAATACGATGGTTTCCATCCTGCATTTTATTCAAATACTCAATTGCATTTTTTGCCATCTGGTGATATTCAACCTTTGGGGGGTTTTCACTGGCACTGGGCAACCTCCTTTTTCATTTTTGTCCAGTCACTGGATACACTAGATTTTAGTATCAGTTCAACTGCCACCAAGGCATGCCGCTCCCTGTGTCTGTCAACTGCAGTTATTGCAGACACAAACACAGCGGTAGAGCACACTATTTGAATACAAAAGGTCCCAGATTCAATCTCTGGTATCTCAAATTAACAACAGATTATCATTATCAATATGAGGCACCCAAGGTGGCTCACGATAGGATCAATTTTTTAAAAAACAACAACAACAACAACCACAACCACAACAACCACAATCAATAAATCTACAAATAAAATGGCAGCAACAACAAACTCTAACAGAGAATGTAAACTAAATAATAGCAAAGGAACTAGATGAAAAGTCAGGAATGAAAAGGCTGCCTTCAAACAAGTTTTGCTTTGTTTTTCAACTAACCACAGTTTCTTTTTATACTTGAGCCCAACTGAACTGTGGTTAGCCTTAAGTATGGCATGTTGAAAACTGAAGCAAAAGCTTCCAATATCTAACACGCGTGGCTGCGTCAAGAGTCGGAGTGGGGACCACACCAGCCCAATGCGGATGAACGTAATACTGAGTTTAGCATTCCATCCAAACCCCAACATCCAACTGGCCAAAGGGGTGCCTAGAAGAAAAAATATATATTATGATCCATCAGCAGGTAATGAGAAAGACCTTTCTCAGCCCAAAACAATGGTGAGCCAGTCCCAGGCACAGTAGACAATACTGATAGATCTCTGCGGCTTCATAGGGCTGCCGCAAATAAAGACTTTGAACAAGGACTCCCCAAATCCCCACAGCAGGGAGACTGCAGACCTGAAAATTATTATTGTGACATGATCACTAAAAGGGCCTGGCCAGTCCATTAGGGATTTTTGTTCCTCAGCCTCTACACAAAGCTTCTTTGAAGTCCAGCCCTGAGTAAACTATTACTCCCGAAATCAAGGACAACACTGTTTATGCTGCACCTGCTGTAGAAAGGCAGGTAGCTGGAGTCGCAGGTGCTCCTGAAGCGGGGGGTTGCCGGCGAAGAGGGGAACATTCACCATCATCTGCAAAGAAGAGCAAAGGTAGCTCAGGAAGGCGGAAGTTGCTATTCCTAGCACATGTCCCAGGCAGCTAGGCAACAGCCGCATATTCTGATGCCACCAAAAGCACACAAATATAAGACCTTTTCAGTCTATTCCTGCTCCCTTTTTGGAAGATTCGGGACAGATGACAGAAAGTCTTTCTTCATGCAGCACATAGTTAATGTATGGAACTCATTCCCCCAAGAGGCAGCAATTGCCACCAATTTCCATGGCTTGAAAGGAGGATCAGACCAATTCATAGGAGGCTACTGATCCACAGGTGGAGGCAGCAATGCTTCTGGATACCAGCTGCTGGAAACCGAAGGAGGGGAGAGGGCTCCTGTACTCAGGTCCCGCTTGCTGCTTTCCCACAGGCATCTAGTTGGCCACTTTGAGGGCCAGGATGCGGGCCACTGGACTGATCCAGCTGCAGGGCTCTCCTTCTGGTAGTTTTTAATTCCACATCTAGTAATCAATTCATATGAAGGGGCCCATTCTGCAAACAGCACACACTGCAACTTGACTTGTAAAAAGCAAACATGAGAGTGCAGGAGTCTGCTGCAGCTTTGTCAGTTACAGATATGAAATCGCTTTTGCTAAGGTAAGAGCGCTGCACTGCTCAATATCACACCAAAAGGAGGCTTCCTGGCTAACAGACCCCCCCCCTCCTTCACGTATTGGGCCCTATGAATGCAGACTGGGCTGTACTCACTTGTGCTGCAATGTCAGGGTACTGGCCTAGCGTCTGCAACATTGTACGCATGTAAGGGGCAGAGATCACGTTCTGCATGAGCTGGGGATTCTCTGAGATCTGCTGCAGAAGACCTTGCATCTCAGGGCTGCTGAACATTCCTGTAACAAAGGGGAGAGAGTTGAAAAATTAACAGCCAGCAAACATGTAGCTCTGCCAACCTAGATGGGGCAAGATGCCTGAAGCTGCTTCCTGATCACACTCCAGCAACAAAACCAGGGATCTCAAAACAAAGTCCCAAAATTGGGTTAAGTTCATTGAATTAAAAGGTCACTGGAAGCCTAGCCAACTCCCTTTCTGATTTTAACCCTTTGGCAGAATCCTGTTGGCTTTTGGTTTTTTACTGCAGTCACATGGATGTCTTTTTACAAAACTTTAATTTCAAAAAGGTATCTTTTTTTTTACTGTAGCAATGAACAATATAATGAGATCCCTGCTCTTTCCCCAACAGATACAAACCACTAAAACCCCCACAAAGCCTTTCCTAATTCAAAAAGTGTCATGACAGAGATAAACAGTTGTTTTGTGGGAATGATGGGCCAAATCAATGTACATTTTTTCACTTAATGCACATGCATGAAATACACAGAACGTGATTAACAAAACCTGATTTTCCCCTCCCTGTTGAGCCACCTATTGGATCCTTCCAGAAAAAAGGACCACCACAAGCTCAGAATGCATCCATAACAGGTTAACTTTGTTAAAGAGTTGACTTAATCTATGTGAGTTACTTAATACCAGTATGCCATTGCATTAGCTGGTAGAAAACAGTAACGAGACTT
Organism: Podarcis melisellensis; assembly: GCF_964234715.1. Taxonomy (NCBI): domain Eukaryota; kingdom Metazoa; phylum Chordata; class Lepidosauria; order Squamata; family Lacertidae; genus Podarcis; species Podarcis melisellensis. The sequence goes on from NC_138533.1 coordinate 18,094,287, forward strand.
TTTTACTTACTGTTTCTTTATCCCACCTTTGTCTCCAAGGCGCTCAATGTGGCATACATGGTTCTCCTCCTCACTTCATCCCCACAACAGCCTTGTGAGGTAGGTTAGGTTGAGCAGCACTGACTCCCCATAGCCAAGTGGGGATTTGAACCCTGATCTCTCAGGTCCTAGTCCAACACTCCAACCACTATGCCAAACTGGCTCTCACTGGCTCAGCAACCAGATTTTGAGGTTGGGGGTGACAATGTTTTTTCCTTGTCACCCATGAGAGCCTCACACTAAAGTAAAAGGGTTTTTCCATTCAATTGAGCAATAATCCTGGTTCTTAAACTGTCACTGTGGCAGAGTGGAAATGTCAACCGATTCCCATCTCTCCAGAACAGTCAAAAATCTTCAGGTTAAACAACCACAGAACTACCACACTTCGAAATGAAGAGCAGTTCTGTGATCTAGAAAGGCCAGCTCTGAGTGCAAACGCGCAGCTGCCAGGATCACCTACCGCCCCTCGGACTCCACACTAGTTATGTACGTACCAGATCCTAGGTTAGTTGCGTTGATCCCCAAAGGGTTGGAGACGGTGGGTGTGCTTTGGCTTGTCACCGAGCCGGTGCTCCCTTCGCCGCTTGGCGCCTGGCCTTGAGAGGCAGGTGTGGGGCTCCAAGGGTTGGGCAGCGGTTCTCGGTTTTCCGTCCGCAGGGGCTGCGAGTTCGAGGTGTCGGAACTCCCGGCCAAGGCAGAGAAGGGATTATTGCCAAACTAGACAGAGAAGATTTGGCTCAATGAGTGACTTTGCAAACTCTCAGACGAATTCTGCTTCACGGGATTAGCAAGAAAATGAAATGAAGGTGTGCTGGGGTTACAAAACAGAGCTTTGATTTAAACTGCAGGTTTCACCAAATGCGTGTTTACCATCTGCTACATTATTTACTGTAAGCAGCCCCGAGTCTCTGACTCTATTCAGACAGCACACAAACCTTAATTGAAGTGTGGGAAAGATATAAAGATTTATTAGAGCCGAAAACACTGCACTGGCTATCACCTCTTGAAGTAACGAGCATAAAGACTATCAATATGAGAAGTAACTGGGCAACATATAACCAGCTACTAATTAAGGTAGATGGGAAATGGAGAATTAAGCCGTACAAGCAAACAAAAGAATATGTATATGATTGGCTCCATCACCACCAGGTGAACCAGATGTTTAGCAAAGACTTTAAAGAAAGAGGATATGCAGATAAAGAGTCCAAATATCAGATGGAGATAATAAATAATAAAGTTAAAATTATATCTAAGATGTATAGGATGCTGCTGGACTGGAATTTAAGTGACGAGGAAGTCAAATCAGTAATGATTCGCTGGGCAAAGGACATAGGTCATAGTATACAATTTGAGGACTGGGAGAAACTATGGAGTGACGGGTTGAACTTTACGGCGTGTACTGGGATAAAGGAAAATGTCATGAAGATGTTTTATAGGTGGTATCTGACACCTATGAAATTATCGAAAATGTATAAGGTAGATAACAAGTGCTGGAGATGTAGAGATATAGAAGGATCCTTCTACCATATGTGGTGGGAGTGTGGAAGGATGAAACAGTTTTGGGAGAAAATCTACATTGAGTTAAAGAAGATACTAAAGTACACTTTTATAAAGAAACCGGAAATCTTTCTACTAGGGATATTAGGACAAGAGATAAAAAAGGAAGATCGTAGATTGGTATACTATGCGGTTACGGCAGCAAGGGTTGTATTAGCCCAGAAGTGGAAACAGCAGGAAACCCCAACAGTGGAGGAGTGGAGATTTAAGTTATCGGATTACGCAGAGCTGGATAAATTAACAGGGAGAATTAGATACATAAGAGACCAAGTGTTCACCAAGGATTGGGGAAAGTATGTAGACTATCTGGAACGTATTAGTGAAGGACAAATAACGCTAAAGGGATTTAAAGACGTACTGTGAAAAACCATGAGTTATTGTACAAAGCAAATAGAAAACAAAATTAGGCATAATGACAATACAAGCGATGGAACGCGTAACTTTATTTATTGCTTCGAATGATTCGCGGCCAAGCTGAAGGAAGTCCTGAAAGAGATGATTATGTTATACGAGCATTATGGTAATAGTTTTGTGTATTCCTTACTTTTCTTTTTGTGTGTATTTTACCTTTTCTTTTGTGTATTTTTCTTGTGTGTTAGTTTCTGTCTTCTTTTTATGGAAATATTCAATAAAAAGAATGAAAAAAAAAAAAGACAGCACACAAACCACACGTAAGGAGCATACCTATGACTTGGTGTGATGCCTGAACTGACAGACCATGGTTAAACCCGTCAAACAACATGGTTTAAACAAACTCTGGTTTGCAGACCAGCAACAGCTTGTTGTGATCTTTGGAACTGGCAAACTATAGCTTTTGCCCTGTCACCACAGAAAGAAAGAGAGAAAATGAAAACAACCATCACTAAAACTTGGATGCTTGCACACTTGTAACCACAGGGCTGTATCTTATCCTAGTCCTACTCAAAGCAGACTCATTGAAGTTTATAGATGTGACTAACTTAATTTTGAGGACTTGATTTGCATACTAATCTTTGAAAAGTACAAACAGTTTTTGCCATTCACCTCCTACACTGATCTTTGTACAAAAATCCCAGAGTGATTTACCTAATAAAACTCTTAATCAATTTGGCAGGATTCATATAAAAACTGCAGAACATCAAAGTATTGCTGTGCTCATGAAGGCTAGGGAGGTAACCAGTCACAGACATTTATCAACTTGTCTGAGGAATTTGCAATAAACATGGTGCATCTTGTGAAATCTTAATTAAATGAGTGTCATGTTCTGCTTTGAGGAGACAGTCAGACCTAGCCTACCTGTTCCCTGGCAGCACTGAACATGGGCTCCTGAATATCTGTGTACATCCGCCGCAGGGCATTGTACCCTCCAGGGATGCTCTCCAAATTGCTCAGGGCTCGGTCCTGGTTGCGCATCATCTCTTGCATCATGGCAGGGTTACGTGCCAACTCCATGGTCTGAGAAGAGAAGGGCAAACAGAAAACCATGAGCGGAAATATGACAAAAGCAGACAATAATGGTTTGGGCTCTGAACTATGGTTAGTGCAAACCCTGGTTTGGTGCGATGCCTAAAACAAAGTTCAAAGACTGCCTCAAGCCACAAGCAGGGAAACAACAGCCCACCTGGCGCATAAGCTCAGGGTTGTTCAGCATGTGGCTAATCTCTGGGTTGCGCTCCATCAGCTGTTGCATCTGGGGGTTGGCCATGATCATCTGCCGCATGAAGTCTGGGTTGGACATCATGTTCTGGACCAGAGGGTTCTCCATGATCTGGGAGAGCATCTCTGGGTTGGACATCAGCTGCCGTTGCATCTGCTGCTGAAGCTCCATGAAGTTTGCAGAGCCCATCCCCAGGTGACCGAGTCCAGCAATGCCGCCAAAGCCAGCTGAGAGAAGACAGAAAGAAAGGAAGCATGAATGAGAAAGGTCTGCCTGGGGCTGAATGGCTAAAACCTAAGGCCCATCTCCCTTTTGCTCCTTCTACTACCAACACAGAGCCATTGGTGTAGCCAAATCAATCAAAATCAGAGGTTCTCCCCCCACCCAATAAAAGCCAACAAAAATCCTGGCTACACTCATGCACAGAGCTTACTGAAGAGGCAGGATGAGATATAACAACCACAGCTCTTGCTCTCTGGGATCTTGCTGTGCATCAGACCCAGCAGCTCAACAACCCTTAGAGGCAGGCTCAAAAGACCCATAAGGATAAGAGCATGGGTAGGCAAACTAAGGCCCGGGGGCTGGATCCGGCCCAATCGCCTTCTAAATCTGGCCCGTGGACGGTCCGGGAATCAGCGTGTTTTTACATGAGTAGAATGTGTCCTTTTATTTAAAATGCATCTCTGGGTTATTTTGGGGGCATAGGAATTTGTTCATTCCCCCCCCCCCCGGAAAATATAGTCCGGCCCCCCACAAAGACTGAGGGACAAACCTACTGAAAAGGTTTTCTGACCCCTGGATACAAGTGTGAAAAGACAAAGCTGGGGCTCCTGCAAGTGGCCAATTTTCACATGAATCATGTGATTAGGAAGGTTTTCCCTTCAGTATTTCTCTTAAGCTTTTAAAACTAAAGAGTCCATTTATAAACCAACTAATCCATCTGGTGCACACAAGCCACCCCATTTTTTTATTCTTCAGTTTTCTTTCTGACATGTTCGCACTTTTGTTTGTTTTGTTAACAAATCAATAAAGCAGAACTGCCTCCCTTGAGATCCTCAGACCCTGGAACTCTGCTCTCACGCCTGCTGGGGTGGGAGCAAAGACCCCCAAAATGTCCCACTGGTGCCCAAGAAGACAGGAAAGCCAAAGGCTAACCCGAGCAGAAGAAACTCAGCAACGCTCACACAAGATGGAGGTGGCTCCGCCAGGGGTCCCATCTGCTGCCGGGCCTGGCGTGGCTCCCAATCCGCTGCTCCTCCGGCTGCTGCTCCCTGCATCAGAGAGCGTGTTGCTGGATGTTGAAGGCTGAGGTGGGGCTGCAGGGGAAGCAGGGGCTGCCGAGGGAGTAGCAGCAGCAACAGAAGTAGCAGTAGCAGCAGCAGGAGGAGGGGAAGCAGCAGGCGCCACTGAAGGGTCTTGAGTCCTGCAAATAAAGGAAAGTGACAGGTGACGACACAACTGTTATGTGAACATATAGCTCTCCTTGAATTTAAAAGGAAGCTACTATCTCCCTACAAAGTACATTAGAATAATTTAGTGTGTGTGCTCAGCAAGTCTTAGAACCCTGAATTTTGCAATGGGGAAGCCCAAGCCACACACAGTTAGGTCTATGGCAGGCGGGGGTGGCTATTCTTCTTTCTCATCCTTAAAAAAAGCCATCAGTAAGGTAAAAACAGAAGAACCCACAGACAAAACAACAAAGGCCAATAAAAGGGCTCTTAACGACTATTAACTCCTACTACTACCACTACACACACTCCAGTAGCCACCCAGCTAACCACCAAATGCAGGGGCACCCAGAGGAATCCAGATCTTATTCAGTGGTCAGCTTCACAAAGGAGACAGCAGCCCTTTAGGATACCTAGGCCCTAGGAGAACATGTTATTTACTTTTGAAAGTATTTCTTGCTGACACCACCATAGCATTCCAGGTTTTCCCCTGGATATTTATGCTTGTTATTTAAATCTGCTTGTCACCTACTAAAGCCATACTGCATTGTTCTCTTTTACTATGAATTCAATATGCTGTTTTTATCTGTGTTTTGCATGTTTCCGTTTGTATATGAACAAAGAGGCAAAGAGAAGCTACTTAAAGTAATTCTTATTCAGAAGGATTTGAGCCAGTCTTTTGAGGAGGGGAAGCTGTCACTTACTAAGTGACATATCTGCAATATAAACTAAAGCTGACTGAATGGGCCTGCTTTTCAGAGGGAAGCTCTTACTTCTGTGGAGTTTTGATCACCAGATGCACCGTCAGTCCATCTTTGATCCCGTGCTGATTCAAGGTATCCCCATCTTTCAGAATTTTCCCAGCAAAGATCAGAACCAGCTGATCCTGTTTGGCTTTAAACCGACGGGAAATCTCTTCTTTAAACTGGAAAAAAGACATTTTAGAAGGTTAGGCTTTCCACAGACATTCTTGGAGTGATCAACAAAGCAAAGCGGTGGCAACCCTCATCCCCCGCAGCTCCATTTAATCTTCCTGCCTCCTGGCTTCACCTTACCAAACACTGTTTCTTCATCCACACAGCACTCTGTCTGCTTTCTCCGCCCTTTCCCTTTTCATCCTAACCTGACCTCCACCTACATCCAGGCAGATTCCTGTGATGCAGAAGCTCCACAGGTCAAGTCTCACCCCTGCTATGAACACATAAGCTCCTCTAGTTACTCGGTCTCTTAGTCTCCCTCCCACCCTGCAATATGGGGAAACTAATACTGCCCTTCCAATCATGATTATGTGAAGAGCTTCAAACATTCAGCGAAGTTATTACATAAATCAGCATTGTCCAACCAGGTATCCTGTGGATGTCTGCAGTACAAAACATTCGGAGGGCACCAGAATGTCTTTATTACTCTCTGCCACCTCCCCTCCAAGCCCCAGAGAAGGCTTCAACCCAACCAAATTTTCCCCCTTTCAATGCATCATACACCCCAGAAAGATGTGCAACAAACTCCTGGATCCACTCAGCTGTTGTCTATCTTCCCCACAAGGTGGCACTCTCATCTTCATTTCTTCTCTTTCTGCCCTCATTATCCCGCCTCAACCACTCCAGATTGTTCACATTCTCTTCTCCAGGCTTTCCCCATTCTTCTTTTCCCCATTCTCTCCCCTCTCAGACAAATCCTCAAGCCTGATCTGCTTCATCGCTATTTCTCCCTCTATGTTGCAGGAAAGAAAAGCCTGCTTGCTTCCTTGCCCAACCACTTTGCCTTGCCCAACCCACCCTCCTTTTCTTTCACTCTGATCGACCCCATTCACCACCACCCATAACCTGGGTGCTTATGTTTTATCTCTGCTCCTCTTCCACCTGCTTCTCTTCAGGAACCCATCCGACCGCCTTGTCCTGAGACCAGCATGTCTTGGCGGAGGAAGCGGGGAGGAAACGGGAGCCTCTAGCTTCCCTTGCCCGGCGAGGCCAGGGGGCCTCCTGAACCCACTCCTCGCACTAAGCCCTTTTGCGGGGAGGCTCGGGCGGGGGGTGTCTTGCTGCCTCCCCGCGACCCTCGTGCCCCGGAGATGGTGCAGCTGAGGATGCTGTTCCGCGCGCGAAGCATCCTTGTACACAGGCAGCCCCAAGCGGCTCCTTCCCCAAATCCCACCCATCGGCGCCTTTTCTGTTGCGGGGGGCGACCGCGGACCCTCCCCCAAAACAGCCCACCCCTCACTTCAGCTCCGGGAGGGGTGGGTGGGCGCTCCACCACGTGACTCCGTGCCGCGCGGGCTGAGAGGTGGGGGTCCCCTCCCCCCAATCCTTCCAGCGCCTCAGAGCCCGCCTCGCCCCTTTGTTCCTCGCCGCCGCCGGACAGTAACGAAAAGGGGAAGGAGGGAGGGCAGACAAGCGACCCTCCCCGCCGCCTCCCGCCCCTTCCCTGGCCTCCGCCCGCAGAGGCTGAGGGGTCCCGGCGAGAGCTTCCCCGGCCCCGGCTGACCTCCTTGACGGAGACGCGCTCGCCGGTGAGGATCTCCTCCTTGTCTTTCGGGGTCTTCACCGTCACGCGGATGAGGAGCCCCCCCGGGCCCGACTCGGGGCCGCCGCCCCCGCCTTCTCCGCTGTCGCCGCCGCCTCCGCCGCCACCGGCCGAGCCGGGCCCGCCGCCGCTCAGCTCCGCCATCTTGGCCGACCGCCCACCTGCCACCGAGCAGGTAGGGCCAGAAAGGCGCCGCTGCCTGCTGCTACCATAGAGACGCGGGAACTATCATTTCCGGTTACTTGAAGAACACTTCCGGCGAAGCAATTTTTCCCCCCAAACTCGACTCAGGATTAGGATTGAAGAGCCGTACAAAATACGGGTAGGAACTCGGCGCCTCCGTGGGAAAGGCCGCCGCCGCAGCCGCCATTCTGCGGTTCTCTCACAGATTTCGTGGACGATCGGACGCGGCGCCGCATTTGCCATCTTCGTGGTGCAAACAGCCCTCCCTAGTGTCACCGGAAGTGCGTGTTAGGAAACCGATTTTCACGTTCGTGGGCTAACAGAGATAGAAAAAGTTGAGAGTCACACACAGGCGGCCACTTTTGGGTTTTTAAAGGGATCTCTGGCCTTGGCTGTTATTCTCCGCTCATAGCGAAGAGAGAATTCAACAGGAGGAGACCAGAGAGGGCGGATAGAGCGGCCCCCGGCAACGTACCTCCTAGCGACAAGTTGGTGAAGCCTCTCCACCGGGGACAGGGGAAAACCGGAAGTGATGTTGAGATGGGGAAGACTACAATTCCCAACATGCCCCGGAGTTATTTCCTTGTTGGGTCAGCTGATGCGAGGCTTCGCCCTGCTTTGCGAGGGGAGCGTCTGGCTGGAAGGTTGTGATGCTGCGCCCCAAGGCCCTCACGCAGGTGCTGAGCCAGGCGAACACGGGAGGAGTCCAGAGCACCCTGTGAGTACTTGGGCAAGCAGAGCTGGTGGGGCTTACTCGCGAGTCGCAATGCAGAGGGTTGCACTGCAACTTATGGAACTCACTGCCTTAAGGTGTATTTGGCTAGCTTTAATGATAATAACCACTTAGGGAATCTAGGAGGGGAGCTTTATATTGCTGCACATAATGAAGCATTTGAAAAGGCTAGCAAAAGCAGAATAAAGGTAAAGGGACCCCTGACCATTAGGTCCAGTTGTGACCGACTCTGGGGTTGCATGCTCATCTTGCTCTATAAGCTGAGGGAGCAGGTGTTTGTCCGCAGACAGCTTCCGGGTCATGTGGCCAGCATGACTAAGCCGCTTCTGGCGAACCAGAACAGCACACGGAAACGCCGTTTACCTTCCCGCTGGAGCGGTACCTATTTATCTACTTCCACTTTGACGTGCTTTTGAACTACTAGGTTGGCAGGAGCAGGGACCGAACAACGGGAGCTCACCCCATTGCGGGGATTTGACCTGCCAACCTTCTGATCAGCAAGTCCTAGGCTCTGTGGTTTAACCCACAGCGCCACCCGCGTCCCTTACAAAAGCAGCACTCTAAAATGCATGAAGCTTTTAACATGCCATTTGAGGGTATCGTTTATCCCAAACGAAGATTGAGACTGATCCATGCAAACACCAGTACAATTCCAGCTGCCGTATTCATTTCAGCCTTGTAGTCTTTTCTTCAGTAGCATAAATGTTGTAAATCATGGTTTAACTACTCTAGAACTTCAGGCTTGAATTGGTCAAGAGAGTGTGTTTTCTGTCTCTTTCTGTGTGTGCAGCTGTGCGTATATAATTTTATATAGCATTTCGTTTCCTTTTTTAGCAATTCATACTTGCAGTGTGTTTATGTGTGTGTACTGGACTGCTACACTTCAGGCTGCAGAGGCTCAATTAAAGCAGTACGTTGCAAATAGTTAGGTGCAGGTCTGTAAACATGACTGTGCAAAATGTCAGTTGCGCATGCTGTTTTAATTTGCTGCATGCACATTACCCTACCATCAGGTTACAAATAAAAGTATCTGTTAATCTCTTTCAAAATCACTTTTAGACATAGACACAATTCTCTAGGACTATTTAATCCTCTTTGCTGTTCCTCTTTAGCCTTCTGAACAATGAGGGCTCTCTCCTTGCATATTCTGGTTACGGAGACACAGATGCCAGAGTCACAGCTGCCATCGCCAGCAATATCTGGGTGGCTTATGACAAGAATGGGCACCAAGCGTTCAACGAGGATAACTTGAAGTTCATCCTAATGGACTGTATGGTACGTATCATGAGGTGTTGAATATCCTGGCAACCTCTGCTGCTGCTGGTTCACTGGGATGCCTTGGTCACTGGGAACATCCATTTCAGGGATAGGACAAAACCTCAAATCCCCAGGTGTGGCTGGAGGCACACCTTTGTGGCAGCACGTTTTTCCATGCACGATGAAATGGCACATCTGGAAATCTTTGAGGAGCGATATTGGAAGGATGGAACATGGTGGTTGTGGGATACCCTATATACAGCCTGGCCTCTGTTAGCTTTGGGCTGGATATTGACAAGAGGCTAGAAGATACAGCTAGAGTCAGAACGTGGCTTCATAACCACATTTACTGGCTTAATAGTGGCTCCACTACAAGGGAGCACTTGCCTGGAGAGGTTTCCAGCAGCTTCTCCACCAGCTTGCAGAGAAAAGCTTGGGGGGTAAAGGTGGGAAAGTTGGCCCATGCTGTGCACTGAAGCCCTGGCAATCTGCTGATTTAATGGCGCATGCAAAGCTCTCTGCACAGAGTTTTGCCCAGGGATTTGCAGGTGTTGCTGATCAGCCCCTGTGGGGTTTGCCCTTCTGGATGTCATGGCAACAAGGAGGCAAACTTGCCAGCCACTGTTTTGCATGGTGACTTAATTCATAGAATTGTAGAGTTGGAAGAGACCCAATGGTCCTGGAGTCCAACCTCCTGTAATACAGGGAATTGAGTCTGCATGTCTGTTGAGGGGGCCACTTGAGGTCCTCAGCTACCCAAATTGCTACCTGGTGAGTGCGACGTGTAGTTGGGGCCACTTGAGGTCCTCAGCTACCCAAATTGCTACCTGGTGAGTGCGACGTGTAGTTGGGCTGTGCATCAGCCAACAGCCACAATAGGTTGGATGTATTCATCTCGTGGTGGTGAAGCAAGCCCTGTAGACATCATGCAGCCTGGAGCTGCTCCAGCAGGCACCAGAGGAGGCCTGTGATGGGGACACACAAGCTTCTGCTTTAAGGAATTCATTTATTACACTGATATCCCAGCTTTGTTGCAAGGAGCTCAAGGCGGCATACATACTTCTCCCTCTCCCCTTTTTATCCTCACAACAGACCAAGGAGGTAGATTAGGCTGAGAGGCAGTGACTGGTCCAAGGTCACCCAGGAGCTTCATGGCGGAGTGGTGGCAAGAGCCCCAGTCCACTACAACCTCACTGGTAGAGGAAGGTAGGGGGTCCAGAATCTCCCTTCATTGTGGGACACTTTCTTCAGAGCTCTTGGGGGGGGGGGCTTGCCCATAGGCTATATCTAGCATTCCCAAATGGCTTTGTGGCCCAGGTCCACCTTTAAAAAAATATTATTATTTCAGAGGATTACCAATGAACGACTATTACTATTTCAATAGCGTAGAAGAGCTGGTGGGCAAGCCTTCTGGAAAGCAACCTTCCTTGAGAGGAGTGGTTTTCGCCACTCCCATTTTTCTGCACATTGGCCACGACCAGTTTGCCACAGCCCTCAGAGGATGAACATGGCCCTTGGCCCAGAAAAGGTGTGCTGTCCCCGTATTAAAAGTGGCAGAAAGCTTGTCTGAATTTGAATAGGGCAAGACCTCTGTAGGGTGAGAAACCTGAATGCCCTGCAGTCTGTGAATATTGTGCACTCATATTCTCTATCCTCTCTACCCTGCCCTGCACAATGCATAAAACGACCCAAGGAGGGCCGTGTTGCCATCACCCGCGTTGCCAATCTGCTCCTGTGCATGTACGCGAAAGAGACGGTGGGATTTGGCATGCTGAAAGCCAAGGTAAGGGGTCAACCTGCTCCTGGTTTTATTGCTTTTATTCTTGTGGGGCAGCCCATCTTGGAAGGTGACACAAGTAAAATAACTACTTCCAGAGAGTATCTCCCTGTAAGAGATGCAGCAACACATCCAGCCAAGAACCTTTGGTGCTTCCTCAAGGCAGCTTATTGGGGACTCTTCTCTTCCTCCATCCCACTCATAGCATTTTATTGCAGGCATTAAGGTCTCTGGGGTCTAATTCATACACCATTTGACGGTTTTACATTTGATTTCTATACACTTAGGTATGGTCCATACGTGTCTGTACACCATTCGGTTACTATACTGCTCACAGAATTGTAGAGTGGGAAGGGACCACGAGAGCCATCTAGTCCAGCCCCCTGCAATGCAGGAATCTTTTGTCCAACGTGGGGCTTGAACCCACAGCCCTGAGATTGAGTCTCATGCTCTACTGACTTGAGCTACGATTAGCAACTGAGTCACCTCAGCTCATCCTGTTGAAAAGCTCCACATTTCATGTCATGAGAGACAACGGCCCTAAACTGGTGTTACAAGTATGTGAAGTGGTGAGATTTGGGCTTGTGGATGTTTTCTGCCTCCTCCCCAGCCAGCACATGGCCACAAGGAGTTAGGAAGCTTCTGCTTTTCAACAACTACAGTGGTACCTCTAGTTACAAACTTAATTCGTTTCGGAGGTCCTTTCTTAACCTGAAACTGTTCTTAACTAGAGGCGTGCTTTTGCTAATGGGGCTTCTTGCTGCTGCTGGCACACAATTTCCGTTCTCATCCTGGGGCAAAGTTCTCAACTCGAGGTAACTCTTCCAGGTTAGCGGAGTTTCTAACCTGAAGCGTTTGTAACCTGAGGTGTTTGTAACTCGAGGTACCACTGTACTCTTGTTGAGGGCGATGCCTGAGCCAGTGCCCAAGTTTGCTTTACCTGAATTTTGCAGAGGAGGTGGGCACACAGCCAACCAATTCTTTAAACCCTATGGGGAGGGCTGTAGCTCAGTGATCCCCGGCATCTGCAGATAGTGCTGGGAGAGAACCCTGCTGAGCCTCTGTCAATCAGTGTAGGTAATACTGAGCTCGGTGCACCATTGGGCTGACTCTGTATATAAGGCAGATTCCCAAGTTCCTAACCCGCCTGTCCTTGTGTTTTCCCAGGCTCAAGCTCTGGTCCAGTACCTCGAAGACCCGCTCACCCAGGTGGCTGCCTCCTGAGCAGGTGATGGAGCCCAAAGGCGAGGCCGACCTGCTGCACCCGTCTCCTGTCGGGAGCGAGTTTCAGAACAAGCTCTTGCACCGAGGTGACCCTGTGGACTCTTACTTCTCTGCAGCCTTGATGAGCGCTGGGCGCAGGCACTTGAGTGTGTTTCAGGAAAAGGGAAATGGCAGGGGGAGGGGGAAATAAAAAAGCGTGTTCTTAGCCATTTGAGTCCGGTCTCTCTTTTGATGAAAGGGGGGGAAGTTGCTCCTCTGCATTGGCAGAAACATCCGCCTACCATCCTGTACATATTTGACCTGGAAATAAATCCCATAGAACGCAGTGGGGCTCGCTTACAAATTAACCCACACAGCTGCTCAAGTGTTCCAGACTCTGAACCTGAAAAGTTTGGAGAAGAACTGATCTGGACCCAGGCTTTCTGGAAGCATTTTCCTGCTGTTAAGCAAGGGGATTCAGTACTGAAGGGGAACCACCTGGTGGCAGCAGAGGAGCAAAAGACATTTCCATTCCTTTCATATTTTACTTTTAATTGGCCAATTCCAGTAATCCCTTTCCACAGCTGGTGCTGGGTTAGTTTCAAGGCCAGTGACACCTTCCTATGCCTGCCTTTGCTGTGCTAATGCTGTTGAGAGGAGACAGGTGGTGTTGAAAGACTTGGTAGCTGGGTGGGGTGCGTGCCTTCATTGAACTCTTCCTAGAAGTGTCAGTTCTCCTCTTAAAACAGAAAGGTGGACTCATTTCTTGCTTAGGGCTAAGTTGACAGATGGGGGAAATCATTCAGTAGGGGTTGTAACCAATGCAGCACTAATGACTTTGCAAAAAATAAATAAATTCCTCACTCTTTCCATCCCACCCTGTACACCCCTAGGTCTGTCCTGGGGTTTCCCCCAACCCTCCAGAGTGGATGCAGGGGCACACTAGGGAAGAAGGTCCATTGCACAAGCATAAATTCTTGCACTGATGGGACATATTAGTTGGATACAGCGTTGTGTGTGTGTGTGTGTAAAAGTAACCTCACACACACTCCCCAAAACTATATTTTCTGTCTCCTCCTGTCCACCCTTTCACATCAACATTTTGGTCATAATTGTACACTAAAGTGATACTTGTCTGTGCAGATCTCCTGGGAACATGCATCCTGCCTGCCTGTCTGGGCAGGGTGCCAAATGAGCCTGTCCTTTGTCAACTCTGTCTCTTACATGTGCACCAGGAGAAGCCGATTTGTCTTTCGGATGCTTAGTGTGCCAAAGATGCTTTCAGCCTAACACAGCTGGCTGGCGTGCTTGCTTCTGCAGCCTCTTCCATTTTGTCATCTTGTACATCAGGATTGCAATGGTGCATACTTGGGAAGGAGCCCCCTTGAATCTGTGGGGCTGACCCAAGTGGCCAGGTTGGTGAAGGCTGCTTTATGGAATTCCTTCTGCATATGGAACGATCAGAGATGAACTGGTCTGGTCAGTCTTCCATCAAAAGGGGAAGAGGTGCCCTTGTTCCTGGCAGCTGTACGCTGCAAGTTTCTTGCCCCAAAGCTTAGTTAACATTTGAACAAGAGCAATTTTCAGCCTTGCTGGGTGTTTCCCCTGCAGATTGCAGCAGCCTGCGTGTGTGGTTTTGTGCTAATCTCCTAGTTGTTTCATTTTGCATCCTCTCATCCTGTCCAGAATGAATCTTTTTAACTGCGTGGAAAGAGGGATTTGGGTGTCTACCTTCCCAAACGCCAGGAGAATTTCTGGAACAATTGATTCCTGAGCTGGTGTCTCCTTCCTGTCCGTGTGGTTATCAACTTAAGCTTTACGACACTGTTTCATTTCACAATGCAGAATAATCTGCTTTCCCCCCATTCGTGCTGCTGCTTGTCGCCTGAACCTAAAGCAGATCTGTAGGTGGCTATTACGTGGCTAGATGAGAGTTCAGGGACCCAGCCAAAGGGGATCTAAGCTTGATGTGATACAAATAACCAAAGCAATGCATTTTTGATGTGCAAAGCTGGAACCTTCAGTGATTTCAAAATGCTGCTTTGTCACATTTTTTGGCCTTTCTGGTAACTTGTCACTCAAAATCCTGATTCTGGACTAGGGGATTAAAATATATATCTATTAAAACAATAGAAACTTATAGGACTCCCTTATGAGGAAATTTGACACTGGTTGGGAGTTTTTAGTTTAAATAAGAGGTGACATAAAATAATTTTATAAAACTTTCAGGACAGAAAAAAAGAAGGCACTTCTTCATACTATTTGGCAAAAGTGGGCTTTTGCAAAGGCGTCCCTCTGCTCCCCACCTTTTTCATGCTGCTCCAAGGTCAGCTGAGGCTGTGAAAAAACCGGTTTCTGCTGGGGCATTAGAAAGCAGTGTGGGGTCACTCTCCAGGTAGGATGGAGAAACACCTGCCTAGAGAGCTCCTGCCTTTAGCTTCACTAACTACAAACCCTGAAATTTGGGGTCTCCTCCAAACCTGTGTCAAAGTTTTGCAGTGTTCAGTGTTGAGTTTGATGTGTCAATTACTCAGATTGGGGGAGGGGCACTGCAAAAAGCAGGGTTATCGCTGCAAAATGCTGCAAGAGTTTGACACAGGTTTGGAGAGAATCCCACACTTTGGAGTTCATAGCCAATGAAGTTCCTGTTCATCGCTGTAGACCAGGCTTGGGCTCCATGATCTGACTCTTGTTTGCATGTGGTTCAGTCCGGAATGGTCAACTTTCTCTGAATTATGGTTCTGGAAAAGTTGCTGCCAGAACCTTTTAACATTCACCATCACCAAGAAAGCCAATTGCTCCTCCTGTGACCGTTCTGTTTTTTCTGGTTTGGATGTGGTTTATTTTTCAGTTGCAAATAACGTTATCTGGAAACTTTTTGAAATCGTAGATTCTCTGAAGTGGAGGCTTCTCTCCCCACCCCACCCCACCCGCCCCACCACACCCCAGATGCCTGCAAACACAAAGTATTGAGCCTTCTGGACCTTCTCAGTTTTACCACTCCTCACCTCCCCTCAGGTTATAATTCCAACTCCTTATATCACTTAGGCTTCTCCCTCTTCAACATTCCACCCTTCTGGTCTGGTCTAACAGGATTAGTTTTTCAGGTTTATGGCGGAGAGCCTAGGAATGAAGCCCGACTACAGCTGCATGGCTGACAACAACAGATATACGAGTATATCTGAAGAAGTGACCATGCACACGAAAGCTTACACCGGAACAAACTTAGTTGGTCTATAAGGTGCTACTGGACATTTTATTATTTTATTTTTATTTCAACTGCATCAGACCAACACGGCTACCTACCTGAATCTGACAACAACATGCAGGCTTCTCATCCCCAGCCGTTGCTACTTCCCTATTATTGGAATGAGGAACCAAGTTGCTAGCTCTCAAGATTGTGAGGAAATGCCTGAAGGCACATCAGCAGTTTTTGTTAATTTTGACCCTCAATGAAACTATTAAGTGTTAGCGTGATGTACAGTGTTAATCATACTTGAAGTAAGCCATTGAAGTCTTGCGGCAAGTCCATTAGAGTCGCAGAGTTTTTGAATACGGCGATCTGTATTAAATCACGGAGGCCAGAGACACACATACACGGTTAAGCATTATAATTCTGTGGTTTTTAAGTTGTATCGGTGTGTGTTTTTCATTAATGTTACTGTCAATTGTTATAAAATGTTTAAATGGTCTGTTGACAGCAAATGAGAGCCTCTCCCTTTGTTTGCAATATATGTCAGTCATAAACAGTGATTCATAAATGCTTCTTTGAAACGTATGTTTTTACTGTGTCCCACACTCACTAAGTTTTGGGAGAAAGTGCTGGACTATATAAACAAGACACTATAAGGAAAAAATTAAGATTTTCAGAGGTGAATTTGCTCTTGAACTATACACCCACTGTATGGAAATTCACAACAAGACAGCAAAAATGGATTCTACGTGCTCTAATGGTGACCAAGAGACTGATAAACTGGAAGAATTCCTCTTAATCAATGGCTTGACAATATTGGCAACACAAGAACAGACAGCTTATAGACACAGACTTTCTTCGGATAAATACAACAATATTTGGAATGAGTTTACACAGACTATATTAGGTTATTGACAAGTTTTTGTGTATTAGGATAATAAGAATATACACTCCTGAATATTAATGTATGGTAATATAACAGTATTTTTTCTTTTTTTATTCTTACTCACTTTTTTTACTTTTTTCCTCAGTCGTATCTTTTTATAAATGAAATTCTTCTAATAAAATATTAATAATAAAAAACAGTGATTCATAAACAACTACTTTTTTTACAGTCACTGCCCCCCAGCACCAAATGCCTATTTAATGAGTCATTTCATTCCACAAGTTGTCATGTTTTCTGAGAGCCCTATAACCACATTGCACATGTAATAAACCTATGCCAGGCCGATAGAAAAGCAGTTAATTTCCTGGTCTGTTCGACTCTCTCGGGCATGGGTTGCCAAGTGATAGTAAGTCCCAACTGTTTGATAAACAAACATGCAGAATAAAAAAAGTACATATCTGGGGCATTTGCCTAAGCAAAGCTTTTTCTTTTGGCAGGCATCAAACCCAGGTTGATCACTGCGCTTGATTTCAGAAACCAGTAAATAAGTGTCAGTTTGGAAGCTGCCTCGCCATCGTTTTCCTCAACTGGAAGAGAAAATACGGTCTATGGATGGATGCCTCGGCTAAAGGCCCAAGCTGCTGTCTGGGGAAACGGGCAGTGGCCCCTCCCAACCCCCTCCCCTCCCCTTGACCTTACCACGAGCCCAGGTGAAGGGGGCGAGGAGTCCCTCCGCTCAGGTGACACCCGCCCAGGTGAGGTGCCGCGGAGGGGCTGGGCTCAGCCCTTACCTGTTCAACCTGCGCGGCGGCAGAGAGTCCACGCCCCACTGAGTCAGGCGAAGCTGCACCTTTAACCTGCCCTGACTGGGTGGCACGGTTTCTCCCTCCTCCTCCCGCCCTGCCACCCCCTTGTTCAAAGGGTCCCCCACCCATCCGCCCTCATTCCAAACAAGAGCCTCTCTTTGCACAGGTGGACCTCGCTCCTTTCCGCCCCTCCCTCCCTCCTTCCCTCTACGCTCTTTCTGCTTTAAACTTGGGGTTTCTCTGCAAAAGAAAAGAAAAAACCCAGCAGCCTAGCCTTTCCCTCCTTCCTGGTTTGTTGCACAAGGGCAGAGAAGGGACCCCTTTGCTCCAGCTGAAGTGGGCCCTGGAGGGCAGCAAGCCATGGGGACCTCAGAGGAAGATTATAACTTCGTCTTTAAAGGTAAGTGTCTTGTTTTTGCCTCATTCTCTCTCCCCACCTCCCAATTCCTTTTCTTCAAAACTGTTGGCTGGGTTTTCTGGACTTCCCTGAAAGCTGTGTGTTGACCCAAGATGCCCCCCCTTTTTTTTAAAGCCATGGGAGGATTTATAGAATTGTACAATTGTAACCCCTCTGCATTGCAGGGATCCCAGTGAAGTCCGTCCCACAGCTCTCACCGTGGGAGAGTTCTTCCTGAAGTTGGGTCCGAATGTGCTTTCTTTTAAATGGAATCTACCGGTTAATACACTAGAATAGCTCAGCTGGCAGATCATGAGGCTCTTAATTTCAGGGTTGCGGGTTCGAGCCCCACACTGAGCAAAAGCTTCCTCCATTGCAGGGGGGTTGGACTAGATGACCCACATGGTCCTATGATTCGGGTCCTACCCTCTGGAGCAGCAGCAAAACACGCTTGCTCCATCTTCCATGTGACACCCCTTCAGGTATTTGAAGTCCACTCTAAATTCCTAAGGTGGGGCAATGACTTGAAGGGGCTGTAGCTCTGCGGTCAAGCCCTTTCTTTGCTCTCTTCTTCCAGCCTTGCCACCCGCAGCTAGGAAAGGATCAGGGGTGATGGTGAGAAACCACTGGTCCAGCTCAGTACTGCAGACATTGGCTGGCAGCAGCTCTCGAGGGTTTCAGACGGGATATTTTCAGTCCTACCTGGGGATCCCAGCAGGGATTGAACTTGGGACTTTTTGCATGCAAACAGGTGTCTGCCTCTCCCGCTGAGCCACAGCCCCTCCCCCAGTCAGTGCAGACAATAGTGAACAAATAGGCTCACACCTTTGGGCTGCAGCTGAGTATCCTTTGTCAAGCACCCATATGGCGCTTGAAGAGTGCCTGTCTTAAAGAATCAAGGCTGATTAAGTCTGTTCGCGTTAGTTGATTAAATTTTGCACACATTTAAAGCTTAATAAACTGAAAGACAAAATGTGCAGTTGTGTACACACTGTACCTTTTATGCTTTTTAAAATTTAGATTCAACATCTGTAAAATGATACTCATAATGTTACAACAGGTTGAAGGCAGCGTAAATTTGAACATTTTCATTAGAGTAAATGTACCAAAAATTACGAATTTTTCCAGAAATATGTTAGGCTGATTTGTTTGTATTCTTTTATAATAAGTTACGGTAACTTAATTTTTTGTTACTATGATTTCCCCCCCAATATATTTGCATGTACCCCCCCCCCATTTTTTAGCTGTCACAATCGTAGCAGCAGTTATAAGATGGAACACTATCTCTTGATGCTTTAGACCAAGTAGAAATATTTTAGGTTCTAAGGGTATATGAGATCCTAACATATCAGTCAGATTATCCTGAACAGATTTGCAAAATATTTGTATTTGAAAGCAGTTCCGAAGGATGGTGCACATTACAGTATATAGCTCTAAAGCACACCATACTGTGCCTCAAAGAATTCTGGGCACTGTAGTTTGTTAAACGTTGCTGGGAATTGTAACTCCATGAGGGATAAACTACAGTGCCCATAATGCTTTGAGGAAAATAATGTGCTTTGAAGGTATAGCATGTATGCAACTACCTCACTGCGTAAGAGAAGCAGGAATGCGTCTTCTAAGATAGCAGTCGCTGCACACCCTAACCCTAAATAATTTAAGCATGTAAAATTGCCAGGAGGTTGGGCCACCAACTTGAGGTTTGTATTCATTTTAATGCAACTCATCAGCTGGCCAAACTTTGCGTTCCTAGTGACTATTGTTGGTAGTGATAGGATCAGTTTCCTCCCTGCAGCTTGATTATTTGCTTTTCTCTTTCCTTGTTTCCTGGTACTTCAAAGCATGTGACTCTTTGCTTTCCCCATCAACCACAGGAGAAGAGTTGAGTTAAGTTGCAAAGCCATGCACTTCTACCCCTTTCAATAGAAGCCTTGTCATATCTCACCTGCTCAGTGAGGCAGGAGCATCTTGCAAGAGTTCAGCCGCTTTGCAAGCTGAGCTTTGCAAGAGTTCACCTGCAGGTTGTATGCAGTGCTATTTTTCTAGAAAATTAGGTGCTGGAAGTTAGCATGAATGTGCATGAATGTGCAAATGTGCTGGAATTGAATTCCTGCTTGGAAAAGAAGCCCTGAAACTAGCCTACTTTGCAAAGGTAGAATTTGCATTTGTTGCCACACCCACTTTTGCCTCTGGCCCTGCCCACCATTGGCATGTGGTCATCATAAGGTTGACAAGAAGAGATTGTTGCCTTCAAGGCTAAAAAGTATTCCTTGTCCCTGTTATAACAGTTCCCGCTAACTACCTAGCTTCCTCGTGCCAGATGTTTTCCCCTAATGCCTGGAGCGTTTTTGAGGGACAACAACACACCAATTTGGTGTTCTGGGTATCCAGAAGCCAGAAACCAGCCCTGATCTGATCACTGTTTGTGCTAATCTGGACTCTGAAGCACCAGAGCTGCAGCCATTAGGAAAAACAAGCAGAGTGAAGCCAACTGTCAAGTTTCTAGCTCTCTAACAACTCCCATCTAGGCTGTAAAAACATACAGACAACAGCATATGGGATGGCGGTTTTCTCAGAAACCAAAACAAATATTTGGCCTTCATAAACCTGCACCTCTCGGTAAAGGAGCAAACATGATCCCTGAGACGGTGGAGTTCAAATTCCAGCTTGGAGGACACAGATTCAGTGGTACTTGGCAGATAAATAACTCGCCCCCTTTTCTCCAGCCTCAGACCCCATCTCTGTCTGCAGAAGGCTCAATTCACACCATGCATTTTAAGCGTTATTATACCACTTTAAACAGTCATGGCTTCCCCTCCAAAGAATCCTGTTTAACAGACTGTCCCTCTTCCCAGGAAACTCTGAAAACCCAGGGCTTTTTTTCAGCAAGAACTCACCAGAACTCAATTCGGGCACCTCTCAGGTGGGTGCCATTGCCATTATAAAGAGAGGCATTCATGGTGACTTCTGGCACCTCTTTTTCTAGAAAAATAGCACTGGCAAGTTTCCTCACACTCACCCACCCTCCTCCGTCCTCCACCCAGGCAAATGAGTCATTATCACAGTTCAAGGACACATTCCAGCCAGAAGAAAACAGCCTAGGAGGGTGTGAAGCAGGACCAGTGAGGCATGTGGTCTGGAGGAGAGTTCAGAGGGCCAGACGGAGAGAGTTAGGGGTCCACATTCAGGCCTGAGTTCCTGTCCCCTGCCCGTGATAGGCTCTGAGGTACAGAGGAATCCACGTGAAAAACTACAGTACTGTATTTTTCCGTGTATAAGACTATATTTTTTCCTAAACTTTTGAAGTTTAAAATAAGGGGTCATCTTGTACACAGATAGTGCATAGTGCATTTTCTTAATTTTGAGCCCCCCAAAATTATACACAGGGGCGTCTTATAGATGGAAAAGTATGGTAAATGCAAAAGTAGAAAAGGGACCTCTGTAGTATTGGTTGGGGAGAGTTGATTTGGGATTCTTGCTCGTAGGAGTTGTGGATTTGAGGTTTCCAAAGAGCTGACACAGACACAAAGTGTTAAATGGGAATCATAGAACTGTATAGTTGGAGTTACAGATAGGTAGCCGTGTTGGTCTGCCATAGTCAGAACAAAAAAATTCCTTCCAGTAGCACCTTAAAGACCAACTAACTTAGTTCTTGGTATGAGCTTTCGTGTGCATGCACACTTCTTCAGATACACTGAAGAACTACTGTATAGATATACTGTATAGATATACTGTATAGATATACTGTACAGATATACTGTATAGTTGGAGGGAGCCCGAGGGTCATCTAGTCCAAGCCCCTGCAATGCAGGAATCCTGCCCACAGCTGCTCCTCGGAGGGCTCAAGCCACCAACCTTCTGGTTAACAGCTGGACGCTCTGATCCATCCCATGCAACTGGCGGAAGAGTCACTGAGGCCCAGCTGTTTAGCAACACGGAAAAATAATTCCATAGTAAAGATACCGGCTGGCTTTTCTAGCACATATTATGGCTGCCACAGTACATGTTAGCCTGTCTGATAAGCCTGATAAATTGAGAGGCAGTGCGGTGTAGCGGTTAGAGGGTTGGATTAGGACCTGGGAGACCAGGGTTCAAATCCCCATTCAGCCTTGGGTGACCTTGGGCTCTTAGCCGAACCAACCTCATAGGGTTGTTGAAAGGATAAAATAAAATGGGGAGAAGGAGGAACTAGGTACACCATCTTGAGCTCGAATATAAATGTAATGAATAAATAAATAAATAATTTGGGCCCTGATCGGGAGGATCTCAGTCCCCGTCATCATCCTAACAAACAAATGAACAGCACAGGGACAAGTGCAGGTAGTCCGGCAACCTTTCCACGTCCCTCTGAATGGAGGTTTCAGGCCACCGGCAGCCCTCAGATCACATTCTGAGAAGCCAAACGTAGTTATTCTACAATTGTCGAAGCTAGCTTTCCCCAGCCTTCAAAGGCAGCGACACCTACCAGGTTTGGGTTCCCTGGTGGGGCTGCAGGGCCCTGTACCTTGCGTGAATTATGGCCTGTTGTATTTGCCCTTGCTGTAGGAATCGGAAATGTGTTGTGTTAATTGTTGCAAAGTCTTCGGGGCGTGAAATCACAGCTATAAATAAAGGGATTCAGGAGCACTTGGCAGAGGGAGGAAGGAACAGACACACTGGTGTTCCTGGCAGCAGCCTTCAAAATAATGCAAGTGAATTGGGTGAGTGGCCAGTGGCCAGGAGAGCATCACATCACTAGCGAAGGGCAAGGCATGGGACCCTCTCAGGCAAAGAAGGGCACCTTTGCAGAGCCCCAGGTCTTGTCCCAAGGAGAGCTGCCAGAGCCACTCCATCCCATGATGCATTGCAAAAGGCTCAGCTCTATGTTCACATTCACACCATACATCTAAGCACCGTGGTACCATCTTAAACAGTCATGGCTTCCCCCAAAGAATCCTGGGAGCTGTAGTTCACTAAGGGTGCTAAGAGTTGTTTGAAGACTCCTCCATTCACCTCACAGAACTAAAATTCCCAGAGTTCCCTGTGAAGAGGCATTGTAGCTGTGTGAGGGGAACAGGGGGTCTCCAAACAACTCTCAGAACCCTTAACAAACTACAGCTCCCAGGATTCTTTGGGGGAAGAAGCTATGGCTGTTTAAAGTGGTATAGCATAGTGCTTTGAATGTATGGTGTGGATACCGGTTGTTGGAAACCGCAGGAGTGAAGAGTCCTCTTGCGATTGAATCCTGCTTGCCGTTTTCCCTCAGGCACCTGGTTAGCCACTGTGAGAATAGGATGCTGGGCTAGATCATGGACCAGCCCACACATGAGGCAAGGTGAGGTGGTTGCCTCAGATGGCAGGATCCACAGGGGCAGCAGATTGCACTGTAGATTTTTATTCCCCACTTGTTTGGGGTAGATCTTCGCTCACTCTTCCTTCCCTGGTGGGGGGGGAGCGGTGTGCTATTTTGTGTTTTACCTCTGGTGCCAAACTGCCTTGGGCCAGCTGTTTACATCAAGATTTTAATCCTGTTCTGTGTCCATACTGGCTTTGAATTTACAGTATTATATATAAAATAGCTTTTCTTTTAGGAAAAAGGGTGCTGGTACTGCGTACTCTTGAGCACCACCAGAATTAAAGCACTGGCTTCATATATGTTTTTTTGTTGGTGATGCTTATTGCTACATCGATTCAATTGTGTGTTGTTGTTTTTAATAGGGAGCGATTCATAAGGTGAATAAATGCATTTGTACCTAGACTTTTTAATGAATGCAATGCATTCACTCCTTCCTTCCCTCTCTCTTAGTGGTCCTGATTGGAGAATCAGGAGTCGGGAAGACCAACCTGCTCTCCCGGTTCACCCGCAATGAGTTCAACCACGACAGCCGCACCACAATTGGGGTGGAGTTCTCCACTCGTACCATCCTGGTGGGAGATGCCTTGGTGAAAGCACAGATCTGGGACACGGCTGGCCTGGAGCGCTACCGGGCCATTACTTCGGCGTAAGTACAGGTGGGGCAGAAGTTATTGGGAGGGATTTGGCTGCGGATTGGGAAGCACTCCCTTCTTCCTTAGTGTTAACTTGTGGGCGAACATAGCAGACGACACAGCGATTCTTCAAACAGTTCTTCTTTATTCAGATGTCAGAACAGAACTAAGCTGAGGGGCTCAGTCAGCCTGCTTATATAGAGCTCCAGAACAATTGTAACTGTTGCCATTTTCTAAAACTATCCAATCACTGAACGTCACTTTTCGATCCTTCATTTGCATAACTATCTACAGTATCCCCCTGCTGGCCCAGGGTGAGAACTTCAGTACATAACACTTAGCATCTCGCCACATCCACACTGACCTGATCCGCAGCCTTAGAATCATAGAATAGAATCATAGAATCATAGAGTTGGAAGAGACCACAAGGGCCATCGAGTCCAGCCCCCTGCCAAGCAGGAAACACCATCAGAGCACTCCTGACATATGGTTGTCAAGCCTCTGCTTAAAGACCTCCAAAGAAGGAGACTCCACCACACTCCTTGGCAGCAAATTCCACTGTCGAACAGCTCTTACTGTCAGGAAGTTCTTCCTAATGTTTAGGTGGAATCTTCTTTCTTGTAGTTTGGATCCATTGCTCCGTGTCCGCTTCTCTGGAGCAGCAGAAAACAACCTTTCTCCCTCCTCTATGTGACATCCTTTTATATATTTGAACATGGCTATCATATCACCCCTTAACCTCCTCTTCTCCAGGCTAAACATGCCCAGCTCCCTTAGCCGTTCCTCATAAGGCATCGTTTCCAGGCCTTTGACCATTTTGGTTGCCCTCCTCTGGACACGTTCCAGTTTGTCAGTGTCCTTCTTGAACTGTGGTGGCCAGAACTGGACACAGTACTCCAGGTGAGGTCTGACCAGAGCAGAATACAGTGGCACTATTACTTCCCTTGATCTAGATGCTATACTCCTATTGATGCAGCCCTATTGAACAAGCCTCAGCTCTCCCGTCTGCAGTATTGGGATAATAACATTGGGTCATCTTGCGGGACCGTTGTAAAGGGAAATGCTTTGCATGCTCATTGAGCCCCCGATCCTGTGCATGTTTATGCTAAAGCAGGGGTTGATGTTGTTAGTTGCTTTTTACGCCAAAGCATCTCCAATATTTTCCAGAATAAAAATATAAATTAATTCTATTAATTTTATTAAGTGGATACACCTCATAATTGTAAAATCAAGAACAAAACTTCAGAGAAGTTTAATCAATAATATTATCAATAAGAAAAATGAATAACCTTTTAAAACCTTCAAAAAGTTAAAATGACAACAGGCTAAAAACAGGTTAAGAAACAAGAAGCATTAAAACGGCAATGAAAGAAGACCTAGTGCTCATCTAAAAATATATAAAAGTATCCCCAAATGATGTTCCTCTTGAGATAACATATAATTTGTAAAAAAAATACTTGTGAACATAACACAGGTATCACAGGAGCAACAGTTCCTAAACACACAAGCACAGCACCGTATTAAAACACCCAAGAGGAAACCTCTTGAGATTTGTCTGCTATAATAGCAAAGTTGAGGTCCTGCTGGATGCAAGTGTTTTATCCTCAAAATGCTTCTCAGACATGTCTCACTGGGCTATTGTAGGCTCCACCACGTCCTCTGAGCCAACCCTCCAGGGGCCACATGGCTGCAGTGAGTTTTGCCATTTCTCTCTCTCTCTCTCTCTCTCTCTCTCTCTCTCTCTCTCTCTCTCTCTCTCTCTCTCTCTCTCTCTCTCTCTCACACACACACACACACACACACACACACACACACAAACACACACACACACCCCTAAAAAGAGGAAAAGGGACTGGGAGGGAGGAGGAAAAAGCAAGCTTAAGTTACACATGATATCAGTGGCATTTTCTGTGTTTTTTACCATCACTGGAAGTGCTCTTCTTTCCACCCACTCCCCAGTTCAGGGCTGTGTCCAGACCAGAAGGACAGGGCAGCTCCTGACACACCCAAAATATTATCTATATTGTTGCACCCCGCCCTGCAACCTGTTTTGATGAAGGGCAAGCACAGAAGCTTTTAAAATAAATGAATATGAATGCAGTCCAATGCCACTGTATTAAAATGCTAAAAACCACAGAAAGGACTTGTGCCACCCTGAAGATAATAAGATCAATGTGAGCCA
The DNA here is from genome assembly GCF_964234715.1 of Podarcis melisellensis. Lineage (NCBI taxonomy): Eukaryota > Metazoa > Chordata > Lepidosauria > Squamata > Lacertidae > Podarcis > Podarcis melisellensis. Next base: position 18,120,071 of record NC_138533.1, read on the forward strand.
AGCGGTCACGGACCCAGCCCTGTGTCATCAGATGCACCTGACGAAAGTGTGCTCTGAAAGAGCAACTCTTAAAAGTGATCAGCCTCTTAAGATGCCAAGGTAATACAGGATTAGTGTGTTGTAATGAAGACAATGAACATGGCTACACCCTTGGAAGTTATAATTGCTAAGCATTATTACTTATTTGAAATTTGCATGTTTTGTTTTTTTGTTTTTAATTAGTAGATTGCAGAGATTCTCTAATCGGGTTAGAAAGCTAAGCTCATGACTTTGCAGCATTGAGTGAGGCCGCTTAAGTTTCTAGACCCTATGGCCGCCTCCTCCTGTTGTGCTATGGATGTCTGCCTCCCTTTGTCAACAGCAATCTGTTGCTGTGGTAAACTGAGAATAATGCTTGGAGGACGTCCAAACTACTTCTAGGTAGCAAACAAAATCTGAGTGCAGCCAGCAGTGAACAGGAGCCTTCCTGCCTGCATGAGAGTCTGTTCTTACCTCTGTGGAGGAAGGGTAGGGTGTGCATGTCAATGCAACTCTGAAGTAAAGACATTTCAATAGGACTTGTGAGCAAGGCCTTTCTGATGATTCCTGCATTGCAGGGGGTTGGACTAGATGATCCTTGTAGTCCCTTCGAGCTCTGTGAGTCTATGGGCCTCACGGTCCCTTCGAACTCTGTGATTCTGAGTTTCTATGTGGCCCTCCAGGCACCTCTGTTCGGCCCTTGGTACCCTCACCAGCCCTGCTCATCACCTTCCTCATGTTCTTGCCTGGCTGTCCAGTCCAAGGCTGGCTTAAAAAAATAAGGGACAATAAAAAAAGGATGCAGGAGCTTTGAATTACTTTTCAGTGGTTAGCAGACTAGGCAAACCCACCACTCACCCTCCATCCTCTCCACTATAGGGAGGTGTTCTGTATCTCTGTTTAAAGTATAGCAATTATTTGTAAGCTTTCATCCATAGATATAAATGCCCACGTACAGTTTTTATGCAAATTGTTGACTTCTTTCATCTTATTTCTTTTCCTTTTTTTGGGCAGTGCATAACTGGTCACCTTATGTTGGGTGCAAATTAATTAATACTGTGATTTGAAAAGTGAGATCTAAGGTGGAAGGTGGAAGATCCGCAAAGAAGAACCAACATAGGCCACCTTCACACCATTTAAAGCACTGTGATACCCCTTTAAACAGTCATGGCTTCCCCCAAAGAATTCTGGGAGCTGTAGTTTGCACAGGGCACTGTGCATTGGTAGGAGGCCCCATTCACAGACCTACAATTCTCAAAGTGGTTCAGTAGTCGATCCCTCTTCCCAGGGAACTCTGGGAGTTGTAGTCACAACACTCAGTACCCTTAGCAAACTGCAGCTCCCAGGATTCTTTGGGGCAGAAGAAGCCATGGCTGTTTAAAGTGACACTGTACCGCTTTAAATGTATGTTATAATCAAAGGCCTCGTTTAAGAAATAATGTTGAGACTTCCGAAGAAAAGAGAAGGAATCGTGGGACACCCATGCTTCCTTGTTGTTGTTGTTGTTGCTGCTGCTAGTTCTTCATATGCCCTTCTCTTAACCCTTGTCCTGATCTCTCAGTTATTACAGAGGCGCAGTGGGAGCCCTCTTGGTTTTTGACATCACCAAGCACCAGACGTACGACGTGGTGGAGCGCTGGCTGAAGGAGCTGTATGACCACGCAGAGGCCACCATCATTGTGATGCTGGTGGGCAACAAAACAGATCTGACCCAAGCCCGGGAGGTCCCAACGGAGGAGGCCAAGATGTATGCAGGTAGGGGACAGCTCTGTGGCTTTGTACATCGGGCTCTGAGAAGTATCTGTGCTCCACCACAGGGAAGGACTGTGGCTCAGTGGTAGAGCATCTGCCTTGCATGCATAATGTCCCAGGTTCAACCCCAGTTTCTCCAGCTGGGGCTGGGAGTGTCTCCTGCCTTAAACCCTGGAGAGCTTCTGCAAATCTCTACAGACGGTAACTGAGCCAGATGGGCCAATGGTCTGACTCAGTGTAAGGCAACATCCCATGTACCTTCTCGGCACTTGTGTGAAGAGTTAGAAGCTTTAAGACGGAGTGCCTCTTTTAAAATAGTTCCTGCCATCTGTACTGGCACACTTTTATAATGTGTTTTATTACTAAACGAGCAATGCCACTATATAAAAATGAAATCTACAGCCTGATCGATCACAGGCACTTTTAACAATTGATTAATCCACTGGATTAAATCGGCTACACACTGTGTTATTGTCTGTACAGTGGTACCCTGGTTCTTGAACTCAATCCATTCTGGAAGTCCGTTCAGCTTCCAAAACGTTTGCAAACCAAGGTGTGGTTTCTAGTTGGCTGATTGGCCCCATAAACAATGCCGACAGCCAAAACGGACTTTCGGCTTCCGAAAAACGTTCACAAACTGGCACACTTACTTCCAGGTTTGAGGCATTAGGGAGCCAATTTGTTCGTCAGCCAAGCCATTCAGGAACCAAGGTACCACTGTGTTATATTCTCTTTCTGTCCACTGTTTCAGTATTCTCTGAATGCATTTTATAAATTATGAAATAAAAACGCAGAATGACTACCAATCCCAGTTTTAAATTGGTGATCTTATCTTCTCTATTAATGGAGGTCTGATAGGGTCTCACTGCTTCTCTCTTCTTGCAGAAAACAACGGTCTGCTCTTTATGGAAACCTCTGCGCTGGACTCCACAAATGTTGAATTGGCTTTTGAAACTATCTTGAGAGGTGAGTCATCAGTTGGTGGTACCAGTGGCAAAGCTGCATGCTCCACTACCGGGGGCAGAGAGCAATCAGGGGCGTGGCTAGCACTCCCCAGAGGGCGTGATGGCATCCGGGGACATGACACACTGCCTGGCATGCGGCGTGTGTCCGGGGGGGCCCACCTCAATGGCATCCTACTGGAATAGTGGTGCCGAGGGTGGTCTTCCTTGCTGTCACTTGTTCTTTACTCCAGTAAGGGGCTGCAGCCTATGGAGAAGGGTTTGTTTTAAGCCCCCACTCCCCGTGTGTGTGTGTGTGTGTGTGTGTGTGTGTGTGTGTGTACCCAGAAACCTTTAGCCTTTTTACGCATGGAGATAAAAAGTAAATCATGCAGTCTGGAAAAACATAAAATTCAGGTTTTCCCCAGATGGTAGCTTATTGGTGCTGATAACGCACACAAGTTAGCACTATGGTGCAATGGTGGGTGGGATTGGCAAAGGTTTTTTTCCTGGACATCCTCCCCATTTTTGCCCCCTTTAATTTTTTTTTTTTTAAATTTAATTGCCAAGTGTGAAAGCTGGATTTGCACAAGCTAAATGTGCATACATTGTGAGTTACCTGTACAAATAAAACCATCTGTCCTAAAGACACATTCATTCCAAGGAAAGTGAGCCCCTGGGGCACTCCTGGAATCTATCGCTGCTCGGAAATTGGGGTGGGTTCGTAACCATCTTTATTTATTCCTTCCTGTCTCCTAGACATTTTCAACAAAGTGCAGAAACAGAAGCAGAAAAGCCCCCTGGACAACACCGTTTCGCTCTCTGCTGAACACACTGATGCAGCCTCCACCTCTCAAGCTGTGGAAGGGAAGCGAGCTTGTTGCTTGAACCTCTGAAGCGAGGGTCGCACATGAGGAACATCAGCCGTGTTGAGGAAGCCAACGTTTGGTGGGTGGGAGAGGATTCCACACTCTGGATAATGATTTATGGCCGAGATGTCCGTCTCACTGTAGCCTCTGTGGTCTGGGGGTTAGTTATGGAAACTTTTTGGATCAGGCTTGCCTACCTAAATCTAGGGAGCACAATAGTGTGTTTGGGGGTGACAAAGCATCTTGAATCAAGAATTATGTGTTTGTGGGTCAGTACTTGTACAAAAGAACTACCCACAACCCTGCAATGTCCCAGCCTTGTCTTCCAATGCAGATACGAATCTATAGTGAATGCAACAGTAGCCACAATCCTGCCAAAGTTAATCACAACTAGCCGTCCTGTACCCTCTTAGATGGGAGTGAAGTGCTTTGAACTCTGGTAGGGCTTCTTCATCCAAATAGGCCTAGGATTGCAGTGCAAGTTCCATTGCAGGTTATTGTGACTAAGGCCACAATCGCACCGTACATTTGATAGCACTTTAAACCATCACAGCTTCCCCAAAAGGATTCTGGGAGCTATAGTTTATTAAGCTTGCTGACAGTTGTTAGGAGGTCCCTATTCCCCCCACAGAGCTACAATTCCCTTCACAAGGAACTTTGGGAATTGTAGCTCTGGGAGGGAAAGAGGTGCATCCTGACAAATCTCAGCGCCTTTAACAAACTACAGCTCCCAGAGGGAGGGAAAGTCACGACCATTTAAAGTGGTGCCATTGCACTTTAAATGTATGGTGTTAACATGTGCTAACTTAAATCCTGTTGGCTTTCTGTGAGGTTTACCATGTTTACGCAGGAGTAATCCCTGTTGAATTCAGTGGCTTTTACTTCATGGTAACAGGGCTTCGCTGCATGTGATATCTGCTGCTTCAAACTTTAAAAAAATTATACTTCTATCCCCACAACCTCTAAGGAGACGAGGTCAGTGCAAATTTGTGGATGATCTTGAGTCTCCCTCATCCAAGTCCAACTCTCTGTCCCAGCCATTGCCAACATGGTGCCCTCCAGATGTTTTGGGCTATGGCCATAACTGGGAGTTGTAGTCTAAAACTCCCAGAGGGTGCCAGGTTGAGAGAGGCTGCTAGAGAGCTCAGCCTTCCTCATACACTGGCTGGGGCTGATGGGAATGGTAGCCCAAAACAGCCAGAGGGTGCGTAATTGACAAGGCTTGCTGCTGCTCTTGTAGGGCCAATAAATCTGCGCCAGAATTTCCACACAGTGCCCTGGGCATGGTGCCAATGTGGCTGAATGACTAGGTAGGTAGGAAGAAGGACATTTTGCAGGGCAGGAAATTCGGGTATTATGAAGACTCCCCTGGCACTTCCTAGTCTCCTAATACCGGAAATCCCCCAACAAAATGATTAACTGACAGAACTGGAAGCCAAAAGGAGGAGGTGATGGGTGATGGCTTGAAAAGGGGATTATACAACTTCATGGAGGAGAACTCCATCAGTGGCTATTATCAGTGGCTAAATTGAGCCTCCATAGGCAGAGGCAATCCACCTTGTCAATACAGATTGCTGGGGGGAAGAAGCAGGAGGAAGACCTGATGGGGGGGGGGGGGCTTCCAGCTTGGCTAGTGTGTCAAGGAGTCTGCAAGGATCCCTGATGGGGGTCTTTTAAAATTCTTTTGTTATATTCCAAAGTCCCTGTCAGCTCAATGTCTTTATTAGGCAAACCAAAATATCATGGAATAGTTTGCAAGCTTTTTGAGTTCTCCTTATCTCTTCATCTGGCTCGATGAAGAGTTCTGTGAAACTTAAAAACTTGCACATTATTTTGTGACATTTTGGTTGGCCTAATAAGGGCACTGCCCTAGTAGGGAATTCAGATCCCACCCCCCCTATACTTGTTATTTCTTTTGTTACACGTTCACAATGCACTTGGACTCCCTGCTTAGACTTCTTTCTGTGGCTGTGACTCCTTTTGTGTTCAGCCTCCATACCGAAACTTGAATGTCTGGAACACCAAGCTGAGATCCTTCGAAATTTACCCCATCCAAAAGACACAGCCAGGCCTTTGTGGAAATGGAAATTTGTCAGTATATTGTGTGTGTACATTTATACATATATATATTGTGTGTATATATAGCAAGAGACACAAAGAATATATTTTGTAAATAAATTGTTGTGGACTGGGCATTTTTTAATTTATTACTGTGCTTAATGTAGCGAAACAAGTAGGGGTGTGTACACTGGGAAACATGACATAAATAAAAGAAACAAAGTGCTTATTTCAGAGACACCTAAGATTCCTGTTGTGCATCGTGAACAAACTCCAGTTCCCAGAATTCTTTGGGGGAAGCCATGATGGTTTAAAGTGGTATCATAGCGGATTAATGTTGTGAATGCAGCCCTATTAAACTAAAAGAGGAGGGATTTGACACCGAGCATAATTCTTTTTCATAGGGGAAGGGCTGTAGCTCAAGGGAGGGGAGCACCACCTTTGCATGCAGAAGGTCACAGGTTCAATCCCTGCCGGCATCTCTAGTTAGGGCTGGACTAAGACTCCATGTCTCGAACCCTGGGTAGCCACTGCCAGTCACCGTCAACAGTACTGGATTAGATGGGTCAGCGGTCTGGATTCTCAGTCAACAGGAAGCAGTTGCTCGCAACCTCAAATCTCTTAACTACAGATCTCTTCCTGTTAGAAATGTGCTCAGGGTTGGGCTTTGGTGAGTCTCCAACAGATCTCTGTGATTGGAATGGAGTACGGGAGAGGAGAGATGGTCTCTCGAGTGGGTCTAAATCATTTAGAATCAGAACTGTAGAGTTGGAAGGGATCCCAAGGGCCATTAGTCTCAACCCCCTGCAATGCAGGAATCTCAACTAGAGTCACTGACTGACAGCCATCAAAGCTTTGTTTAAAAACATCCAAAGAAAGAGTCCACAACATCCCGAGGAGCACCCCGTGCTAACATGCACAGCAGCATACAGCAACATATCCTACGCACACAGCAACATCTGTGCTCTACCATGATATGGCATGGTTTTTTATTTATACACCACCCAAAGCCCCCCAAAGTGTGAGCCACATTAATACATGTGAATATGAAATAAATACACAATAAAGCTACCATGCATACAATAAATAAATAATATAAAATGAGTATGTCGTATCCAAGCATGCACAGGAATGCATAACCTACCGCACAGGGTTGTTGTGAGGATAAAATGGGGAGGAGGAGAGCCACATATGTCACTTGAGCTCCTTGCTTAATGCAACTTGGGCTGTTCATGGTAGAGCAGAGATTTGAACCACGGCTTTCCTGATTCCTCCCCCACATCTCTTAATCTTGTCACACTTATTTAGCAAGCACCTTGCAGGCAGAGATCTGTTGTTTTCCGATCTGGTATAGCCAAGTGATTTAAAATAAAAGTGTTAAGGAAGTTTCTCCTTCAAATGCAGCTTCAGCCATGACATAGGGGGCATCCTTGCCTCGTCCCCTTCTATATCTTACATTTTTCCTGCAATGGCATTATTTACAATCAGGTTTGCAGTTTGATCTGTAGGGGACTTAGTGGACCACAAGCTTAACATGAGTCAACCTGAGAGTGATGCAGCAGCAAAAAATGCTAATGCTATTTTAGGCTTCAACAACAGAAGTGTCCAGATCAATGGAAGACAATAACACAATGAAATTCAAAACAGTAACAATTTATTGCACATTTATTCAAAATCCATTAAAAACTATTTAGTTTAAGTAATGCAAGAAAATCGACCAGCTTGAGCCAGTGACACCAGAGAGGGCCATTTTCAAATACAGTGGTACCTCGTGTTGTGTCACCTTCAGGTTACGGAATCTTCAGGTTACGGCTGCAGCAAACCCAGAAGTGTATACTTCCAGGTTTCGCCACATGCATGTGCAGAAACGCTCTATCACGCTGCGCATGTGCGCAGAAGTGGCGCCTCTAGTTATGGATTTTTCAGGGTGCACACAGCACCCCGAAACAAATTAAATCCATAACCAGAGGTACCACTGTAACTCAATGGCTGTCACATGGAAGATGAAGCAAGCTTTTTTCTCCTGCTCTGGATGGTAGGACTCGAACCAATGGCTTCAGAAACAACAAAAGAGATTCCGACTAAACATTGTTCAACAGAGGAATGGACTCCCCTGGAAGGTGATGGACTCTCCTTCCTTGCAGGTTTTAAAGCTGATATTAGATGACCATCTGTCATGGATCCTTCCTTCCTTCCTTGTTCTGCCCAATCTCAGTCCATATTTCATGGCTGGTTAAATCATCTATCCCCCTCCTGATTCTCAGCGCCTCTTCTTCTGCCAGTCTTTGGCCAATTGGGATGTCCAAATAGAGCCAGCAATTCCTTCAGGGAGGAAAATCATAACTCTTCAATGATGTCATCATCTGGATGGTAGATGTTATGTATTGGGTTTAATACAAGGTGCGTTCTAACCAATCACATGTGCTGGTAGACGAACATTCTAATGGCAAGTAAGCGCATGGACTTTCAACTGTCAACGGTCAGTTCATGCTCAGCATTATTATTATGTTGTCCAGTCAGTTTGGTTCTTGTTTTCCTATGAGTGAGCTGTTGTCACTAACAAATGTTGAATAAACGTAGGGCTTCTGACTTTTTCTGAACACTGGTGACAAGGATGGGGTTGATGAACTACCACTGCCTGCCGCCTCGCAGTAAGCGCGACCTCACCGCCACGCCAGACTTAGCAAATAGTCCCGGAAACGAGACTGCGCCTGCCACATCTTCGCAACCACCCACAATTGCACAAGCAACCGCTCCAGGTCCAAGGATGGCCACCAGTCATAGTCGGCCACCACCGGACTTGGATATGAGCCATCCTGCAGAATAGCCGCAGTGGCTCCACCAAATAAGGAGCTATGTCCGATTACAAGGTTTCACTAGGGAGGCAGACAAGGTGGATGTGCTACTGATGGTGCTGGGAAGTTCCGCCATCACTCTACTGGAAGGTCTGAATAGAGGCATGCACTTTTGATGAGCTGACACAGGCTATGAAAAGATAGGAAAGGCCTGCCAGGCAGGGAGCAGGTCCTGCAGGACTCCCAGCAGGAAGACCTGGGAGGTGTGTCTTGGGCAAACAAGGGACAAGGGAATTTGCTGTCCTCAAGGTGTGGGGCTTACCTTCTTTCAGATTTTTCCAGAAACAAGTCAGCTCTGGGCGAATTACTGTGTTCTGCAGAGGAAAGAAAAATCTGGGTCAGATGACACTACGAACCCCACCCTGGATGGGTGCAAAAGAGCACAGAAGCAGCCTCACGCCAAGAAGGATGGGTCTCCCTATGGCTTGGGCCCAATCCCTTGCCCCAGAGGACCTCCTTGGACCCCGCAGCCTCCTAGGCAGAGGTGGAAGGGCAGCACCAGGAAAGGGGGCAGAAATACCCTCTGGCCTCATCCTGGCACCCAGGGACACACACCACATCTTCTGCATTAAAGGTTGCTGGGGGATGTCTCTTGGGGGGATGGAAGCAACCAAAGAAATGAATACAGGAAGGCAAGTTACTTACTCTGAGGTGGGGGAATCTTCGTGAAATGGCCAGCAGCAGAGAAATGCTGCTGGCCGCTAGTTTCCTTTCCGCCTCACTTCCCCAAAGGGCGTAAAATCAGAGGTCCTGCGGGAGGAAAGAGTGTCTCAGAGTCAGGGGCCAGTCTGGGCCAAAGCGGCCCTCCGCTGACCCCATCACGGAGTCCCTGGCACTCCTGAACCATGAGGGTTGCCACTTTTGGTCTTGGACCAAATTGGGGGCCAAGCGGGACAGGGGACTCTGTGCCCCAGAAATGGGACAGTCTGTTGGGCAAGGGACAGGGGACAACCCTAAACCCACTCCTGATGCCATCAGGACACTTACAGTGAGCAGCTGGAGGAGGGTGCCAGCATTGGGGGCCTCCAGAAGGAGACCCCCCAGTAGGCTCAGGAAGTGCCTCTTCCGTTTCTGCGGGAAAAGAGAGAAGAGAGGTTGAGTGCTGGGTTAAATCTTGCAAGGTTGTGAGAAGACAGAGATGTGCAAAGGGAAGTCAAAGCAGAGGACATACCTCTTTATCCTCCTCCTTTTCTGCGCCCCCAAGAACAGCCTCCATTGTCCTATGCAGGATAGCACTGACCATATCACAGCTGAAATGGGGTCTCATGAAGGTGGAGAGAGAAAGGAGAGGGGTTAGACGCTGCCTCCTCCCTTGCCCCCTTCTGCCTGCTCTTGCCCACCTGGCACTCCCCCTGGAGTTCTGCCCCCCACCCCACAACCCCACCCACCCCAGCTGGAGGTGATCCCTGAAGTGCTCCAAGTGGCCAAAGATGTGCTGGAAGAGAGAAGAGGAGGAAAATCAGCTCCTTCCAGGGGGTCACCGGAGGATGGCTCCGACCCCAAATGCCAGGCTTGTCTTTCCAGGGGATTGGCAGCCCCATGCCCTAAGCCAGAAAGGTCCTCCTCTCCGGCAAATGCACAAGCCCCTCCCCAAAGCCCCTCTCTGCCCCTCCCTCCCTATGGGGGTCCCTCACGCCACCCCTCACTCACCATAATGGCTTTGGCCGTCTCCTGCTTGGAGCACTTCAGGGTTCAGAGCCCCCTGAGCCAAGCTGCCTGGCAGTTCTGGAAGACCTCCAGGTGGTATAGCTGATCTTCCTCCAGCAGCTGAAATGCAAAAGTCACGCTGTCAGTTCTTTCCAGGGCTCCTCTGCATCTGAGAATGCAGAGTGGGGGGCAAAGAGCCCAGGCAGCGTGGGCAGGGCCGGATTTAGATGAACAGAGGCTCTAGGCTACTCCACTTGTGAGGCCCCGGCCAATCCCCCACCCTCACTAGAAGAAAAAAATCAAAGTGAACTGTACAAAATTGCACAAGAACTCAATAAAGGTCTGATTTCTGAAGGGCTTTGTTGACCTTGTGAAAATGACCTTGTGCACAGGTCCAAAAATGGAGCATAAACACAAATTCCAGGTCTTCCATTTTCTGCAAAAGATTGTTAGCTTGGAGCCTGGTTTCCCCTTCCCATTAACATCAGAGTACAAATGACTGAGGGTATCAGTGACAGCACTATAACTTTCCAAAATAGCTTCTGTGACTTTTGCATGTGCTGTGCGTCCCACCTAGTATCTGATAAATATTTAGGCACTTTAGACTGAGGTGGCAAAAATGATTTTAGAACTGCCCATCTCTTTGTGGAAGATGAAAAGAAGGAATAAATTTCATTGATAATGCCAAAACAAATCCTTTACTCATGCTTAGGTTAGAATCTAAAAACAAAAAAAAATTACTCTTCAACTGGATAAACTTGAGCTTCTGTCACTCTTCAGTAGCTGCCACCACTTGCTGACTTCCCTATGTCTTTCTTGAGGGGCAGAGAGACCCCTCTGGCTGACTCCTGGGGTTTGGAGATGAAAACCCCTAACTTTGGGTTTCTCCTGGAGGGTTGGCACCTGCACATTTTGGGGCTTTTTCCTTCCCAGGACCCTTCTTAAGGCACTGGTAGCGGGCAGAGCGGGGAGACTCTGTGGTCAGAGCACTAGACTGGGCTTTTAAACAAAGAACAAATATTTTCTTGACTATCTGCAAGTAGCAGGATTTTAAACACAAAAGGCCCTTTAAATTAAACATAGAAAAGGAAAACACTACCGGGCACAAATAAAACTGAACAAAACGCAGTTCCTCCAACCCTATACTTATTTTCCCTCAGGATGAGGTCCAGTTACCAACCTGCAGCCTAGCCTCCTGCCTTCTACAGGTAGTTCTGGATCCCTCTGAGGATCCCTTCCCACTGCTGGCTTCCCTGATCCCCAAGGCCTCTCTCTGCCTGTGGGCAATCTGCAGTGCATGCTGCAGGTACCAACAGGGCTCTGTGAAGTGTGAAAGATAGAGCTTGCTTGCCTGGTCTATCTGCCTCAGCTGGCCCCCCACTCGTACTCTCCCACTGATTAAAGTGCAGCACGTACCACTACTGACCTGACCCTTGAGCTGGGGAAGGTTGTTGACTCTGGGCCTACGGGCTCTGGATTCTGAGATGGAAAATTCTGGGAGGCGAGGACACTCAACAGCCCAGCTCGTCGGGGTGCAAGTCCTTACGGGTCTCTGCGGTTAGCAGAAGAAGGAAGTTCCAGCCAAATACAGGAGCAAAACAGGGGTCAATAGACCACAATCTTTATTGTTGTGCAACAGGTCCCCACACAGAGTAAGAACCCCGAACATGGGTTACAAGCTCTTTGAAAACCTTCCCTCCCTACCAGAATACATGTCCAGAACCATCATTGAGACATCACGGATACATCATCATCATGTCACCAGGAAGGAGGGGAGTCGTGAGGTTACCCAAGTTCATCAACTTGCCCCGTGTCATGAATGAGCCAGCTGCCAGGGAAGGTTTGCAGGCAGCTCCCAGTGAAGGAAGTTGCCAGGAAGCAAGAGAGTTAACTGCCAGACAAGATGAGCATAGCCCAGTGCCAACTCCCCCACCCTTAGGACTGGCAGTTGATAAGAGAAGGACGTAGGCCTGGCCAGGATGAAGAAGGCCTGGTCTGGATGCTGAAGGCCTGGCCAAGATGAAGAAGGCCTGGGCAGGACGTAGAAGGCCTGGCCCGGACGTAGAAGGCCTGGGCAGGACGAAGAAGGCCTGGCCAAGACGAAGAAGGCCTGGTCTGGATGCTGAAGGCCTGGCCAGGACGAAGGCCTGGTGAGGCCCCCTAGATTTAGAGGCCCTAAGCTTCAGACTACTTAGCCTATACATAAATCCAGCACTGAGCGGGGGGGGGGGGGCAAGTCTGAGGGATCCACTCCCTGCTCTCGTTTTATCCAATACTCACCGCTAGGGAAGGGATGTGTAACCCCAGCACATCTGCAAAGAGAAGGACATGGGGACAGGTGAGTTCATCCCTGAGCCCCTGGCAAGGCTATTCCAAGAGTTTTCCCCTGGATTCCAAGTCCTATTACAGGGGAGGGACACCCCAGGTCTTGGGCATCAATTCTGGCCTCCTGCCCCCAGAACATGGCTTCCCAGGGAAGGTGCCCCTCCCACTGACAACTCCCCCCCCCCGCCTTGCCCCGCAGCCCAGCCCCCTGCTTCCTCCATTGGACCCCACAAAACGGGGTGGTCGCTGGCAGGGTTGGGTTTCCAGACACTGGCCCAGATGGACCTTGGGTTGGATCCAGCCGTCTGGCTCTGTGTATCTTTTGACTAGCTGCCCCCCTAACCCATTCCTGCCCTCCTCTGTCCCAAAAAGGAGGGACATTTGCTCACCTGACGCCATGGGCTGCTTCGGGCCTTGCAGGGCTGTTGCTGCGGCTGATCAGGCATCTTAAGCACCTTAACTTAGAAGAGAGGAGCAGAGAGAGCGACTCAGAAGCTGGCAGCCCCAATTCTTGGGGGGCGTTTGTGTGTGAGGAGGGGCGTCTGGCCCAATTCCTTCCATCTCTCTGCAGTTCAGTGACCTGAAAGGGCATCACCAGAGCTGGAAAGAGGCAGCCCAGAGCATGAAGGGCTGGCAGAGAGAGAAAGGAGGCCCCAGGTGCTATGGGTTCAAGAGCTCCAGCCCAAAGGAAAGAGAAGCATTGCCAGCTGTTAAGGGGCTGCTCTGCCTCGTCTTAGGACAGCCCTGCCCTTCCTGGAGAGGGAGGAGACCCATAGGAGGATCCTCCAAGCATCAAGGTGTCCCAGAAGAGGAGCAGAACATGAGGAAGATGGTGGAATCTTCCATGGAGCCAGAGAGACCCCCAGGAAGGGGGAGAAGGCCGATGTCGTAGGGCAGTTGGAGAGATGCAAAATGGAGCCAGGCAGAGGTGTAGCGGTTGGAGGGCTGGACTAGGAGGACCTGGGAGAGCAGGGTTCGAATCCCCACTCAGCCATGAAGCTCCCTGGTGGACCTTGGGCCAGCCTAGCCTACTTTGCAGGGCTGCTGTGAAGATAACAATTGGTGGCAGGAAGAACCATGAAGGCCACCTTGAGCTCCTGGGAGGAAAGTGGTCTATGAATGTCCTAGTAAATGTAAATGATGAGAGGGGAGAGAAAAGGGGAAGGCAGGGAAAGAGTGTGGAGGAGCTGAAAACCAAGCCTGATGAGGAACAGTTGAGGCAGCTGGGTATGTTTAGGCTGGAGAAGAGGAGACTGAGAGGAGAGCCATCTTTCAATATCTGTGGGCTGCAAGAGGGAGCAAGCTTGTTTTCTGCTGCTCCAGAGAGGAGGGCAGGAGAGGAGATTCGGACTAAACGTTAGGAAGAACTTTCTGATGGTAAGACTCTCTGGGCGGTGGTGGACTCTCTTTCCTTGGAGGCTTTGAAGCAGAGGTTGGATGCCAGTCTGTGAGGGATTCAGCTGCAATTTGGGGAGTGAATAGCACTGGCCTACTTTACAGGGTTGTTGTAACCACACAGGGCTGCTGAGCATCCAAAAGTTCCTGACAAATGTTGAGCCTTCCATTTCATTGTGGGGAACAGCTGGAGCGCATCAGGAGGCGTCCCTCAACTTCCGTTTCTTCTCTCTCCTGCAGCCAAAGGGGCCGGGCTGGATTACCAAATAGGCAAAGTAGGCACTGGCCTATGGGCCCCACACTTTTTAGGGGTCCCACAACAATGGATCAAAATAATATTGATCTGATCTTGAAAGAAAACGACAATCAATTTTTCTTAGTTCAATATTATTCCAGCGTGCGCACAAAGCCTGCCACCACCCAGATTTTGACTGCCAAGGGGCCTCCACAGGGTTTAATCCATCACACACACACCCCAAGATGTTGCTGGACTCTCAAGTCCCACCAGCTGAAAACAGCGAGGTTGGGGATAATGGGAGATGTGGATCAATAACATAGAAGGCTGTAGATATAGAGTGCAGGTTTCTCAAGCTCCCTCAGTGGAATCTAGAGACTACCTGGAATCCAGGGCAAGAGGAATGTTTGGCTGATCAGGGAGCAAACAGGTCCAGCTAGTCCTGGACATCTTAAATTAGTGGACAGAAGATATACCGTATGCTAGGTCAGGGTGTTGTTACATTGATCCCACCTGATAAGAGACTTGGGACAGGCCAGAGAGATCTTGAAAGCAGATCTTCTCTGCAAGAGCTTCCAAAAGCGTGTATGTTAAACTTTATTTAAAATATGTCTTCTGCCTTTCCCTGTAAGTGTTCTTATAAATAAGAACTGCGAAATACAATACAATCAACTCCCCTCTCACAACAAAAATGGCAAACCATACAAGTATTCCTCCCCAACCTGGTGCCCTTCAGGCATGTTGGGATTACAACTCCCACCAGTCACAGCCAGCAAGACTGTACAGTGGTACCTTGGTTTAAGAACAGCTTAGTTTATGAACAACTTGGATTAAGAACGCTGCAAACCTGGAAGTAGGTGTTTTGGTTCGTGAACTTTGCCTTGGGAGCAGAACATGTTTCGCTTCCTTTTGAGGGTAAATTGAGTCCCTCACTGCTATGGGAAAGCACGCCTTGGTTTAAGAACGCTTTGGTTTAAGAATGGACTTCCAGAATTAAGTTCGTAAACCAAGGTACCACTGAATTAAAGTGACTGATACATATCCCACATGTATGATGCCTGGGCTGATGGAACCTGCAGTCTCAAATGGCCACGCTAGCTGGAGATGATGCCAGTTACAGTCCAAAACATCCGGAGGGCACCAGGTTGGAAAAGACTGCACACAAAGTTCTTCCCAAGACAGGCATTCTCCAGTCCCCTTTCCCCACTGTGCAAATAAATAGGTTGTGTGTGTGCATTTTTGTGCATCACAGATTGCAATGCACAAGTGTGGAGTTGGCTTTGGGGAAGGAATCCAGCATGTTGGCCTGCCTTTGATAAAAACAAGAGGTGATAATAGGGTCACTAAATTGTATGTCTTGGGTGGGGAATAAGCAAATCTTGTGAGGACTGGTCTCCCAATTGTGATGAGCCATGAGAGCTGCGTGTAGAGCCTAACTGTTCAGGAGCAGTCTACCCCCTGGTTAGCAGATGCTGGAGACAAACAACAAAGAAAGGCTACTGCCTCCAAGCCTTGTCAATTGGGCTTGCCAAAAACATCTGGCTGGTTGGGGAGAGAGTTCAAGGTTAGCTGGATCTTTGGTCTAATCCAGCAATACCAATTTTAAAGTTTCTATGGCTGTGGAGATAAGGCTATCAATGGCTGCTGACCTACAGCTGTAGGCAGTAATGCTTCTAGATATCACCTGCTGGGATGCGCAGGTAGTGAGAGCATTGTCACATTCAGGTTCTGTTTTAGGTAAAGTTGCCAGATTTTTTTCAATGAATCCAGGGACACTTTTCAACTTCAATGGATTTTGTATGGGGACTGATCTGTAAATCCAGGGATTGTCCCCAGGAAACTGGGACGCCTGGTAACCTTAGTTTTAGGGCTTCCCAAAGGCATTTGGTTGTCCTCTGTAAGAAATGGGTTAGAAAGGATGTTTAGAATAGTCTTCTCCCAAAGGCCTGAAGCGTTTCTTTTGGAAATAAAAGGGACAGGGGTCCCTCCAAAGAGTTGGTTAAAACTGTTTATGTTCGCTATCACTGCAGACAGAATTATGTACGCACAGAAATGGAAGGAAAAAGAAGTTCCTTCCAACAGAAGAGGAGTGGACTTTGAAATTATTGGACTATGGCAAAGAATCCAAAAATATTGGACTACGGCAAAAATGACAGCAAAATAAGAGATCAAAATGAAGAAACGCTTGTAGAAGAACGGAGATCCTTTTCGGATTATCTGAGAAAATATTAAAGTCAAGTGAAATAGCAGGCAGGACTTGAAAGGAATGAAAATGATAAAGCAATGTGTGTTTTAATGAAATATTACATTAATGGCAATAGATGAATGATTTGAATAGAAGCATTGTGGAAGGAAGGATGGAAAGTCAAAATTTTAAGGGAATATTGTATTAAAATTGAGTTGAATTGGTTAAATGGCTTGAAAACTAATAAAAATGTATTGGGGGGGGGGGGAGAATGTAAGAAAAGCCCTACAGGATCAAACCAATAGTGTATCTCAGAGGTTTTTGAGCTCAGCTGCCTCCCCTCTCCTTGCAAATCCTCAGGCAGCCGCAGCCCCTAGACTCTGAACTGCCCCATCCACCCCATAGAGACGTGCATCCTTATATTGCCCCACAGGGGCCTGGGAAGTATCCCCTGGCCAGCCCCAAAGGCACCATTCGCCTGCAGAGCTTGTAGCCAGGGCTGCTGCAACAAACAGCTGTGAAAGCTTTTGGGAGGAAGACGCAGGAGGGGATCAGAGGAGGGAGGGGAGGAAAGAGGGACAGAGGCCAGTGTTGCCCGCAGCACCCCTGGCTATCATTTAAGGCACCCGAGGGTCCCACAGCACACTAGTTGAAAACCACTGGCCTATCTAGTTCAACACTCTGTCTTCAAAGTGGGCCAACCCAATGCCTTTACTGGGAAGCCCATAAGCAGAACCTGAACACAACTCTCACTGCTTGCAAATAAGTGCTTTTCATTTGCATGATTCAGCCAGTTGATAGAATCTGGGTTTTGAGGCAGCATAGTTTGGGTTAAAACAAAAACAACCTTTTCCTCCTGATGCCTGTGCAATATATTCAAATTAAGATGAATCATCCTGTTTGTTGAAAACCACCAACACACACTCCCTTGCTCACCTTGCCTGGGTGGGGTCAGCCAGGAAGCAGAGCATTCAGGTTACAAATTGGCAGAAATTAACGTTTTAAGCTCCACCCGTGGTTTTTGGCTTTTCTAAATTGGAAATGTGTTCTAGCCCTTTAAATTTTTTTCTGGTTAAAGATATATGCCCCACCCACCTACCTGGGCCAGGTGTACTCCTTGACAGCCAGTCCATAGTGAGTACATATCCAAACCCCAAACTGGGCCAATCAGAATGAAGGGAGAGAGCAGCAGAGCAACCAATGGCAGAGTGGGAATGGCTTCCTAAGGCTGTGCTACCTGACTGCTGTACCTGAAGCTGGTTAAACCCAGGAAATCGCAGAGTAGTGAGATCACCTGCTTCTTTTGGACCCAGAGGAAAGAGGCACAGGTGTGTCCTCACCTGCTTTCTTGTGGGGTACCTGAACTCCTCAGGAGCTTGAAGTCACTATGCGGGCCAAGGATGATGAATATGATTACCTCTTCAAAAGTAAGATTTTTCCTCTTTTTTTCAATTTCCTGGCCTTCCTAAGAGTTGCAAACTCTTATTCTTTTGTTTTTTAGGGCGTGGGGGGTATTAACAGGAGAAAAGCTTCTGTCCAGACACCATCATTACTTAGCTGCTGATGTGTGCTGTTTTAAAACTCTTATATTGCTCCACTCTTCTTTTTAAAAGTGTATTTTGTACTCAAAAGGCAGATTTTATGTATTTGCTTCTACCCTAAGAGAGAGCAGACCCTACAATTTGCCTATGAAATGTCTCATATACAGTAATGTAGAACCTATGTAAAACTCTGCCCCATTCATGAAAAGTTGTTGGGTAACTCCAGCCACCTCTGATTCCCCCCCCCAAAAAAAGCCCTGTGCTGCGGCCCCACAAACATCCAATGTTTCCTCATTTTTTATTTACACCCATCTAAACTTGGGTGTCTAAGAGAGACATCAAGTTTAAATGGACCTCAGTAAAAATGGGAAGAGATTGGGCTTTTGTGGGTCTACCCTGCAGGGCTGTGGAGAAGAAACAAAGGTGGCTGTTCCATATTTCAGCCCAGTTACTTTCCTCCCCTCCCTGCAACCAGGATTCATACAATTCTTTGCCACAACTGTGGGTCTCTCTGCTGCTCCCTGTTCTAAATTTTATTATTTTACTGTATTTTTGGTTTTTATGGAAGCCGCCCAGAATGGCTGGGGAGGCCCAGCCAGATGGGCGGGGTATAAATAATAAATTATTATTATTATTATTATTATTATTTTATTATTATTATTATTATTTAACTTACTTTAGGAATAATGTCCCAAGGTGTTAATGAGACTCTGTTTTGGGGCCAGGTGTTCTCTGCTGATAATTTAGGCCCTCCAGACGTTTTGAGTAATCATTTGTGGTACATTTTGTTTGAAGAAATTAGGGAGAACTTTGCTTTTTGTTTTTCACCTTCCTATTCTGCCCTTCCTCCTAAAAGAGCCCAGGGTGGCAGCTTAGCCAAATATTGGGGAAATGTGACACTGGGGGGAACTAAGGGCCTGAGTTGCATTCTGCTCCCCGCCCTTAAAAACTGATGCTAAAACTGTAGCTTAAGTGTTCTCTTTTTTTTAATGATGCAAAAGGGACCTGACACACGTCTGGGGAAATGGCAGGACGTAGTGAAATTCAGGTTTGGCAAGGCTTGTGCTGTGTCTATGAATCTCAACAAAACACCTGAGATCTCTCTTCCCTAGGTTTTAAAAACCCTGGAATTTGAACTGAGGGTTGCAGGGGTGTCTAATGAAACTGAAAAACCAAATTGGCCCATAGAACTGTACTTTATTGGTTTGTCTAAGTCTTATTTTTCGAAACAAGTTTGGAAAGTTTCTCTGGCCTTGCTGCTAGATAGCCCTGTCTGGCAAGCTGCCTTTGAAAGCTGGTTTGTTTAATTTTACATTGTCTTGACCTTCAACTCTCCCTCCTCCTCCCAGGGGCCAGCTCTACCATTAGGCAAAATCAGGCAAGGTGTCTCAGGCAAGAGATTCAGAGAGCAGGGAGGGGCCTGGCAGAAGCCCTTCATCCCCTGCTCCCATTCCTCCTGAGTCTCCTAAGTTAACAAGCTCTGTGGCCCCTGCTGCCCCGAGGTATAGCACAGGACCATTGCTGAAATAAGATTGAACCTCAGTCCAGTTAGATTCTGTACATCGTGTGTGTGTGTGTGTGTGTGTGTGTGTGTGTGTGTGTGTGTGTGTGTGTCAGGGAGGTGTGAGCATCCTCTAGTTTTCTGTACTGGCCTACTTTATAGGGCTGTTGTAAAGATTAGGGAGGGACCAATGATGAAACACTTCCAGCCCCCTCTGCTGCACAAGCCCAAGCATCATCATGAGTTTGGGAATATTAAACCCAGAAGCTCAGAAATGCCACTTTCCAGATGTCTGAATAACAATACATGTCTCTTTGCTTGGTATTATGAAAGCCATTCTTCCAGAGGCAGGTTCCTTAGTAACTCTTGAGCGTTGGAAATGAGGTTATCCGAAGAGGGAGGGAGAGAGAGTGACGGATGTTCCTGGAGTTTGGGCTGACTCGAGTTGTTATCTGCCACAGAGGACAATATGGTGTCTCTTCATTTGGTTCTTACTTCAACACTGAAGTCTTCTAGAGCAGTGGTTCCCAATTTGGGGGTCCATGGCACCATTCACATAACCAAAACTAGCATAGAGATATCATTATTTTTTTCAAAAGTCAATGGCTTGGCTTTTGAGAAACAGGAGGTCTGCAGCACTTAGCTAATTGGCAATGACTGATCTAGCTCACCTGGAGTCAGCAAGCTATTTTAGCAGCTGTGGCACTATGGCTTTGATCTCCAACAAAGGGGAATAGCAAGAGGTTCAGGAAGAATGGCATGGGTTTTGTTTTTGTTTGTTTTTGCTACCACTGCCTCCCCTGGATCTACCGCCTGAGGCAATTGTCCCTCCCTGTCTAATGGTAGGGCCAGCCCTGAATGGAGCTACACAAGGAATATGGGGGAAGGAGGTTGCCTGGACCCTTGACCAGCCCTACTTTGTTTTTTTAGTGTTTTTTAAATTAAATTTGGTTCAAATGGTTGCCGTCTAAAGCGACCTCCATTGGTTTTACTTAGTTTCCCACTTTTAATATCCTCCCTTTCTCCCAAGCAGGATATTGCTGTTCGCCTCTTTGTCGTCCTCACAACAACCCTTTGAGGTTGGTTAAGCTGAAAGACATGACTGGCCCAAGGTCAGCCAGAGATCTTAGCAGGCTAGCCACAGACAGGCTGGCACTTTGACTTGTGTGTGTAAATTGGTTTGTTGTTTGAAAACATCAGTATATCACTCTGAGCCATCACGTTTACAGGAGAAATTCCTGCGTCGCTTGATTATGTTCACCTCAAATGCAGTGCTCTAAAACCAGCCTTTGCCAGCCAAATGTTTTGGACTACAAGAATCACATTAGACCTGGGGCTGGTGGATGATGTGTTCAAAATGGTGCTAGTTGGGGGTTGATGAGTAAGGCTTTCTTAGCCAATGTCATTCTGTTAGGATGCTTTTAGGTCCAAATACTGATAGCCCATCTAGATATCCATCCAGATATCCATTTTATTGTGCATTCATATGCAGCCCTTGCTTCTAATACTGTTTTGGAACAGACTAAGGGCCCATCTGTACTATACATTTAAAGCACTATAATTCTAGGAGGTGTAGTTTGTTAAGGGTGCTGAGAGTTGTTAGGGGACCCCCGATTCTCCTCCCAATGATCGAAATTCCCCAGATGCCTAGCTCGTTTTGCAGCCTGGGCGGGTTCCACTGCGACCAAGTGAAGATGTAATGCCACCAGGTTTGGTGACTGACATCTCCAACATCTGGCTGTTCTGCAGCAATGTTTTCTGCAGTTGCACGCACCCCTGCGGGCCCCAGCATCAAAAGATGCTGCTATGCGCCAGCTGGCTGACCTTGTCACTATTTTATTCTGGATTGTTTTATTTGATGTTTTAATGTGTTGTAAACCGCTTTGAGATTTTTTTCTCTGAAATGTAAAGCAATATAGAAATGAAATGAAAAATAATAATAATAAATATGAAACATGGGGGGGGGGTGACCGTAACCTAGGTCTAAGGTGCCATTTGGTAATTGGCTAATACCGTGGTACCTCAGGTTAAGTACTTAATTTGTTCCGGAGGTCCATACTTAACCTGAAACTGTTCTTAACCTGAAGCACCACTTTAGATAATGGGCCCTCCTGCTGCCGCCGTGCCGCTGGAGCACGATTTCTGTTCTCATCCTGAAGCAAAGTTCTTAACCCGAAGCACTATTTCTGGGTTAGCGGAGTCTTTAACCCGAAGCGTATGTAACCTGAGGTACCACTGTATATCTAACACTGCCCCCTCCCAGAGCTACAATTCCCAGAATAGTTCACAATGATGTGTAGATGATCCAGGATAAATAGACCACCAGCATTCTATTATTGCATCAATGACATGTTGCAGAATGTAAGCACCCAGGGGTAGCGGGGTACCCCAGTTCTGGAGGGTCTCTGTGGGTGAAGCCAGACCCAAGACCACTTGTAGGCTGAGCAGCTGAGGCACTCCCTGCTTACATCTTGCTGCTAGCCTTGAAGCTCTTGTGGGAAGAGGAATTTCATCCAAATGAGTCAACGATTGCTCATGGACTGAAGTCACTGGATTTCACTTCTGATGACTCTGCTTCCTTTTCTTTGAAAAAGCCGGAATGACGGCTTGTGTTGCTACACACCTCTTTTTAAAAAAATAATAATAATTTAAAAAAAAACCTTTCACCTTCACTTGCTCATGTTCCACACCCAGAGATGGGTTCACAAACAGTCCTTTTGTATTCTGAGGAACAGGGATAGGTAGCTGGTGGTTGGCAGTGGGACAGGAAGGACTTCCAGATCAGGCATGTGAAGGGGAGGCACTGACTGCCTGGTTTCTCCCTGGGTTGGCCACTTTGCATGGAGGGCGGGTGGGGTGGGGGGGACAGGAATCCAGTCATTCCTGTTTCGTAGCATTTTTACCTGGATGGGCTTGTGAAGCAGCATTTCAGCTCAGGGGAAAGCAGGTGTGCTTCATTCTCCGCCAAGGTAGGCCTTGGTTCTCTGGGCCTAAAGAATGAAGTCCATTTTATCCTGCTTGTGCTTATTGGGGTTGTTATATAGGCCATCCCACTACTAGCACGGTTTGCACTTGCAAACGTTTTGAGGCAGACACGAACTGTTTTATTTCCAGGCGCTACATGTCCTGCTGAAATCATAAGAAGAGCCTGCTGGATCAGGCCAGTGGCCCATCTAGTCCAACACCCTGTTCTCACAGTGGCCAACTAGATGCCTGTGGGAATCCAGCAAGCCAGATCCAAGCACAAGAGCCCTCTCCCCTCCTGTCCTTTCCAACAACTGGTATTCAGAAGCATCATTGCCTCCAGCTGTGGAGACACTCAGCACAACCATCATGGCTAGTAGCTGCCAAGAGCTCTCTCTTCCATGAATTGGCTCAATCCTCTTTTAAAGCCATCTCAGGTTGGTGGCCACCACTCCCTCCAGTGGGAGGGAATTCCATAGTTTAACAACATGCTACATAAAAACAGGCGCGGAGCTACCTGGAGTGGGGCTAGCCACCCGCACAACAAGTGGGGGGGGGGGCTTTCCGCCCACACAGCAAGCGTTGGGAGGGGCGCTGCTAGCCACGCAACAAGCGTTGAGAGGCGCCACTAGCCGCCCGTGGCAACATCATCCCTAGTGGTCCGCTGCCCGTGCAGCGAGTGTCCGGGGGCGCCGCCCGCACAGTAGGGGGGAGGTGGCGCGGCAATGTCACCTGCCCTCATGGCTGACACCCAGTGCGCACCGCCCCCCCGCACCCGCCTTCCTCCGCCAGTGCATAAAGAGCTTTCTTTTATCCACCCTGAATCTTCCAACATACAGCTTCATGTACAGTGGTACAGTTACATACGCTTCAGGTTACATACGCTTCAGGTTACAGATTCCGCTAACCCAGAAATAATACCTCAGGTTAAGAACTTTGCTTCAGGATGAGAACAGAAATCGTGCTTTGGCGGCGCGGCGGCAGCAGGAGGCCCCATTAGCTGAAGTGGTGCTTCAGATTAAGAACAGTTTCAGGTTAAGTTAAGGTGCTTCAGATTAAGAACAGTTTCAGATTAAGTTAAGGTGCTTCAGATTAAGAACAGTTTCAGGACCTCCGGAACGAATTAAGTTCTTAACCCGAGGTACCACTGTATATGAGAGAAGGAGAAAAACTTCATCCACTTTCTCCATGCAATGAGGAATCGTTTACAATTCTGTTAGGCCGCCTCTTAACTCACCTTTTCCCTAAACCAAGAAGTCCCAAATTTTGCAGCTTTTCTTCAGAAGGGAGTCATAACTTTTCTAAGCACAAATGTGCTGGGGGTTTTTTGGTCCTACTTCTGTTGTGCACTACAGCACCAGAGTGCCTCTCCAGACAACAATAATGCGGCATCATTCAGGAAGCATCACAGAACAACAAATAAACTGGGGGATGTGTGGACGTTCCGTGGGAAGAGGGAATTATTGTTACAATCATTCTGGAAACTGTAGCTCCGTGAGGGGGATAGGGGTTTCCTAACAACCCTCAGCAGCCTAACAAACTACAGCTTCCATAATTCTTTGGGGGAAAGCCATGAGTGTTTAAAGTGCTATCACAGTGCTTCAAATGTAAGGTGTGGATGTGGCCACCGTTGGGTTTGCAACCTCACTGAGAACTAGGACCCTCTTGAGTCCATCTTCTTCCTGGTGTTGTAGTGCTGCTAGGGTTGCCATATTTCAAAAGGTAAAAATCCTGACACCCACAAAGTTGTTGATAGTGATTTTAAGCTTTTGGAGCTGTTTCCACTGCTTTTTCCATTGCGTTGCCATGCATTCGGGGTTTTTTCTGACATTTTGCCGATTTGGCAAAATCCCCGACACAGTTTTTACACCATTTTTAAAAAATAGGACATGTCAGGAATTTTCCTGACGTATAGCAAGCCTAGGTGCTGCCAACTTTGAGGACAGGAAGCCTTAATCAGAAACTCTTTCCAGTGCATCACTGCCTAATTATGTTGGTGATTAGGAAGAAGTCTGTGGTTAGGAGATTTGGGGTTTTGTGCTACCATTTCCTGTTGACTGACAATCTTGGGGTTCCTGTGGGTTGGACTTAAAAGAGGCTTTAAGTTACAATTTGTGATTCTGTTTTGCATGTTTGTTTGTTTGTTTGTTTGTTTGTTTGTTGACAAAGTAATAATCATAAATAAATAAGAATAAAAATGTGCACCCTACCCACTGTTCTAGCTATCCAACCTCCCAAAATTTCAACACCTCTTGCAATGGTTTGACCCCTTTCTGTTTTAACAGCACAAATTCTACAAACACCCTCCATATCTCCTCAAAATCATTACTCCTGCATATTCCCCGTCTTACTTTAATGGCACATGTTAGTTTATCATTAATAGCTATATCTCACACCTCTTTATACCATGCGTCCATTTTATATTCTGCTTGCCCCTTCCACTTCCTAGCTATCATAATTTGTGCAGCTGTCAATAAATTTACGAGCAAGTCCTTCATAGCCTGTGAACCTTCCACCCCATTGTAAATTGATAATAACAGTTCTGCATGTTTGAGAGAAAGAGTTCTGCAAAATATGCTGGTTGCTTCCCCCACCCCACAAATGTTCAAAGCAGTATGTTAGATGTGGGAGCATCCAAACATGTAACACACCCCTTCCCCAGTAACCCAAAATAGTACAGTCCAGGAAAGACTTCTACACATTCTGCAGAACCGAGTGTCAAACCTTTTGCCTTATCCTTCCGTTTCTAGCCTTGAACCTTTGGAACAACATTTTGCCATTTCCCTTCTCTCTGCCATTAGCATTCTGATGCTTAATTGTCTTCTCCCTATTTGTTACCTTGTTGCTTCTTTGCAGTTGTCCTCATCGGAGACTCGGGAGTAGGGAAAAGCAACCTCCTTTCTCGGTTCACCCGAAATGAGTTCAACCTGGAGAGCAAAAGCACCATTGGGGTGGAATTTGCCACACGAAGCATCCAAGTGGATAACAAGACAGTGAAGGCCCAGATCTGGGACACCGCCGGGCAGGAGCGTTACCGTGCCATTACTTCTGCGTAAGTACTGCCTTGCCTTCTCATGCTGCAGTGGGAAACCCCAAAGTGCAGTCGTCTTGGCAAAATCCCATAGCCACGCTTCTCAGGCTATTCAATAAAAATGCAGTTTGGATCAATGCAGACATTACAACTTTGGGGTCCTAGTCAGACCACTGTTAAAGAGATTCCAATGCTGTTGTTCTTTGCTTTGTAAATACAGTTGTGGACTAGGAAAATTCTGATAATGGGCAGGCGAAAGTAGGCCAGGAAAAGCTATACTTACTTTACTGATATCTAAATTTCTGTCCTGCTTTAAGGCTGACACCTCAAGGTGGCTAAATGGAAAAACCCAATTTCTCTAAAAAAAAAACCCCGACTAAAAATGGCTTTGAAGATTAAATAACTAATTCGGCAAGGGAAATCAGAAGTCATAAAAGCAATGAATTGTGCCATTAAAAGCTCATGAGAATAAGGTGGATTTCACCAGGAGCCTAAAAGACAGCAGTGAGCATGCCTGGTGAGCAGGAAGGAGTTCATTGAGTGCAGCTCCCCCTCCAAAAAATACTCTCCCCCCGACAGTAGACCCCTGATAAACTATGGGTGGCACCCAGAGCATCCCCTAATAAGCAGGCAGGCTCATGTGGGAGAAAGGGGTCCTTTTGTTACCTCTGCAGACAGGCAAAGACCTTAAACTGGCCCTTGGATGTAGATTAGTGTGGCTCTTAATATACTAGCAGTGAGACAGCTAAGAAGGTTGTTGTTGTTGTTGTTGCTGCTGCTGCTGTTGTTTACCCGCCCTTAACCCTAAGGTCCCAGGGCAGGTTATGACAATTACAACATTGGAAACAGTCTAAATTTAACAACTTAGAATCACAGAAATAGGAACGGTCCTTAAAATGCACATCTCGGGTGCCAAAGGCCAGGGTGAAGAGTTGCATCTTCACCGCATAGCTTCCGGCGAATGCTGAAGGTGTCAGGCCTTTTCCCCTCGTGGAGGGAGTTCCACAGCTTAAGATCTGCCACAGAGAGGACCCTGTCCCGGGCCTCCACCATCCCAAGCTTTTGAGGTGGAACTACAGTGGAACTACAAGAAGACCTCGTCTAGTGGTCTTAACACCCTGGAGGGTCTGGAGGGATGGAGACTATCTCAGTTATTTGGGGCCTGAACATCTTGAATTGGACCTGGAAATGAACTGGCAACCAGTGAAGCTGTTTTAAAGCAGCTGGGATCTAAATGGAACCCCAGCGGCTAATCTGGCTGCTGCATTTTGGACCACAAGCCGTCTTCAAGGGCAGCCCCACATAGACCACTTTGTAACAATCTATCTTGAAAGCTACCAGAGCATGGAGTACAGTGGCTAAGTCATCTCTGTCCAGAAGACATTCCCGAAGGGCCACCCAGATTATATCTATTTATCTATATCCATATCCATATCCATATCTATCCACCTAGGGGCTAAATTTACTTAGCTGCCCCATGTCTGAGGAGGCCAGTTCCAGTTGGCAATCTGGTCACCACCAAGTTTGGAACTACTTGCAATTTCTTGGTTGTTTTCAAGGGCAGTCTGCTGGCATCCAGTCAGAAAGGAATTGCGGGGTGGGGGTTGTGTGCAGACAATACTGTTGTCCAGTCGGAATGGGAGTGGGAAATGGAGTCGTGTGTTGCGGACATGGCATGTGATCAAGGGTGAACTTCCACAGACGGGTGTGGGACCCTTGTGCACACCGTGTGAGATCTCTGAAGGTGCTGTGAACTTAGTTCTTAAGGTAGATAAAAAGTAGATTAAAAAAGATTCCAACCCCATGCAGTAAAGGTTGGATGCAAGACTCCCTATCCCGCAATTGATCAACAGTTTGGCAAATGCTCCTTATTTTGTCAGGACAAAGTTTCAATTTATTAGCCCTTTTTAAACTCCAGACACCTGTTCCAAGGAATCCAAAGCCACCATCAGGGTCTGATAGAAAGGAAAGTCAGAGCTAGATATTCTCAGTGTATTCTCAATCCTGTGACTCCTCCCAGTGGTTTCATGTGGGTATTAGACAGCATGGATGAACTTTATTCATTGCTAACCTCCCAGGAGCAGAGCAGAGTGTTTCTCCACCATCACGAGATTGTCAGTTGCCAAGACAATTCTAAGTTTGGAATAGGTTTTTCAAGATCACCTTCCTTGCTCTGAAAAGATTTCTCTTTGGCTTCCGTGACTGTGAGAAGGGCAGAAGTTTTGCAGGGACAAAAAGGCAATCCTCATTTACTTAAGGAAGGTGTTTTATTACAAGTAGGCAAAAGCTTCCGAGCTTCAAACAACTGTCAGCTGCACAGTTTCTGGTGCCAGCTGTTAGTGGACATTAAATCAAGCACTAAAAGTCTTGGGCTTGGTGAAAAGGTTCTAGAACAGCCTTTGCCAATGTGGTTCCCTCTGGATGTTTGAGAACAACTCCCATCATGACTTGGCTGGCTGGAGCTGATGTGCGTTGTAGTCCAAAACATAAAACTCATTCCACATTTGTAAGAAACCTCACTTTGAAACTCACTGCAACCACCTTTGCTTTCTCTTTTCTGCACCTGCCAAAAACATTTTTGTTTAGGCCAGTCTATCCAGAAATGCAGAAGACATGCGTTTTAATCTGTTTTCAGGATGTCACTGGCTTTAATTGTTCTTTGAATAGCTGCTTTTAACTGTTCGTATTGATACTGTCCTGTTCTTTTTGTAAACCGCTTGGAGGTTTTCTTTCCTACAGTCCAGCGGTATATAAATGTTATGAAATAAAATGTATTTAATGGGCTATGCAGCTATTTGGAGAGTGAAAATGGTAATGGATGGTTATTTTTTACGACGGGGGGTGGGTGGCATTCAGTGTTGTGCAGCAAGCTTAGTTTTTACCTCCCCCTTCCCCTTCCACCTTCTGATCCCACTGCAGTTACTACCGGGGGGCAGTCGGGGCACTTCTTGTTTACGACATCGCCAAGTACCTGACCTATGAGAACGCAGAGCGCTGGCTCAAGGAGCTGCAGGACCACGCTGACGCCAACATCGTCATCATGCTGGTGGGCAACAAGAGTGACTTGCGGCATCTGCGGGCAGTGCCCACCGATGAGGCCAAGAGCTTTGCAGGTACCCCTCTGCCCCATTCCTCCTGCCGCCTCCTTTTACTTGCCCTGGTGGGGGAGAGTCTCCAGGGCCACCTCCCTAGACTCTGCACAAGGCACTGTGTATATCTGTGGTTTATTCATTTCTGTTTTGTACATTATGGCTTTCAGCAACCTGGTGCCCTCCAGGGGTTGTTGGACTCAAGCTCCCACCAGCCCCAGAGTCGTTTCCAAAAAATATCTGGAGGGTTACATGGTCTCCATTCACTGTGTTACAGCTGCAGGGACTAGAACCTTGAATTTATTTTTTCTTAAGAAAAACAAAACAAGGCTGTTGCAGTTACGCGTTGTCAACAGAGCAACAGTCTTGATTTGCTCAAGAGGCAGCTGCTATAGTTACCATCCCTCTGTCTTCGTACATCTGGATATTCTGGGGAGCTGAGCCCCGAACCTGCTTGCTAATGTGAAGCCTCAAAATGTCTATCGTTGGGATGTGCAGAATGCATTTCCATCCTAGTTGGCCAACCCCAACAATGCACCTTGGCTAGTGGGAAAGGAATTCCAACTTATAGCTTCAAACTGGTTTGGCTCTTGGCACCTCTGCTTCTGACAAGGCTGTCAGAGTCAGAGGTCTGTTCATCTTTGCACCTGGAAGATTCAGGACAGAAAAAAAGGAAGTCCTTCTTCACACAACTGTGGAATTTCCTCCCGCAGGAGGCAGTGATGGTCACCAACTTGGATGGCTTTAAAAGAGAATTGGACAGGTCCATGGAGGACAGTATGACTATTGGTGGCTACTAGCCACAATGGCTATGCTCTGCCTCCATGGTCGGAGGCAGCAATGCTTTTAAATGCCATTTGCCGGAAACGACAGAAGGGGAGAATGCTCTTGTGCTCGGATCCTGCTTGTGGGCTTCCCACAGGTATCTGGTTGGCCACTGTGAGTACAGGATGCTGGACTAGATAGGCCATTGGCCTGATCCAGCGGCCTTTCTCATGTTATTATGTTCCCACAGAAAAGAATGGCTTGTCATTCATAGAGACGTCAGCTCTGGATTCCACCAATGTGGAGACTGCCTTTCACAACATCCTAACAGGTAAGCCGTTATGTGGGGTAGGGTGAACTCGCAGATAAACTGGCTTTGTGCAACTGCTTGTCTGGTGGAGAATTCTGGAGCACTTGAAAACTTCACATACTTCTGTGACATTTGGGCTGGTCCCAGCAAAGGTATTACACCAACTGGGGATATTTGCAGGTTGTTGTTTTTTTAAATGGACCTACAACAGCGACCTATTGCTTCTTACCTAAGAAATAAGCTGTTCTGCTCCAAAACACACCGTCCCCCATCACTGCTCTAGCCTCATCTGTCTGCAAGACTTCATCTTCTCCGCTTTTTCCTCTCCAGAAATCTACCGGATCGTATCCCAGAGGCAGATTGCTGGTGGGCAGCCGGAGACAGAGTTCAGCGCCAGCAGCACCATCGAGCCGATCAAGGTCCTGCCTACCCACCAGGAGGGCCGGCAAACCCCTTGCTGCCAGAACATCTAACCTGCAAAGACTGCAACGAGGAAGTGAAAGGGGATCAAGGAAGGCCAAATAGTCCCCGGTACCTCCAAGGGGGAAAGTGATGCTCCAGGGAAACTCCTCTTTTTCTTCTTCTGGTACTCAACGTCCACCGTGCTACTCTGCTTCATGTAGATCAGAAACACATAACGGATCGTGTTCGTCTCTAGATGTGAGGAAACATTAGTGTTAATGGGTGCTTTTCGGACCACCTGAGAGACACCCCATCCCAATTCCACAACCTTCTTCCCTGAGAGGTGGCTGCTGGCATGAGGAAGTTGGTGGGTGGCAGGGATGGCGCTTCCCACACCAATCGCCCTTTGAATTTCTTGCCGAAACTATTTTCCTGACTAGCATACGGTTTAAGTAGAGCCTTTTGCTAACATAGGGGGTCATGGCATTCAGCGCTATATGTCTGGAATGAAATTGATTGAGCTGGTTGGGCAGCCCACTTCTAAACCAAAGATAGAGTGGACTCACTATCATGGCTTCATGGGCTGTGGTTTTCAGGGGTTTTTTAAGTTGCTGAATGTTAAATAAAAACAACAACTCCTTTGCTCCCTCCTAATTACAACTCCTCTTTGAGGGAAGTCATGGTGAATTAAGCCTGGTTCCCCCCCCCCAAGTTGGTTCTGTCATACAGACATGCCCTCCCCACCCAAAAAAATTGGGGGGCTCCACTGAGGTACAAAAGCCAGGCTATTGAGTAAGCCTCAACCTGTGTAAAGAAGCCCAGAAATTGAGGCAAGGCCCGAGGCCTGCCTCGCTTAGAAGACAGTGAACTTTAGCCGCCCTGTGGCTTGGCAGCAAAATGGCTTTGTATCAACAAGCAAATAGGAGTTGCTTCTGAGTGGTGACTGTTCTGGGCATGCCAGATGGCTTTAAAGCACAACTCGCCAGTCAGGTTGCATTTGTGAGGGCGTCTGTCGCCTCCACCTTCACCATAGCAGCAGAAAAGCCTCCCGGCCTGGTATGATCACACCCTATGTTGGCTCAGTGCATTGGGTGACAGCTTCCTGCAGATTTTAATCCAGCAAATTGGTATATTTCCCTGCTGCCCCTTGTGCTGTTTTAAAGACCCAGGTTCCCATTAGCTTCGTGTCTCAAGAGCAAGTTTGGGAAATGGGAAGCCCAAAGCAGCAATAAGTAGCCTTTTGAGGACCATGAATGGAGCTGGAGTTTGCATTCTTGCTCAGCCTTGGAGAAAATGGCTGACCCTCAGGATGGAGAAGGAAGATGTTGGTCGGAGTTGTTTTTCCCCTCCCCTCCCTGTTTTGACTTTGCTACCTTTTCTGGAGTGATCAACCGGTAAAGATGAGAGTATGCTGATGGTTAGATTCTCGTGGCTTTCTCTTGGTTTTGCTCCCAACTGCAACTTTTGTGTAAATAGTAGGCTATTGGGAGGGGGGTATTTTAATGTGTGAAATTGCCTTCCTTTCATTTGCTTTGAAACTTGTGTTGATGTTGTTTTGTGGGGTCTTGACTTCTGTGTGTGCTACGTGTTTAAATAAAAGCTATTTGTTTTATTGTATTGTGATTATTTACTACACTTTTATCCTACCCTTTTCTCTCCAAGGAGATTGAGGTTCTCTCTCTCTCTCCACCCATTCTTTTAACATCACAACAACCCTATGAGTTGGGTTAGGCTCAGATATGCTGAGATTCGGGGCTGATTTGGGTATTGAACTCTGGTCTCCCAGGCCCTAGTACTGCACTCTGAAGTGTGACATCATACTGGCTCTACTAATGACATTTTGGCAGTATGAGTGGTATTTGAACCTGCAGCACTTGCGCTCAAAACAGTTACCTGGCGTTATTATAGCACACACACAGTGAGGCATGGAAAACTGGATGGACCTAAAGCACCTCTAAACCAGGGTGGTGTACAATAGGCATAAGCATCGTTTACACAAATGACACTTTAAAAAAATTGGGGCTGCACCCCTGCTCACATTGCTTGCCAACCTTGCTTATCACTACATCCTTAGACCTCGCCAAACATCCTGCCCTGCCTCCCCAGGTTACATCTTGCCAGCAACCACCCCTTCTCAGTAAGTGAGAGCAATGTAAATCCACCCCTGCTACCTCATCGGCTGCTACTGTACAACTTGCTCCACAATCCACAGCGGCGGAGAGTGGTAGCAAAGCAAGAATGGAGAGCAGTTGCTGAGAAGCTGTTCTGTCCCGAGTGTTCCTCCATAGCTCATATGGAATGATGCTTCTTCACGCTTTGCCATTGCGGGTCCTTTTCTTGGTGGGGAGAGCTATTTGCCATGCTTTAGTTCACAGCGCCACCTGTCTGTGCCCAAGCAAACTGCTGTGTGATGACACCCTTAAGACAATATATAACAGGAGAAAACATTTGATTTGTGCTACACCTTACCTTGGAAAATCAGATAACTCAAAACAGCCTGTTACACATCTGCTGTCACTGTTGGTGTAGAAGCTCATTAGCGTAGATCCTTTTTGGTGGGTGTTTTGTTACATGTGTGGTGGTGTTTCGGTGGCTGTTCTCTAGTGCCACATCCGCTGCTTCTGTCTGCTCCTTACCTGGGCATAGCTTAGCCTTTTTGTTCCCAGTTGCCCAGATGATACAAGTGTGCCTTTTCCCAGTAATTGTCACACATTGGAGGTGCATTTGGATTTCAGAAACATGATTTGGAGGAGCTGTTCTCTCAATATCGCCACATAGCATAGACCTGAATTGCAGGACATACTTTGGCTTGTCTATTTTAAACAGAGAACTTGCACAAAATAATAATAATAATAATAATAATAATAATAATAATAATAATAATAATAAATAAATAAATAAATGAATGAATGAATGTCACATTGAAGGATACTCCCCAGCCCCCAAGTACAAGCAATTATTTTGTCTATTGTGAAACATGATAACTGGCTAGAAAACACTGGTTGTGTTCGTTATTGTGCACTTCCTGGGATCATTTACTTATTTACTTTAATAGGTGTGTGCACCCAGGTGCAGAAAAAGCTGTGCACATGCCAGAAATGGGAAAAGGGTTGGGGAAGGTGGAGAAGGAGTGACTAAGGCGGCAGCACACAAAACCCCAACGAACCACCAGGCTAAATGAAGGATGTTTGCACACCATACCCTTAAAGTGCATTCAAAGCATAATAGCATAATGTAATGGTTGGAATGTCAGACTAGGATCTGAGAGACCAGGATTCAAATCCCCCCATGACTATGAAGCTCAATGGGTGACTTTTGGCCATTCATTGGCTCTCAGCCTAATCTACCACCTAGGGTTGTTTGGGGGATTAAATGAACACTACCTTGAGAGAGAGAAAAGTTGAGATATAAATGCAATAAGTAAAGCAGATTCCCCTCTCCGCAAAGAATCCTGGGAACTGTAGTTTAATCCTCACTCCGCTACAACTCCCAGCACCCTAAACGGGCTACAGTTCCCAGGATTCTTTGAGAGTTGGGGTGTGCTTTAAAGGAATGGTATTTGTACGCAGTCTGACATTCTCTCTCACTTTCTCTCTCTATGTGCACTGCTGCAAGCAGCAAGTGGACGAATAGCAACAAATATCCGTGGAAAGCTAATATGTCAGAGATGCACATGCGGGGGCGGGGGAACTGGATCATTTGTGGTCTAGTCTGAACGGATCCAGCCTGGAAAACCAAGTTGTGATATAATGCTGTGTCCATTAGGTGGAGCCATTTTGTAGCTTTTAAAAAAGAGACAAAGGGAAGGAGACCTTGGGGCACCCGTGGCTAATGTCACCTTCCATATGTTACTGAACTACTAACCCAGGGGTCAGAAAACTTTTTCAGCAGGGGGCCGGTCCACTGTCCCTCAGACCTTGTGGGGGGCAGGACTATTTTTTTGGGGGGGAGGGGGATGAACGAATTTCTATGCCCCACAAATAACCCAGAGATGCATTTTAAATAAAAGCACACATTCTACTCATGTAAAAAAATGCTGATTCCCATATCGTCTGCGGGCCGGATTTAGAAGGTGATTGGGCTGGATCCGGCCCTTGGGCCTTAGTTTGCCTACCCATGTGCTAACCCTTGTCTGGGACAAACGGATTGATAAAAATATTTATATACCACTATTCATTAAATATATATATATTTCAGAGCAGATTGCAACAATTGTACACAATACCATACAATAAAACGGAATATAGAATCGTTAAAATCAGAAATCAGTCAGCCACTATTATGGAAAAATGTATTCTCAACTGCCTGCATAAGCCTGGCAAAACAGAAAAGTTTCCAGCAGTTGAAACAGAAGGTGCCTGGTGAATCTCTAGTGGCAGGGTATCCCACGGTACAGCACTGGGCCAACAACATGAAATGCTGCAAACACTGGTCCATGGTGAATATCTCCCCTCCTGAGCCCCAATTATGATTTGAAAGGGAGGCATTGTGCTAGCTTTGTGAGCCCCTGGGCAAGAAACCCTAAGATAAGAGCCCCTGCTGGATTTGCCAAGAAACCTAGCATTAGCCAGCCTGGTTCCTTGGAGAAAAGCAAGCTATGAACCCAGCAACAGGTGTCCAGAAGTAGATCGCCTTAGAGCCTGGAGGCTTCGTATAGCCACTGTGACATCTTCCTCCTCCAGGAAAGTATCTAAACCCCATGTAAAGCGGTCTAACCTCTTGGCCATGACCTCTTGGGGCAATGAGTTCCACAGGTTAATTGCACAATTGGTCAATGAGAACTTGCTTCAGCAGTGCCTTATGGGGCTCTTTCAATTGTCTCCAAAACTTTTACATTTGTTGCCTCCTTAGCTGAGAGACAGCATTTGCCAAGATGGGGAGGTGCCTGTTTTTGGACTACAGTCCCATCAGCTCCAGCCAGCCAGCAAGTCATCTGATGCCATGGCTGGTGGGAGTACGGATGTGCTGACTGGGGCTGATGGGAATTGTAGTCCAAAATGTATGGGGAGCAAGAGGTTGGGGAAGGCTATTCAACACCCGCTCAGGCTGCCTTCATCAGCCAGGATGGGCAAGGATCAAGCAAACAAATTCGTGGTCATGCATCCCTAAGAATGGCCCGACATCCGTCAGTTCTTGAGCAGCCCACATCCTTAGGCTGCTCAAGAACTGAGAAGTAAGCATTAAAATAGGAGCAGCAGCTACCAAAGCTTCATCTTGCTCCTTTGCACCAAGAGGACTCAGAAAGTCCCACGTGTGAAGGATTGTGGCCAGGACTTCCAAGCAATGCATTTATGGGTTTTTGTAAATTAAGCCCTTCTAACACCAGCTACTGTTGCTGGCCTCGTAAAAGAGATCAATTTACCTCTCTTTTTGCACCATGCTCACTGTCCTTTGTTCTTCCTCCCTTTATTTACTGTATTTGTTTTTATTATTATTATGCTGCCTTTCTGGGTAAGCCGTCCCCTCCGGCTCAGATGATGACTTTGAGTTTTTGTTTAGCAAGCCCTTAACCTTTTCACATTCCTGGAACTCTCCCTGCTTTGAGTCAGTGTTTCGTCAGCTCAGCTGGGTTCTGTTACTATCATCACCCATCTATATTTACAAGGTGAGGTCAGAGAAGGAACAGGAAAAGAGAGAGGGGGGGGGAGAGGGAGAGAGAGAGATTAGGTGTGTGTATGTCTGAGAGTGAATTTGGCATTTCAATAAGTTGTGGCCATGTGGAAGTGGGGGGATGATGAAGACTTGATAGATGGGAGGTTGGCTATGAAGCTTTGACCTTGTGATGCTTCCCCTAAAGGTAAAGGTAAAGGGACCCCTGACCACTAGGTCCAGTCGTGGCAGACTCTGGGGTTGCGGCGCTCATCTCGCTTTATTGGCCAAGGGAGCCGGCATACAGCTTATGGGTCATGTGGCCAGCATGACTAAGCCGCCTCTGGTGAACCAGAGCAGCGCGCGGAAACGCCGTTTACGTTCCTACTTGCACTTTGACATGCTTTCAAACTGCTAGGTTGTCAGGAGCAGGGATCGAGCAACGGGAGTTCACCCTGTCACTGGGATTCGAACCACGACCTTCCGATCGGCAAGTCCTAGGCTCTGTAGTTTAACCCACAGCGCCACACGCGTCCCTGATGCTTCCCCTAGAAGTCCACTATATGTGTTCCTTGCATCTAGCAATGTCTGGAGATTCTTGAGGCTTGCGTAAACTGTACAAACCCAATTTAGTTTAAATAGCTTTGAGGTGTACTCAACGCTCATCCTACCCAATTCAAAGTGCTCACCTTAAAGCCCTACATGACTCAGGCTCCAAATACCCAAAAGACCGTCTCCTTCACTATAGACCCACTTGGGTGCTTGCGTCCTCAGAGGGGGCCCTCTTGTTCGTTCCATGGCCCACAGAAGCTCAGGGGGTTGGCAGCTTGGGAGAGGGCATCCTCTGTGACAACCCCTAAGTTGTAAAACTCCCCACAGAGGTGTGTCTGCCTTCTTCACTAGACAGGTTTCAGCAAATTCAGCGGAGGTGTTTCACCCTGGTCTGAGACACAACATTTTAGGACCCATCTTATTTCCGTGATTGCAAGTTGTTTTAAATTGTTTTGAATGTTGAGTCTTAATGTTGTTAGCTGCCCTGAGACCTTAGGGTGGGTAAGTAGTAGTAACAGTGACTGTCAAGCCACTAGCAGAAGCTCGCCACTCTGCCCACAGGGCAGTTGTTTTGGACAGGTTTTAATACCAGGTTTTAATTGTTGTAAACCACCCTGGGATTTTAGGGTGAAGGGAGGTAATTAATTAATAACGATGGTGATGATAGTAACACTCCAGGCCCCACTAGGGTCCGAGCCTCAGCAGAATGGAAAGTGCTTCTCCCCACCGTAGCCACACAAGCCAGCCCCCCCCCCACTGTGCAGAGAAGCAGCCCTAGGGTCCTTCTGCCAAGCAGCTTCAATCGGACAGCTCTGGTCCCTCTGGCATGATGCTGTCCGGAAGCAGCCAGGCACCCATGCCATGCCCACCATCTGCCCTAGCTGTGCCTTGAGCCAAGCGGCGATGTCAACACACCCAACGAACTCTCCACAGGAAGGATGGGGGAGGGCAGGGAGGGATGAACTCATATTCTAAAGATCTTCAAAACATGTCATCACCTATTCCTGTGGAGGAGAAGGGGCAGCTGGGCTGGGCCCAGCCCCTTTCCCCCACCCTTAACCTTGGGCAATGTAGAAGTTCCTGCTTGGAGTAACTGGAAGTTGCTTTCCCAAAAGAGCAGAGCAGCTCTGGTTGCCTGGCCCCCTCCAGCCAGTCAAGACATTTTGTGGCCTGAGGTGAAGGACAAAGTGGTGCCTGCTCCCCAAGCGTTCCACTGGCAGATGTGGAAGAAGCTCAAAAACACTTGACATTGGAAAGTGAGGAAAGAGCTTCTTAAGCAAGAGCAGTCTACCTCAAGAGTGAGAGCTCGGGATCTCAGCAATCGGAGCTGTTGGGAAGGGAAAGGGAAAAGGATGTTGCACAGTGGTAGAACACATGCATTGTTAGCAGAAGGGTCAATTACTGGCATCGTGTGGCAGGGCTGGAGGAAGCAGCTTTTCTGAAACCTTGTTCTTTAACCTTTGGTCCAGCAGAGGCTGGTCCATTGGGGTAAATGGGGCACTGGCTCACCAGCTGCAGTCTGTACTCAGCCAGCCTCCACCTTCCTATTTACAAGTGCAGGTTTATTATGGAAGACCAATGCTATTGGGTGGCATGGAACAGTCTCCTTACATGCCCAGAAATCCTGTGGACCCGGGCCTTTAAGTGGTTGTTGATCTTGTTTATTTCAAAAATAGTTTCTCATAGTCAGTTATATGTTGTGAGGCATCTCACCGCTGGCACCTGGTTGGCAAAATGTAAGAATTTTAGATGTTAAGATAGAAAGGAGTATCTGTTAGCCTAAACCAGCCTTGAGCCCCCAGATGTTGTTGGACTACAACTCCCATTACCCCTGACCACTGGTCCTGGTAGCTAGGAATGATGGGAGTTGTAGTCCAAGAACATCTGGATACCTAAGGCTGAGAAAGGCTGGCCTAGGCAGTTCTTTCATTTTGGTGGGAGCCTGATGTACAACCCAAACACCAGGTGTGGCTTGTGTAATAACCCCAACCAGTGTAGAAGTCCAAGGCCATCTCTCTTGGTCAGATCTTCAGAGCTGGAGAGCTTCAGAACTTGAGGACTTTGATGTAGGCTAGGTTTGGAAAGTGCCTGTGGGCTGGCCACGGCTGCAGGAACCACATCCACTGCTAACAGGAGATCCCAGCAAGCAGAGAATGGAGACTTAAGGTTATGACAATACCATGTAGCTTTCTTTGGGCTATTTAATAAAATACCCAGTCTTCACCCCATTTGTGTGTTTATTGTTCCAGATCATAGGAGTACCTCTGCCCCTTGACAGAACAGCAGTGGGCGGCCCAGGCTGTTGGCTTCCTCCTCCTTGGGCCACATTTACACCAGGTATTTAAAGCACTAGGATACCACTTTTAATAGTCATGGCCTTTCCCAAAGAATTCTGGGAGGGTCCTGAGAGTTTTGAGGACACACACACACTCACTCCCCTCCCAGAGATACAATTTTCAGAGTGGTTTTACAATTGATCCTTCTGCACAGGGAACTCTGGAAACTGCTGGAAGGGGAATAGGGGTCTCCTAGCAACTCTCAGCACCCTTAACAAACTACACTTCCCAGGATCCTCTGGGGGAAGCCATGACTGTTTAAAGTGGTATCATAGTGCTTTAAATGTATGGCGTGGATGTGGTCTTAGTCTCAAGTGTTCCCTTTGTGGAACTCGGAGGACAAAGCTATAATTGGTTGCTTGGCTTTGCATGTCATTGGCTCTGGCTCCATCTGCTCTTGTGGGCATCAGCTACCATTGCTTGGGTCCCCCATACAACGTCCACCACCCCTGAACATTGGCTAAACTGACTGGGGCTGATGGCAGTTGTCCTCCATCATCATCAGGTGGTGATGCCCCCACCCACCCGAAGTTGAAGAACATTGGCTTAGATCAGGCAGAGGCAAACTCGGCCCTCCAGATGTTTTGTGACTCCAACTCCCATCATCCCTAGCTGACAGGACCAGTGGTCAGGGATGATGGGAGTTGTAGTCACAAAACATCTGGAGGGCTGAGTTTGCCTATGCCTGGCTTAGATGGACCAGCGACCTGACTCAGTATAAGACAGCATCCTCCATTTCCCAAATGTCTGCACACAATTCCCAAGCCACCAAGTGCAAGCTTACAATGTGTGCTTAGCACTGGGGACCTCACCTGAGTATCAAAATAACTAGTTAGGATAGCCTCTGCCAACCTGGTGCTTTGACTACAGCTCCCAACAGCCTCTGTGCCACACAAGCCATGTTGGCTGATGGGAGTTGTAGTCCAGCAATATCTGCAGGGGTAACAGCTGTTACACCATCATTGCATTGCAAAGCGGGGCAGGGGGAGCAAAAAGAGAATGGAAAAACCGAAGCAATGAAGACCAAGACCATGCATTTCTTAAGTAATAATACTTTAATAAAATTAAGTTCTTAATGTAATTTAGCACATTTAATACAATAACCCTTTCCCTTCTTTGTTTTCCTACAAGTTGTGCAACATCATTATTTTCTTTTCTTTTTTTTAACTTTTAAAAAATCTTCTCTTTACTATATGCCTCCAAACTCAAGACACTGAGTCTAACTAGTAATCATCTTCTTCTCTTTATGGATGGGTTAACATTTCTTAGCTTCTCTCTCTTCCTCTCTCAGGTTTTTACAGAGCGAGAGAGAGGAAGAAAGAAAGAAAGGGGTTGGGGGAAACCAGGTAACAACTGATAAAATAAAACCCAAACCCTGGATGGAATGCATGACCTGCTTCCAAGGACTGATTTCCTATGACAAAAAAGCAACACCAGAAACTGAGACAAGAATGGTCCAAGGTAAGACAGAACTGTTTACAGGTGGAGAATATATATCCTGCACCATGCTGAAAAAGAAAATTGAAGTCCACAACAGCCCTCCGAATATATGATGGAATAAATTGCTGGATTCAGCTAAGCTAAAGAGTTTGCATTCTCTGTTGTACATCTGGAGGAGGCACCTTCACTGCCAAGTTATGCCAATTTAGCTGCCATAACTGTTCTCCCACCCCCAGCTTTATTCTGCAGTATAGTGAAGGTGCTGAGAGAGTTCCTACTTGTAGAATAGCCCCATTATTCCCTAGGAAAAGGGTACAACAAGGACCTTCTCCCTAGGGAATCTGGGAACTGCATTAAAAATTGTTTTTTTAAAGTCTGTAGCCATCTTCGCCAATCTTTTGCCCTCCTGCTGCTCTGGGAGTCTTGGTCCAAAACAGTGGGAGGGCACCAGGTTGGCAAAAGCTGCTCAGCAGCAGAGAGCTGTTTGACCCTTGAAGTGGTGCTGAAATGGAACCAAGGTTCAGGATGGGGTGGACAGGAATAGCAGAGTTCAGATGGGGAAGGAAAAATTCATTTGCAACTCCATGCAGAAAAGGTCATTCTATAAGCACCGAAACAGTTAAAATGAATGTTTCCCCCCCCCCCCCAAAGAAGTACAGATCCATTTTGACAGAAGGCAAACAACATCACATTTCGTTTTAAGCCCAGACAGCTGCAGACTTGTCAAATGAAAGGCCAAAACAATTTGGGATGCAAAAATCCCATGGCTGGAGGTAAAAGCAGCTCTGATTTGGACCAGGCCTGTGGTGCAGGGGGGTTTAACCCTTTGCTCCCTGCACAGATTCCTTGAGACAAATTCGAACCCTCCCTCCCAAAGCTGCTATTAGCCACTGATGAAATGCACAACTCAATGCAGCTTTGGGAAGGGGGTTGTTTGCATTACAGACTTGGTATAGGGGCCAAAAGATTAACTCCCCCAATCTAAACTCGGATGCCCTCCTGAAGAGAATACCTTCTCACCCAGTGAGACTCTCAGCAAATCCTTCTTAGTTGGTCGTTTTCTGGAGTTGTTTAGAAATGTGGAAGAACTTTAGAAATATTGTTTTTTTCACTTGCAAGGATAAATCTGTTCCCATTGCAACAGTTCCAGAATATGCCCCAATGGATATATTCCTATTTGTGTCAACATTACTAGATTGGACTCTTGGATTGTATCCAATGCTAGCCCGACTCAGAATAAACCCACTGAAATTAATAGATATGATTAACTTAGGTCCTTTAATTTCAAAGGGTTACTCTTGAGTAGAGCTTAGTAGAATACAACTCCTTGGTGATTATGGTGGAGCTCCAGTTTTCTCTACTGATTTTCCATTGGAATTCTCTTACTTGGTAACAAGGGGAAATATTATAGGTTTCATCAAACCCAGTACATGAATTCCACACTAATTTAAAAGGCAAAAGCAGTTCCTCCTAAATTGAAATTACTCTGGACTAATTCCTTAATGACATGAGTGAAATAATGGCTGCCATATCCAGTTCATCAATAACTGATTCCCCCGCTCCCCTGATGTCAGTGGCACCTATATTATACCCTAAATCAGATTCAGTTTACACTGAACAGACAACAAATCTGAATTCTCTCACGTGACTCGCAAGGTGAAATTCTGGTTCCAAATGCTGTACTTGACTTCCCTTCTACTTCAATAGCAACTGGAAAAAAATCGGATCTTACACGCCAGAAGTTTCACCGATGCTAATGAGATGTCTTAACAGTGTATACAAGTACTAACAAAAGTGGACCCTGGCATTTAGTTATGACTAAAAAGAATAAAGAAAAAGGAATAGTAAAAATCAGAGCACAAATCGTTCCCAAGAACTGTGAAATGCTAGCATCCACTAGATCAACTCCTGCAAGTCACAGAAACCAACAAATACGTTGGCCGTTTGTTTGACTGAAGCAAGGATGGCATCTGCTGACTAGTATACAAATATTAGAAACTATCTACTCTACAAATTTAAACCGGATTATCATCATGGCTTTGTCCCACATGAAATTCTGGGGGAAAGGCCTTTAAGAGGGTTCTCAGCACCTTTGCAAAAATTGCAATTCTTGA
Organism: Podarcis melisellensis; assembly: GCF_964234715.1. Classification (NCBI taxonomy): domain Eukaryota; kingdom Metazoa; phylum Chordata; class Lepidosauria; order Squamata; family Lacertidae; genus Podarcis; species Podarcis melisellensis. The sequence continues at coordinate 18,161,985 of NC_138533.1, forward strand.
GGTTCTTTGAAAATTTCCGGCAATTAAGCTGGTTTGCAACCGGTTTAAATTTGCTGTATAGACGTAATGCAGTCCTTGCCAACTTAGTGCCCTCCAGAGGTTTGGGATGGCAACTGGGGAGTTGCAGTCCAAAACCTCTGGAGGGCACCAGGTTGGCGAAGAGTGGTGTGATCTATAAAGTGCATCTGAGTTTCAGTCCAGGGCATTATCTGTATCACCATTCAAGTATCAAACCAAAAGAACAAATTGAGGTAAAATAAAAGAGCAAGTAAACAAAAGAATGAAATAAAAACAAGGAGCTGGCCTGTCTCCTTTCTTGGTCTGCTAGTACAAATGCCAGCTGCCCAAACAAATCAAAGGAGATTCAGTAACCTAATCCTGTTCCAAACTAGATTCTGATAATAGGAAATGGTTTCTAAGATTGGATTCACAAATTAAAGGTTCCAGGGGATACAGCAGGGGTTTGTCAAACTGTTACCTCGCAAGTAATTGTTAAAAGAGATCAGGTGTACCCTCAGGTAAGAGAAAGCACTGCAAGAATCCCAACCAACTTAAGCAGGACTAGCCTATTCAGAAAGAGGTTTGTAGAACATGATGCCATTATCTGTACCAGTTTATAAGTCAATTTGATATGGAGGAATTGCTCAAGGTTCATACTGGCCTACTTGGAAATGAGAGAAGATGGGGTAACAAACATGCTAATTGAGACCAGGGGTGGGCAAAGGGTTGGTAAGGACCTACTGGTAGACTACTGGGTGCTTTGCAGGAATTGGCATGGGACCTTGATTCCCAAAACTATGGCAACCACAAAAGGGCTCTTCAATTAGACTGCTGAAACAAGGCAATTCTGGGAAACCAGGAATTAACCTTTATCCAAAAAGGAATTGTGAGTGCAGTTCAAATTCCTGGGCTCGGTATCTGCTCAGGGGCACCCAGTTCTTGAATTCTGTCTATGCATCTTTTGTACCTGGGACCTGGTGCATGGATGTTGGGTTTCTAAGGGGGGAAAGCAAAACAAGGCAATCTGATAAGAATGAGGTCTGAACCTGCACAAGGAGGAAAGATTTGAGAATGGGCAAGACTCTCCAGAGCTGCCCAACCTGTGCTGGTTAATCCCTGGCCCAAATAGCGACACGACACTTGTATGCTCTGTGAAAAATGAGTCCAGTCTTGCTCCAGAAGTATCAACATCATGGAGCACAGCAGCTCTTGAGGCTTGCCAAACCAAAGGCACCACCCACCTTGAGACTCTGCAGGTGCACCCCTCAATATCTGACTTCCCTTATTGCAGAACAAGAAAATGACTCGACCTAAAAGAAGCCACTCCTAAACTTCTCAGAGACTTAGTTCAAAACCACTCTAATAATAGTACCTATATACTTTAAAACTATGTTATTATTTATTATAATAATGTCATATAATATTGAAATATTTTGGGGCAGCAAAAGCTGCTGATCCCAGCTACCCCGGGAGATGATACTCGGTGCAATATGTTCTTCAGGTAAGAAGGCTCAGAATGTCTAGAAGGGAAGGAAGAGGCTTGCCGCTGACCACCTGGCAGGGGCATAGGTGACCTGGGGGCTCTTAAGCCCCTTGAAATCTTCACAGACACGAAGAATTCAATGTACACATTTGGGACCTTCACTGAGTATTGCTCAGTCTGTTCTAAGTGGTACACTCATCTCACTCCTAAAAATATCCAAATTCCATATTTGCCCATTCTCTGTCTGCTGGGCATAATTTTTCCTACAACTATGGGTTTGGCTTGTCAAAAGCACTGGGTTTTGTTGGGGAGCACAAAACTGGAGGGATCAAGGCTTGGGAGTGGGGAGGTCAAACTCTTATACACGAACACCCCAGATTTTCTTTTATACAAATGCTATACATGCCAGTTAATTAAATTGAAAAATGTTGCTAGGGAAAATGATCAAATCTGAAGGCACTGAAATGTGAGATCAGTGCCTAGGTTATATATATTTTTGTAGCCCTGGCAGATAAGCTTGGCAGAGAGGCAATTGGGGAAGGAGAGGCAGGGGCAGAATGGCTGTCAGCTTAACAGGACTGTCATCTGTTCAAATAAACCTTAGCTGATTGGAAGATGTAGGAGTTTTAGGGCTTAGCCACACTAACCTTTTGCCCCACTATTTTCAGGCATAGGCCTGTGTATTAAAGCTCCATGTTTGACCATACTCCCCCCCCCCCCATTTGCTCTGGAGCTTTCCCCGCGAAAATCCACTCTTTAAAGCTGAATCAGAGCAAATGTCAATTCGGGTTTTCCATGGATTGGCACTTGCTCTGACTGAGCTTTAAAGAGTGGGTTTTCACGGTGAAAGCTCTGGAGCAAAACAAAAGGGTACTTGTACATAGTTTTAAAGCATGGACCGAAGCATGGAGGAACGGTAAATGTGGATAAGCCCTTAATTGAGCCAATTACCCAAATTAAACCCCACAGCTTCTGGAAAGAGGCACTGGAGTCCCGCCTCCTGAAGTTTACTTAACAAAGCTGTTTTCTCACATGGTTCCACCTTCTATACAGATAAACAGTGGGCAAGCCCATTTTAATCCAGGGCTGCCCTTAAAATTCCAGGGAAGTAATTTGTTGTTGATGCTGCTGCTGCTGCTATATATTCATCAAGAATGGAAATGGACAGGGCCAAACAGGTAAGGAATATCAGCTAAAGATTTCATCCACATTGATCACTGAGCCCCAGTGCTCTGATATCAACCATGTTCATCACCTAATTTAGATGTAGAATATAGCTATTTCAACCAGCGTGTTGCAAAGGCCTTCCAAAACTCTTTTGATATTTTTGAGAAATTTTCTTTCTTTTTCTCTGAAGGAAAACACCAGCTTTTCCTTTAAAGAAAAACAAAACCTCATCCTCTCAAATGTTCCAATTTCTGTTCAAAACTCAAACCCTTCCTAGCACAGTGCTGGAAGTCAGAATTAAAAAGGATAAGTGTAATCTTTGTTTCCTTTCTAATGTATTGGATGGATATTCTTTAAAAGATCAACATAAAAAACCACCAAAACTTAATTCTTTTTTTAAAAAATACATATTATTAGATCCCACAATTTCCCCCCTATAAAAAAATAACATTGCAGCTTTGATTGACACAAAGTTACTAAACTGTGGTTCAAATTTCAGCTAAGGAATGTAGTACTGGGTGGGTGGGGGGACATAGCATTAGCAGGAAAATTAATAAAACGAAAACAAACCTGACCTTGGTTAAGAGTTTATTTTACATTCTGCTCAGTCTGGGATCGTCAGTTTTCTTATATTTTATATTGATATCATCTACTATTTATTTTTATTATTTTCTATAGGATTATAAGAAATACATTAGAAAGTTTTATACTTTTAGAAAGATTTTTTTTAATATACTTAGTGATTCCTCTTCCCTCCCTTTCTCCCTCTCTCTCTTTTTGGTTAAAAATTACAAAATGATTCTGTGAGCAAAGGCCAACAGAGCTGGGGTGTGTGTAGCTTTCTTACCTTAAGGATATTTTGTTGAAAGACAGAAGACTCATAAATGTCCCTGTCCTCTAAGAAAAGTAGATTCTGGATACTCATGGCTTTTTAAAAAAACAAAAAAAAGTTTGCAAGCTCTAAGGGATTGCCAAGATGGTGCCATTCAGTTGTTGGACTCCAGCTCCCATTAGGCCTATTCAGCATGGCCAGTGGTCAGGATGATGGGAGTTGTGGTCTAGCAACATCTGGAGGGCATTATGTTGTCTGCCACCAGGAGGCATACATCTAAAACAAATGTCAGTTTCATACCAGTTTGTCATGGCTCCTGCCCCAGAGAATTATGGGGGTTGCAGCGTGGTGAGGGTTTCTCACAATCCTGTAAATACAATTCCTAGCTCCCTGACACAAATAATATACAGTCTCCCGGGAAGAGTGAATGAAGGCTAATCTCACTTAAGTCTGTTGTGTACAGATACACTTGGAGGGTTCTATCCTGCACAGTGCTGGGTACTCAATCACCAACAAAGAACCTTGAATCTCTAGAAAAACAAGGCAACTGTCCAGCAACATGTGGGAAGAAACTGTTACCTGGATCATTACCCCTATGCTTTTAAGATTGTAAAAAATATATATTTAAAAATAAAAAATCAATGCACAAGCTTAAGAATTTTGTGATAGGAAATTGCTTGTTGTCTTTCTAACACTCTCCACAGGGGCAGAGAAGGTCCTCTTTGGATGACCCAAAATACTTAGCCCACCAGTAAAGATGGAGGATAGATACAGTCAACCATTTACAAAGTAGTAATTTACCATGGTGTGGGTGTTATTAGACAGCTAAGGGACTGGCAGAATTGTTTCATTTCCCGGATTCCCTGGATTTGTAATAGGAAATTGTGGGGAAATTCTCCTTGTTGCTTGACATGGCACAACAGATCACCAGGTGACCAGCAACAGAGACAGTGGCTGCCTGCCATTTTTTATGTCTATTTGCCCAGAGTCATATTCTGTTCACCATTTCCCAGCTTCTGTGGTCATACTCACCCTGCATCTATCTCCATGTTTAAAGGGAAAGGGTTGTGGTCCGTGGACCCAAACTGTCCTGATAAAGACTGCATAGGAAGAGGCAGCAGCTGAGGAGAGTGGTGACAGGATCCTAAACTAGCTTAAAAACATATGGTCCTGCTCTGCTAAGCCAGGGCTGGACCCAAAAGGATGTCCTGAGTATTCATGCAAACTAGACCATCTCGAATCCGACACCTGCCTGCTCATCAAAGAGGATGTATTGAGGGAAGGTTTCTGGTACCCCAATGGGCCTGAAGAGAGCTCAGAGACAAGGACCTGCTTAGTGTTGGTCTGACAATTTGCCCACAAAGCCCTTGATTCTAACTCTCCAAACATGGACTCTATGAGTCCACACCAGCCCTTGCCGACCTGGAGTCCTCCAGGGACTGTAATTCCTATGGAATTTGTAGTCCAGGAACATTTGAAGGACACTAGGATGGCATAGGCTCATCTAAGCAGATCCACTCAGAGGCAAGTATGCCAACCCAGCTTCACCCAAATTTGTTCTATGCAGTTAAATTCTTAAGAGTGTGCTTATTTTTTAAACATCCAATAATAATGAAAATTGCATACCCAAGTGTTGGTGAGCTGAGGATGATTTTAAACCAAAGGCAAACATTTACAGTTTTAAAAGTGGCATTTCTTTTGTCCGATTTGTAATGTTCATCACTTTTAATCATTTTTAAATACAACTTTGTGATAACTATTTTTTTTTCTGGGAAGGGCTATTCTTACTGTAACTACCCACTGATACATACACGCACGCACGCACGAAAAAGAGGAAGGGGGAAAGAAAGAAACATATATTAAAAACACTTTTTAAGCAATACTCTGGATACAAATGTATTTTCAACCTACATATATTCTAAACATTCTAATCTTTTTAAGGATCACTTTATCATAAAATAAAATATCCTTTGTTCCTTATAATAAATTACCTAATAAAAAGTATTTTATTTAGCCCAGTTCCTTACTACATTTACATGTAATAAATGCATTTATTAAAATAGAAATATTAAATTATAAAGAAATGTTCTAATTTTTTTTGTCTTCCCCCCTCTCCATTAAAAAAAACAACAACAACCAAAAACCTCAAACAACCAGGCATGTAAATGCATCATCATCATCATCAAGGCAAAAACAAATGAAAGGATTAAAAGATTGAAATGTTCGTTGCTGTTGACTTGATTCAGGAGGGTTTTGAGATATAACAGTCATAGCCTTTGCATTGTTGGAGATTTTTAAAAAGTGTGTGAGAGAGTGAGTGTGTGTGAGAGAGCATGTGTGTGTGAATGAGGGAGTGGGGAAGGGGGCGGGGAGAAGTCAACTTCTGCAACTAGTCTGGCTAGGAGAGCCACTTGGATAATGTCTCCTCATTTAAATATAAATCCAAATTCATTTCATCATTTTAAATGCATTATAGTAATACTATTCTCTATATAATTTATATCCATGAAGCTGTTATCAGAGTATGATACTTGGAAATTCCCACCCCAACCCCAATTACATTTCCTACCACCCTTTTATACAAACACACAGATACCTCAAACAATGGCTTTGAATCGGACCACAGATGTTGGACCACAGATGTTGGCGATTAACCCCATTTGGGGAGAGCTGAAAGGAATGATCTGCTACTATGTCTCACACTGCTGAGAGATGGCATTCAAATTTGAACTTCCCGGAATTTATTTATTTTTATATTTTTGCTAAAGGTTGAAATCCAAAAGGAAAAGTTTCCATGTCAAATATAGCAAATTCTGATGCTGACAAAGTTTCAAACATGTCAGCAATTTTAGGGCAGCATCCTTTAGGTTGATTAATTGGGTTGAAAAAATTAATCAACTAAAAAGGTGCCCTGATTATCTAGTTAAATTACTTTAGCGTTACCTTTAATACTAGTAACCTCTGAAAACTGGCAAGCACCATCTAAGAAGAGGAAGGGCTGTTGTGGTCCAGTGGGAGAGCATCCGCTCTGCATGTGAAGGGTCCTGCGTTCAATTCCTGGCATCTCCACATCCAGCTAGAAAAGACACCCCACCTGAAACCCTGGAGTGTCGCTGCCAATCCTTAGCTAGATAGACCAATGGTTTGACACAGTATAAGGCAGCTTTGTATTTAAACCAGCCCTTTATTCAGAACCATTGGGGCTAGGCTAGAACATTAATCCATTTTGAGGGGAAGGATAATATCACAGTGGTAGAGCACTTGCTTTGGCATGCAAGGGGTCCCAGGTTCAATCCCCAGCATCTCTGAAGGGGGCTGGAAAGACTCCGTTTGAAACCCCAAGAGAGCTGTTGTCAAGCTGTGAAGATAGTTAGCTAGTATAAGATCTAGCTCATTATAAGGCCGCCGCATATGTTTCTAAGAGCTATTCCCTCTTGTGTGAAAGAGAACAGGGACTGCCTCTTCTACTGCCATGACATGTATGTGTGTATAAGTAAAAACACAGAAACCATTGTAAAGTTTTTTAAAGTTTCAAATCTATGCAGATTGAAACACATATGATTAATCAACCAAGATTTCCTTAATCCGGTGACTGTGCTTTTTTATTTGTTTTAGTTGTAATATCTTTGCAACTTAAGATTTTGGAGCAAAGCTGATACCTTCAAAATGCTGCCTTTTGTTGCCAATAAACTGGTGCATTTGTTCTGAAAAATCTGATGTTCCAAAATCCACTTTTTTAATTTTCTCAAGATTACGATTGGTTCCAGAAGTTCAAATACCTCCCCCCCCGCCCCCACCTACCTGACTAACGGCATGCCATGGAAACGCTTGGAAATTTTAATTTTGCCAAGAAATCAAGGAAGTTTCTTTTCAAAATCTCAGAATCTTCCATTGGGACCCTGAATATTAAAATGGTGACAATCTTCTATTCTCATCTGAAAACTTTTACAAAGACAAGGAGAGGTGCCTTTGCAGATAAATCACATCGCCCAATTACCACCCTGATGGGGTCCAAATGGCATGTCACTAGTTTGGGATTGTAGCTAGCTAAGCTGAGCAAAATCAAATTAGGGCTGGGATAGGTGCTGTGGGTGCCTTTTCCAACAAAGGGCATTTTTAAATGGTATGCCCACACTATCCATCTCTTGATCCACCTCTTTACTCTCAAGGTATATCAATACTGGCTTTATGTCACAGCCCACCCCCACCCCAGAATTGTAGAAACTGGGGTGTTGCTATCCAGGCCTAACTTCAGTTCTGGTACACTGCAGGTGCAAATGTCTTAATTCCCAAATGCCCAGTTTTTGTTCTCTAGGCTAAAAAAGAAAGGTAGGTGAAAACAGAGCTGACTCTGTTGCATTTGTGCATTTGGCAAGACAAAAAGTGGGAAGGCGGAGATCCCCTTCAAATGAGCAGCCTAGCCTGTGGCTGGTGTGAATTTTCAAGACACAGGTGCCCCCGCCCCCCAATGCTACAAGGTAGTGGTGATTATGAGTGGTGGAGCTTAATTCTTCCTCAGTGCAGCTCCATCTTATACTGGGATGTCTTCTACTGACCATTGGTCCATCTAGCCTAGTACTGTACTGATTGGCAGCAACACTCCAGGGGCTCAGGCAAAGATTCCAGGGATTGAATTGGGGACCTTCTTTGTAGAGAGCACACCCTTCAGCACTTAGTTCTGGCCCCTGTGGACATCTTTACTTGGGGGGGGGGGAGAAGGGTGGTGTTTTCTTGACAATATCAGTGCAGATTTGGGGATTGGCACAGATTGGAATTTAAAAGCTCCCAAATGATCCAAGAGCTCATCTGATCATACTGGAAGAGTTGACTTTAAAAAAAAATAATTAAAAGCTATCGTAAGTTTTTGTCTATTGCTGGTGAATCAGACCAACAAGCCATCCCTACATACCTATCAAGGAAGATACATGTTAGAGGAGATAATTAAGGTCATGGGCATTTTTCTTTTTTGATTTATATATATACATATATTAAAAAAAAGAAAAAGGAATCACACAAATGTATTCCCACCCAATTCCTGTAAGGGGTCCTGGGAATTTCAATGTGTGAGGCCCCATACAGGGTCCTCCCCCCCCCCCGCAACAACAGTATGCAGCCCCCCTCTCAGACCAGAGGTAGCCGTTGGGTTTGCAACTGAGGTTCTGCAATTTGGGGTTCTCTTCGCTCTCTCTCTCTCTCTCTCTTTTTCTGGCTACATTAAAAAATAACAGGGAGGGCAAGTGGGCGGAAATATATATATATATATATTTATTTATATTTATATATATTTTTTTAAAAGATGGGAGTTAAAATACTGCTATTAAACTAGAGTTGCTACATCAGGCTTTCTTTTAATATATATGTATATGTATATATAGATTAGATAGATAGATAAAAGGTTATTGGAACTAAGAAAAAGGGTCTTTTTTTTCTCTTTTAAAAAAATTAACTGGAAAGAGGCAAGACCTGCCTGGTTCATGAAGAACATTTGTTCTAAGACAGGATGCATACCCCTTCCATTTCTAATTAGCAAGTGTGGATGTTGGTTTGGGTTTTATACTCTTATTTTCATCTTATTTTTTAAAGGGGGAATATCCATTGATTTTCACCATGCGTGCATGTGTGTTGGTGGGGGTGGGGAAGAGTGTTTCAAATGTTTGTTTTAATAAGAAAGACAATGGGGGGGAAAGAGGGTAGGAACAGATCCACATGCACCTCCCCTGCTCCCGGTCGCCATTCTTCCACCCTTTTACTACTCACCCCATAGGGCCAGAGCTAAAATCTGCCCCAACCTCCCAATAAGTATTTCCCCACGTTGGGAGACCTCTCCTCTTCCTCAGTTATCCTTTCTCCATTGCCTGGCATTAAAAGAATAAAAAAAAACATTGACCGAAAACTTTCTCACATTAACTACGAAACAGACTTCACTCCGCCAAGAACAACTAAATCCAAAGAATATATCCAGCCCCTAATGGGGCGCAACGTTGTCAGAGGGAGCACCATCAGACGGGGGGGCCATCCTTCTGACCCCACCCTTTATTCCTTTGCCACAAAGTCTGGGACACCCTCCTCCTCCTCCTCCTCCTCCCCCTATCCCCTTTTATCTACATGAGTGGGAGACGGCCAGGCAGCCCCCTCCCACACCAGGAACAAATGGAATCACGTCAGTATCCGTTCGTTTCCTTTTGCATTCTTTCTTTCTTTCTTTCTCTAAAAAAAGAAAAATGTATTTTTCTCTCCCCCCCTCCTCCCCCCAGCCCCCATTTCCTTTCCCCATTTCTCATACCAGGAGTCATACAGTCCTATTTGACAAAACAGGCACCAGAACTTTTCATTATTATTTTTTAAAGGAAAGGGGAAACTGTCAGAATTTGTGGTGTCCATGAAGGGACTTGTTTTTAAGAAGAAGGAGGTTGGAAAGCTGGTGAGGCCAGTTACCAAGTATTTCAAAAGCCTTTGCAGGCTTTCAAAAGGAATGCATAGAAAGTTGTTTTGCTGGCATGCCAAGGGATGTGCCAAGGACGGAAGAGGGCAAGCCGCACACTTCACTTCCCACGTGGTGTGGAGATCAAGCTGCTTTGAAGGCAACTCCAGATGAATCTTGATGGCAAGGCCAGCCTTTGCCATCTGGAGGTACTGGGTTGGCCAAGGCTGACAAGGACACTTTTGCCAGATTTGGAAACTGAGAGGCTGAAGGCCACCTGAATCAGCTCCATCTCATCCACTTGCAACCATCCACATTTGCTTTCATAGAGAAAAAATCACCCAGGTTTGTCATGAATGGATTTGGCATGCTTAAGTTCTAATTTTCCACGGTGGTTGACCCAATCCAGTTCAAGTTGTGGAACTGCCATCAATCCAGCACCATTTAGAGGCAGTTATGTATTGGAATTTGAAAGGAGAGCAGGCAATTCATGTTGCCAAGCTCACCTGAATGTAAAAAAAATTCAAATAATTTTGATTAGGGTGGTTTTTGTTTTTTGAAAAACACCCAGATGCCTGCACAAAACTGCAATGCAGAATGAAGCCACTTCAGCTTCAAGAGTAGGTGGGAAAGTCCCAAGTAAAACTGACAGTGTCCCCTTTAGCAGAGTCTTTTGAATGTTAAGTTAAGAACCTAGGAGGTGATCACCCTTCATCTTAACCCCTCCTTCTTCCAATTCCAGGACAATACACATTTTGTCATCATTTAAAGCAACACCTTCACCCCCAGCTCCCTCCCTTCAGACATGGATCATAGTCACTTGTTACATTCAGCAGAATGCAGTTTGGGTTTTTGCCGAAATAAAAAAATGGTAGACCTGCAGGGCTGTGTGTACTCTCTGAAAGTAGGGATAAAGTATAAGGGGTGGAATTTGGCATCATGAGAAATTAGGATCCAAGGAGGCTTCCCAATGGGACAACATGGGAGGGAGTATAGGTAGCCACAGCCCAACCTCCTCTGGCCAAGGGATGAAGCTTTGGTGTTGCGCATAGATAGCCCTGTGATCCCCAAGGCTAACAGCTATGTCAAATATTTTTTGCAAAATCTGGGGTGGAATCTGAAGGGATTCTGTTTAGCACAAGAGCACACCCAGCCCTGTCAGTGGATGACTTGAGGGCCATGTAGGACAAATCAATAGGACAGTATTTGGGGGGAAGAAAAAGAGGGGATGGTTTCCATCAGGAAGCATGTTATGTGATGACGAAAGTCATGTTTCCTGCAACGTATCATACAAGGATAAAAATTGAGAAGCTCTCATCTTCCAGAACCATCTATAAGAAGCTGCAAAGTTTCTTGTTTCCAACGTTTCCTTCTAAATAAGGGTCCAAGAAGTGTAAGCATATGTAAAAACGGGAATGGGAAGGAGAGCATATACCGTGTGTGTATGTGTGTGTACATACACACACAGACACACACACACTTAATGCATATAACTCTGTTATTTTTAATCCACCCCTCTGAATCTTGGCAATTTGGCATCCATGTAGCAACTTGAAAAAACCTGACTACATTACGTTGCTGGGGGCGTTGAAATTGGCAGGGAAGCGAGTTTGAGCGCTTGTCTCTCCAATTCCCAACAGTTTGATAAAGTAACCTATGTAACAAAAGCAGGAGTCAAATGTCTTGAAATGATTAAGGATGTTTAACAAGGCAATTCAATATTATTTTTTCTTTCTTTCTTTTTTTTGAGCATGTGTCTGTTTGCTTCATTGTGAAAAAAATATAATATATAAAACTAGGGCAACCTCAGGAAGATCCAGATGAGGACAGCAAAAAGAGGTTTTGGTCCATAAGGATATACTCTTATTTTATCTCTTTATTTGATTTTGTGTAACAAAAGTTTTGGTCCATTTTAAAAAGACGACAAAATTATATATAAACATGTTAATTCATATATATATATTTTTTGCTTTCTGTCGGGTTGTGGGTTTGTTTTAAGTGGGCTTCGCTGCCAGTATTGCATGATCATCTTTCTTAGGTTTTGGTGTGAAATTGTCGTTGTTGAAATGTAGAGAAACAAAGGAAGGAAAAAACAAGGCTTGTCTTTTTGAATGAATGTTTGAAATTGCATCGCTTGGCAAGTGCGGGGAGCGAAATGCAGAAACCTGGATGTCAACCCTCACCAAATCCCCCTTGAGTGGGATTACGGCAGCGTTGATTTGTGGTGTGGGGGGTTTGTTTTTGGAAAATACCCTGTTAGTGACTCCTGATTCTTATTAGATGAATCCCTGCTCGAATAGGAAAAAGAAAAATCAAAGTTCAAAGAGTTTTGTGGTGGCTCAGAAGATTCAGAATGGAAAAATAAAACGGTGGCCAGGAGGATTTTATCTCGGGGCTCTTCTAACACCCCCATTTCCCCATTTCACTGGCTCTAATATTATTTTTCATTTTAATTTTTTTTCTTAGGAAAAAAATAGAGGAAAAAGAATATAAAGATCTTTAGCTGCTTCTTTTTCTTTTTAAGTGTTTTGAGGTAATACAGTTGTGCCCTCGTTTGATCAGGTTCCCAGAGGCTGATGGTTTCTCTCATTATTCTTTCTTGTTTCCCTTCCTGATTTACTTCTTTCTGAGCTTTTCATCCACCAGGCAGGTTGAAGGGCCCAGCAACTTCATACCACGTTCAGACCAAGACCAAGGCTGGGTTTGCGGGATGAGAAGACAACCCCTGACCTGTCCAGTAATGACTTCTCTCTGTTGCCGGCAGAAACCACAGGCCCTGCCCCAAAATGCCACCACATCGTACCTCCCACGTTGCTTGAGAATCACTTGCGTGCGTGTTAAAGAGTTTCTCGATTTAAAAATGACACTACAAGGCTTTATAGTGTAGTGATTACCTTCCCAAATATTCCTGGCTTCTCCATTTTAATTTTATCATCATCTTTATTATTTTCTTTAAAAATAACCCTACATTGCTCCTAAAATAATTTCTTTCTTCTCCTTTAAATTAATTTCATTTTGTTTTTCCCCTAATTCGTTCATTCTTCAAATTATTTCATATCTGTATTTTTCTCTCGCTCTCTGCTGTCCCCTCCCTCCCGTCCTGTCACCCACTCCAGTTCCCCCTATGTTGTCTTTCCCCCCCCCTCTCAATCTCTCTCTCTCTCTCTTAAGAAAATATTCTAATGGCCTGAGTGGCTGCTGCATGGCACACGGGGCATTCTGGGTCAGTCCGCTCACAGATCCGCACGGCACACTCCATGCAGAAGAGGTTGTGGCCACAGGGGACCAGAGCTGCCGTCACCTCACTCTCAAAGCACACCATGCACTCCCGGCTGCTGGAGATGGACGTCCGGGTGGCAGCAGAAGCACCCAGTTTGGAAAACCCTTGCAAAGGCTCCCCCTGAGACCTTCTAGGAAGCCCAGAGAGGGTAGGCTCTTGTATAGATGAGGATGGGGAGCGGTGCGAGTTGGGATGGATGGTGCCCGTATTGCTAGATCGCTGCTGCTTGGAGAAGAGGACCGAGACAGGGTTGGTGTTCTCCTGCCCAGCCCACAAAGGAGCACCAGACTCTGGCACGCCGTAATACAGATCTTGTTTGTTGACACCATAGTTGGGGAAGAGGTAACTGTAATTGAAATCGTTTTGGTCATTCAGCCGGGGTGTCTCATAGGCAGGGTCCACAGAGCAGTCGCCAATGCACCCGAGGCTGTTCTGACGGAAGGTGGAGAGAGGCTTGCATCCAGGGGCTGGAGTGTGAACCCGCCAGGCCTCTGAGTATCGGTTCTCCATGCCTGAGTCAGGACTGCTGGACAGGAAGTCATTCTCGTTGTTGTATTCTAGGATCTTGCCTGTCCGGACGGCTATATGAGTTTCAATCTCCTCTCGGGCCCTCTCCACGTTGCCTGGGGCTCCCGTGATTTCGAAGACAGGGTCCCGGTCCCGGCTGGGTGTGATGATGTAGGTGTTGGTCTGCTGCTGGATACGCTTGATGGTAGCTCCTTTAGGCCCCACCACTAAGCCTACCACGCGGTATGGGACCCGGACTCGGATGGTGACTTGCCCCGGCAAGGTTGGAGCACTGCCAAAGGTGGTGCCAGCCTTGTTACGAGAAGCGCGGATCATGGAGAAGTGCTCGGCTGCAGAAATAATTTCCCTCCTTGCCATGGCGACGTCCTCCCTCCGCCCAGTCACCATGAAGACAGGCTCTTCCCCACGTACTGGAGTCTTGATGTAGGTGTTAGTCTTTGCCCTCAGAGCTTTGATTTTGCAACCTTTAAAGACAGAAAAGAAACAAAGCATATACGAGTTAGTTCTGAAAGGCACTGAGGATGTGTGCAATGTACAGTTCTGGCCACCACAAAGTCCTTAAAGATGACATTGAAGAATTGGAGAAGGGACAGAAAAGAGTAACCAAAACGATCAGTGCACTGGAGCAACTACCCTAGAAGGAAAGGTTACAAACAATGTTTTGGGCTTTTTAGTTTAACAAAAAGACAACTAACGGGCCTATGAAATGATGCACCATGTGGAAAAATGGGAAAGAACATACTTGTGGTAGCCCCTAAATTGTGGAACTCCCTCCCCACAGAGGTGAGTCTGGCACCTTCAATATTCCAGAGAATACTGAAGACACATCTCTTTACCCTGGCTTTTGACACGAAGTGTATATTTTCAGGACCCACCTTATTTTTATGATTGAAACTAGTTTTAAAGTGTTTTTAATAGGCCTCAGAGAAGATTATTTCTTCAGACAACAACTAAGGGGATTTGTTGGAGAAATGTGTGCTGATAACCACTATTCTATGTGGCTTTAGGAATATAAGAAGAGCCTGTGCTGGATCAGACCAAAGATCCATCTATTCCAGTCTATGGGAAGGAGGGCATGAAGGCAGGAGTCCCCTCCCCAGCAACTAGTTTTCAATGGCAGACTGCCTCTCATGTTGAATGTTATACAGAATCCTTATTGGGATCGGACAAAGTTATGGAAGAGAGATTTTCAATCTCCATTTGCCATGGTAACAAAATCAAGTCTCCATGTTCAAAGGTAGTTTGCCTCCAAATACCAGTGGCTGGGGTAGGTCACTGTGGGGAACTGGACTAGCTGATGCTTTGGTCTGATCCAGCAAGACAGTCTCTTGGAATGCTGTAAGGTAGCATTTCCCCCCTCTAGGGCTAGATCCAGACACATCAAAGAAGCGTTTCAGTTAAACGTGTTGTAAATTTAAACAGGGAAAACAGGTAGAGAAAAATGGGAGTCCACATCACCATCTGGTGGCACAAAGTTATATCGCATATACAACACATGTAAATTGCTTTTTCTTTACCAATCTAGTCGAGTCCTAGGTTACATTTCTTCTTTCCAGTGCTAATATTCCATGATTTGTTCCCCACAAGCAAAATGCACCCATATGATGCCATCATCAAAATGCTGCCCCATATTACTTTCTTACTAAATCTCTAGTTTCTTTTTCTATGGAAAATCTTATAATTCCCTTCCCCCCCCATAGGAAATCTGATTTAAACTGGAATGGGGAGGGGGTAGATATTGGATTTTGATTAGGATGATGTCATGTGGATGCTGTAAAAAGCACTGACTCCACAAGAAACTACTGGGTGTAAGTGCCCTAAGTCCTTACTTTTGACTAACCCATGGAGGATCAGTGGCTACCAAGCATGTTAGCTATGTACTACCTCCAGTATTGGAACCAGTGCACCTCTGAATACCAGCAACTAGGAATCACAAGTTTGGAGAGATCACCTGGATGCAATTCTTTGCCCCACGTATGAGGCCATTTCAAGCACAACTGCATTTTATAAAAGGTCTGATGAATGCTAGTGAAGGTGGCAGAAAAAAGAAAATCCCACTGAACAAGGATGGGAAATCTGTGGCTCTCCAGGTGTTGCTGGACCCTCATCATACCTCATCATTAGCCATGTTGGCTGGCGGTATATGGGAGCTGGAGAACAAGAACATTGTTAAACTACAACTCCCACAATCCCTGACCAATGGCCCTGCTGGCAGTGGCTGATGGAAGCTGTAGTCCAGCAACTCCCAGAGGGCCAAAAGTTCCCCATCCCTGCCCTTATGGCATAACATCATTAAACTAAGAAACGAAAAGTAGGATGTTCCAAGATGAAATATCCTAGAGACAAAAACTTATTTCTTCCCTCCTCTGTATTCATGGAACTGGGATAAATAATTTAACCCAAGAAAGACTTGAGGTAAGGTATGTATTCAGAAATCCCAGTCTAGATGGCAAGCACTGGCAGAAAGCCAGAGAGCCCCACTCACTGCTGCTTTGCGCCTTGGGAGGATACAAATGCAGTGCAGTTGGGGGGAGGGGGGAATGCTGCCCCTAATGGACTGATCTCTCTCTCTCTCTCACTGCACCGAAAGGATCAATTTCATTGGGGCCGGGAATCTGCATTGTGAAAATCTGCTGCCGTCCAGGGCCTGTTTAGGAGACAAAACAGCGGCGACCCGATTCTTCTTCCCAGATGTGTTCAGCTAAGATAGACACGGAGGCCCTCCCTGATTTAATGGGTAGTGGTGGTGGTAGTGGCTGAGTGGAGCTAGAGGGAGGAAGAGCAATGAAAGAGCCCTCGTGTAATAGGAAAGGTGAAACAAAGGGGTGATGGAGACGGAGAGACAAAGGATGGGGAAGCCCATGCTGGGCGCAGATGGGAAGGAAACCAAGGCAGAGATGTAATTGGGGACAAATGTTGCTGCACAAGGCTCTCTGGGGAGGGGGGAGAAAGGGATGCAGGCAGGGTAAAAAATAAAAAAGAGGAGGGGGGACGCTGCAGACCAAAAGGCAAAAGGGACCCTGACAAGGAGAGCGTAGAGGAGGAAAGGGGGAGGGGGAATCAAGGAACAGACAAAAGGAGGCAGGCAGGCAACCATGGGTGGGGGAGGCTGTGACTGGCCCAGAAACAGGACAAAGGGTGCCGCAGAGTCAGACAGATGGAGGGAACCCTTCCTCTTGAAACAGAGTTGGAGGGAGGGGAGACCCCCCCCCACATGAAGGAAACAAGAAGTACACATCCCTGCAGATTCTGCCCCATTCTCCCAGCCCAAGCAGGAACACTACTGAGTAGTAGGTGAGCTGAAGACAATATCGATGCCAACCTCTTTGCACGTGGAAGTGATCTAGAGAAATTGTTAACTTTTCTTGCTAGGTTTTGCCTGGCAGAGCTGGACTCGTGAATGCTTGCCACCCTGTCATGTATGTTGTTTCTGCCATGTCCCAGGAAATTGCCTCAAAGTGGAATGAATAGGGTGCGGAGCTGCAAACATGACTTGATGGAGGAATGCTTGCAAGAACAAGTTTGCTGTGTTGAAAGTCCCCCATACTCCAAAGAAGCCTTAAAAATGGAATCCCTTTCCAAGTAATTGCACACCTGCAATGTGGCCCGAGTTACTAATTCAACTGGATTTTTGTAACATAACCGTTTCAGAGCTTGTTTTCCTCTGCTGTGAATTTGGACTGAATTGTTGGGGTAGGTTTTCCCACCCATTATATCCATACTCAGAACATATCGGCAGTGCAGTCTTGAACGGATTTTAGTCATTTCCATGCTCTGGACATCTGTAGTTCTGATATAGGGGTTTGAGACTCTCTCGCCAAACTACAGTTCCCAGGATACTCTACTTTGTGTTTTTGTGGGGAGGGACACATGACAACCAAACTGGTATAAAACCAATATACGTTGGTGAAGTAGATGTTCTCTCAACCTCAAGTGGAGCTGTGGGATCTTCCCCCACTTCTAAACAAGAACTCGTTAATTAAGGGCCTTGTTAATTAAGGAAACCAAGCCATATAGCAAAGCTTTTTGAGTTCCAGCGTGCCAAAAAGCAAAGAAAAAAATAATTCATAGAATCATAGAGTTGGAAGGGACCTTGAGGGTCATCTAGTCCAACCCCTTGCAATGTAGAAATCTCAGCACAGGGTCCCTCATCTAGTCTGAAACCATACCAGAGCCTGCTTAGCTAGCAGTTTTATTACTACACCACTAGGAACATGAAAGTGAGAGAAATTGTGTGCACATCTGAATTGTTTGTTTCTCTGGACATCTCAAATGACCATGAAGACCTGTATGATTAGGCCTTGTTCCTGGGGCCAATATAGATGCAATGGGAAGAGCATGATATATTTAAACACTAAACTACCCCTGTTATGTATCAAGTGAGTGTGTCTGTGCACGTTTAAAAGCAAAAGGAGGTGAGGCATGCTGAACTCTCTCTACTTGGAGCTGAGAGAGAGGCTGTAGAGAAGCACACCATAAGATGGGGGCTCACATGTTTGCCCTGACCCATTTTAAGAACAGGACCCCACCCCCATTCCTGCTCCTATGTGGTTGGGGGAGTGCTAGGTCAGGACACACACAACAGCTGCCATCATGTCAAGTTTGGCCCTAAATGAAGTAGGTTGTACCATTTCAGGCTGCAGCTCATGTAACTGAATGCTCCCTGTACGTAGAAACCTAGCATGTCAAGTAGAAATGAAGACGGAGACCCTTCTGCTTGACACAATAGTGCAGTAAGCCAAGCTTTGTAAATCCACAAGTTACTTTACTGCATGAAATATCTTTTAAAATAATCTCATGAACTCCACACTTGTCTCCATCTTGCCTTCTAAGGATGTTTGGTCTCTTAGAAGTCAAGACTCTCCACAATTGCATCCGAACAAGTGCACTTAAATGCACTAATAAATGTATGCACATGGACACAAGCAATCTGTCACAGTCAGTTCGTACCTACAGCCAGAACAATTGTTAGGTTATACATTCTGATGCACATTTTGAAGTCTTTAAAAAATAAAGACTTAAGATCAGTTTAATCATGTTCAGCAGGTGGAAATGTGATATGACAAGGGGGGTTGTCCTCCTGTAGTTGGAGAGCAAAAGTGTTGCAGTTATGCAGGTACTTCCCTGTTTTCCTGCACAATGTTGTCTATTATTATTATTATTATTATTATTATTATTATTATTATTATTATTATAGAAGTACACTATGAAACCTAATGTAAACACAAACGCCAGTCAAAATCAGGATAAACAAACTCAGCATCAATAACAATAGTCTGGGAAAGGTTTTGTGTGTATGAAGGTTGGTGGAAGAACAAAGGAAATAGCTTGGTGGATTTTCCCAGGCAGAGAATTCCGAAGGATGGATGCTATAATGGGAAAGGCCCTGTGTCAGATCCCAGCCTCTTGCTCCTTGTAAATTTGGAGTTGCAAGGGGGTGGGGAGAGAGAGAGTGAGTTTGAGATACAAAGATAGAGAGAAGGATGAAATCAAACAGGAGACAAACAGAGGGGTCGATACCAGCTTGTCAGGGGCCCACTTCAAGGGTAAAGCACCAGCATTGCATGCAGAAGATCCCAGCTCAACTCCTTAACATCTCTATTTAAACAAACCTTAGGTGGCTAAGAAAGGAAATGCCTTTTCCTGCGACCTTGGGACAGCCACTGTCAATTAGAGGAGGCAGCACTGGGCTAGTGACCTGGTTCTGCATTAGGCAGCTTCTTCTGTTCATAGAAATAAACAGGAAGGTGAAAATCAGCAGTGCGATCCTACATGGCATGTTACAGGCTTGTCTCCAGCCTGGAAAGGCTAAAGATTACTCTTTTAAGGATCTAATTGTTCCTAGGTTCGAAGCAGTTACTTGCAAATACTTATAATTTAGCCAGTGCTGTTTGGACTTCCATTTTTCCTTTGGTGAGTGAGGGAATGTATGTCTTGATTTATACTGTGGGCTGCTTGACACTGCAACAAAGCCAGATAGATAGGGAGCCTGAGGTGATCCTAGGGAGGTTGCAGCACCCCGATATTACCATGATGTTTTCAAACACCTGTTTGTCATATTCACGCTTCATTTTTCTCAGTGTTCAGAATATGTCTCAGGTGTGCATCCATTCTACAAAGTATAATCAAAATCCCTTTACTTGGCCAGACAGAGGCGGGCATCTTGAAAATCTTAACCCTGGCTTGCAGCACAGGCTGAATAATAATTAGAACGATTCCTTTATGAAATAAACATATCTAGGCAAGGGGGGGGGGAATCCTATTATGCTCCTACAGACTTTGTAAAAATAAATAAAGGTTATATATATCTGCTGTACAGTTGGGGGGGAGGGGTTAAGCTAAACAAAACTTGGAGATGATGAAGATTATTATTATCATTAAAGCATGTGCTACAGATCGCCAGCCAACCATTGGAATATCTGTGCCTCACTGCATTGCCAGTGTAAACTGTTGTTGCATGAAAAAACGGCACTGCCAGCAGCAGCAGCAGCAGCAGCAGCAGCCAGGCGCGGATCTTGAATGTATCGCAGTACAGTAGAAAGTGGGTGTGTCGCTGTCGGGATGGTCATCTTGGACACATGTTTTCCATGCCCGACCAGGAAGGGGAGGGGGTGACAACAGGAAAGGAAGCATGGGCAGGTGCAAAGTATAGGGGGAGGGGTCCTGAGGCAAAGGCGTTGGGTTGTTTTGGGGGGGGGAGGAAATTGAATTAAGCTGAGCTTCAGGAGACAATTTCCTACTGCCCTAGATTCTCAGCCATGCTGATCTGCAGAACCAAGGTTTGCTTGAATTTACTAGAAATTTCACGTACTCATTCAAGGACTTTTCTTCCTCCTCAGTGCACACTCCCCACTCTGGTCTGCCCCTGCGTGGTTTTGTTCACATTACTAAGAGGCACTCAGGTTGGCAATCTATTTTGGCTCTAGATCTACTGTATTGCAATGGAAAACATTGAATGAGTTGGGCCTGCCTCAGTGGGGCATCCGTTATTTCACTGGTCACAGTGGGAGTTCTGGACCTGATTACCTGATGGAGGTATTGGGGCTGCTTGTGCACTGTGATTCTGCAAAAGCGCAGCATACAGTATTAGGTGCAAATTAACATTCCTAAGAATCTGAGCGCTCTCTCTCTCTTTTAAAGAAAGTATCTGGCTGTTAGGGTTATGAGTATTTGCTTCATAGTGAAACTCAGAGGGCTGGCAAATTGCTGGTTAAAGTTTTCAGAGGTTGGAAGACTTCAGAGTCCTCCATAGCTCCTTCCCATGACAAGAGGCAGCTGAATGCCCAACAGTAAAATGGTGAAATAAATTGTGTAAAATGAAGTAAGTTTGTCACTCAAATTTGCATTGCCAGGATGCAGAATGCAGCTTCTCTTGGTAAAGGTAAAGGTAAAGGTACCCCTGCCCGTACGGGCCAGTCTTGACAGACTCTGGGGTTGTGCGCCCATCTCACTTAAGAGGCCAGGGGCCAGCGCTGTCCGGAGACACTTCCGGGTCACGTGGCCAGCGTGACATCGCTGCTCTGGCGAGCCAGAGCCGCACACGGAAACGCCGTTTACCTTCCCGCTGGTAAGCGGTCCCTATTTATCTACTTGCACCCAGAGGTGCTTTCGAACTGCTAGGTTGGCAGGCGCTGGGACCGAGCAGCGGGAGCGCACCCCGCCGCAGGGATTCAAACCGCCGACCTTTCGATCGGCAAGTCCTAGGCGCTGAGGCTTTAACCCACAGCGCCACCTGCGTCCTTCTCTTGGTACAGACCTGCAATTACTATGGCACAGAATACACACACACTATCCAGAGCAATGGCCTTAATCTCTTCTGGAAATGAAGCCGTAATTTAAAAAGAACCCTCTCCTAGTGGAATAATCTCAGTGACTACCACAAGATCCATTGTTTGTAAAACATTGACTAATTTGTATGTTAAGCGGAGAGAAAAACAAAAACCAGGTCTGCCACTGAGTTGCAGCAGATCTCTGGTGTGTATACCAGTATGGTAGCAGAGCTTTTCAAAACACTTTGTAGCTTTCGTGCTTTAACCCAGGACTGTTGATTTCAAATGTGTTTATTCACTCACTGAGCAGATACCTGGAGGTCAGGCCTTTAACCCCCTCCCCCCAGTGTGCACAAATAAATCAATTCCACCAGGATTTGACACCAAATTGATAATCCCACTGTTTAGGGTTGCCAGGTGACTAGCTGCTGTAGCCCAGCTGACAGAAAAGAAATAGGTGAGGCTCCTTTTCCCCACCCCAAAATACTTTTTAAAAAGTGGTGAACTGAATATATAGCTTTTGTTTTCATTTCTATCTTGCAAAAGAACGCATTTGCAGCATATTACACTTCTTCCAATGATCTACTAAAAATCATTGGCCCCTGCTCTGTAGTGCCTGGGTCCTCCTCTGGGCTCTGCCCTAGTTTGATTTCAAGAATGGCGTGCACACACACACAAACAACACTGAACAATTATTGCATGTCACCTGTTCTTAATAATTTATAGCATCAATCTTCATCTGGTGGGTCAGAGGAACCCTCAAGTGGGTCACATCCTGGCTGCAGGTGGTCACTGGTCACACCATGACACTGCCACCATTTTCTTTGCACTTATTTTGGTATAAAGGTGTTTTGAGTTTTTTAAAAGACAAAATGCAAAGGAAAAAGACAAGGAAACAAAACATACAGAAAAAAAGCTAAGCACACAGGGAAGACAACTTATGGTTACATTTAACTGGGAGTCAATCCCACTTAATACTACTTCCAAGGAAACATGCTTTGCATTGAGCTGCGCGGATAGGTTCGGAGTATGACCATACTAGGTTTTTGGTACGGTTGACCCATGAAATTTTGCTGCCTGAGGCAAATAACAAGATGGTGCCCCTTCCCAATTCAATGTATAGAAAGCCACTGGACTAACACTGAAATCTGACTTCACCAATGGTGACAGGTTAGCTGGTCAGATTAAGGGGCCTAGAACAGGCTGTGTGGCAGCAAAGGGGAATTCAAGAAAAGCAATTGTGAGCTGCTGATACTCAGCAGCTTCTGTCACCTGAGGCAGATGCCTCACTCTGCCTTATAGTAGAGCTGGCCGTGGTTTTAGCCTGTGTCTAAATAAATAAATAAATAAATACATACATACATACATACTGTCCACTCAGATATTGCTTGACTATTAATACTCATTTAGCATCTACAGTACCATCTACAGTAGTGCATATTGTTTTTAATTCCTTCACTTTGGCGTTACATGTCTTTTATTGTTTTAGGATGATTGTTTATTGCTTTTGTGAACTGCTTTGGATATTTTTTATTTGTGTTTTCAATAGATGGATAAATTAAATAAAAGGTTGCAGCCAAGGGGTTGAAAGAGGCACAAAATTTTGAAGTTGACTGCCTCAGCCAGCATCAGGAGCTGGTGACTTCTGGCAGAGCCCAAGACTTCCAGGCCCACCTCAAGTGAATGAGTGGTTGCAGTGCTGAAGAGCCACTGCAGCTGCCCTCACCCCCTTGCTCTAGCCCTCAAAGTGAGGGCTGAGCCTACCAGGCTCAATTTTGGCCACCATGAAAGAAGGAAGAAACCTGATATGGGGGACCACCACCTGGAAGAAGAACAGGCAAGCACTGACCAAGTGGTGGCTGCTGCTTTTCTTCCTCAATGCTGCTGGGTCATGTGCATGGTGGCTCTTGGGGCAAGTTTGCTGACAAGAAGGTCCCGCGACCATCAATGGCATCCTGTTGGGCCCCCTCCAAAAAGATGGGGGCTAACCCAACTGGTCAATTTATAGAAATGTGCTCTCCAGGGGCTGTTTTTTTTAGGCTGGAGGTTTGCATCTTCTAAGCACAATACAGTGGTAACTCGGGTTACATACGCTTCAGGTTACAGACTTCGCTAACCCAGAAATAGTACCTCGGGTTAAGAACTTTGCTTCAGGATGAGAACAGAAATTATGCAGCAGTGGTGTGGCAGCAGCGGGAGTCCCCATTAGCTAAAGTGGTGCTTCCGGTTAAGAACAGTTTCAGGTTAAGAACGGACTTCCGGAACGAATTAAGTATTAACCTGAGGTACCACTGTACCCTTTTTATTAGCGAAGAAAAAAAGAGGGTGGGGCATAAGAAGGTAAAGCAGAAAGACATGGGGAGGGCCTGAAAAATGATGAGGAGAAAGAGAAGCAGGAAAATACAACCTTAAAATGAAATTAGTATAGTGAAAAGAAAAAAGAAAAATGGATCCCAAGTTGCAGGTTAGAATTAAAGATGGGTCATGGTATGAAAATGCTGCTTTAGAGTGCATGGCAAGAAAGGGAGGGTGATGAGATGCTCTTTCTATCAGTTTCTGAGCCCCAAATATATTTCAGTCATTTGAGTAGCAGTTGGGGTGGACCCTAAAACATCCCAATAAAGCTTTATGTCTGACATCTCTTTCATAACCCATCTGGAGGAAGACAAGAGCTGTTTTCATAAGGTAGAAGTGTATCACTTGCATGGGGCCTATGCTCTTGCACCCAAACATATACAGTCATGCCTCATGTTGCGTCCGCTTCAGGTTACGTTTTTTCAAGTTGCGTCCTGCGGCAACCCAGAAGTACCAGAACGGTTACTTCTGGGTTTTGCCGCTCACGTATGCGCAGAAGCGCTAAATCGTGCTGTGCGCATACGCAGACACGGTGCTTCTGGATGTGAACGCTTCGAGTTGCGGACGTGCTTTCAGGATGGATTATGTCTGCAACTCGAGGTTCCACTGTACAGCCTCCTAAACATGTGATCTGTGACTCTCCATTTTCCAGAGAGGAGCCTATATGTGTTTGGGTGCACATGCACAGGTTCCTGAAAAGATTACCTCAGAACACGGGGAGCTTGCAGGGTGTAACCAGAGACAGGACATTCTCAATGGTGGCACCCTCGCAATTCCCTCCCAAGGGAAATCAGGAGGTCTCCCTATTTACTTGAATTCAAGAAACATCTAAAGACTTTCTTATATGTCCAGACTTTTGGCTGATAATTTTATGAAGTTTTTACTTTTGCCTGTGGTGTGTGCTGCTTTTAATTGTTCTTGTGTAATTTTATTTCTGTGAGATGCCCTGGGCTCCCTTTGGAAGGGCAGGCTATGAATTTGATACAAACAAACACACACCCATCCCATGTGCTCATTAGTGAACAAAAAATGTATGAAAAGGGCCAAGCCCTCTGGGAAAGCTGGTTTCACTCAGGTTCTCTTATACAGGCATGCAAGAAAGCCATTAAAACCCAGCTACCATGTTCTGTGGGCAATTTTGAGGGACTGGTTTGGCCCTTCAGAACCTTCTGGAAGGGAATTGTGATCCAGCCTCCGATGTTGTGGTGCCTCCACATGAGGTAAACATGAGGTAAAAATGAAAATATGAGGGTCCCAGGACTCTTATGTTCTCAAACCCTCTCAGGACACAACTTCTATAGAGAATTGGGAGAGGGCTGAATAAATGGGAGCTGAGGAAAAGACTCAGAAAGAGCCAGAGACACGTATAGAGGTCTGAGAAAACCAAATTAAAGTTGCAAGGTGAAGGAAATAACAGCCCCACCCTGCTGAAGCTAGTCCACCCCCAGAATTCTCTGTCAGGACCTCTTTTCAGAATTGATTCATACTTGACAACCCTATGCTCTTTTCCTTCTTTCTTTTGATATGCTGCCTTGCTGCCAAGTCAGTTCACAATTTTGAAATACTAAAACAAATGAATGGTATAAAATACAAAGCAACAGGCTTCTCTCAGGCAGACTGAGGATGAATCCACCCATACATTTAAAGTGCTATGATATCATTATAAACCAAGAGAATCCTGGGAGCTGTAGCCTGTTAAGGGTGCTGAGAGTTTTTAGGAGGCCACAAATTCCCCTCACAGAGCTACAACTCTCAGAGTGAAGAGGAAGTGATTGCTGGGTGGAGTTTTGCCTGGTTTTTTTTTTTTTTTGCTAATTCTACTTATTTTGCAGTGTGTGTAGATGTTTCGCTTTGCTGTAGGTGTTCTGAGTATCAGCAGTTTTTCTTCCATTAAATGAATATTTTGTGGTGTCCATGAGTTTCTGAGATTTCCCAGGGTGTCTCCAGGCCCATAAGTGTTGGGGGCCTGTTTTAAACAACAACCACCACCCCAAAACACATACATTTAACAAATGTGAATTATCCATGTGACTAACCCAGGTTTGCAAACCTAAGTGTCAAACACATGGTTTTGCTTCACACATACACGTATATTACATACACTTCATTAGTGAACACTTGAAGTTTGGCAGCTGAAATGTATAAACTGACAAGTATTGTTTAAAGATAGTGTGAGGTGAAATGGAGGTTCTGCCTGTGACGACCCAGTTACACATGCATTTCCTCACTTGATTTGTTATCATGTGTGAACCGTCTCATTCAGGAGCTAACACTGGCAGCTTTCTGGTGAATATACTTTCAATGGCAAGTTGGGAATTGCTATGTTACAATATGAATCCAGAATTCTCCTCAAGATGTGGAGAATGTGCAACTGGCTCTCAGGTGTGAATCAGAGGCTCTGGTAAAAATCAGTTGAAATCAAATTTGTTGAAATACATGTGATAAAATTTGGCATGTATACCTAATAATAATAAGGTGTGAAGCAGGCAATAGTACTGTACTGTTATCTTTTCCTTGCTGTGACACATGGGATCTGATATACCAGGGGTGAGAAACAAATGCAAATGTTACTTTTGTACATTAGGGTATTTTCTTCACACGCTCACACACCCCTTGCTATCTTTCATTGAAGCAAGGAGGAGACATTATTAGAGTTCAAGGACACATTCCAGCAAGGCATTAAAACACTTAGGGTACAAAACAAAGCCAGTGAGAGTTTGGCTCCTGTGGAAAAAGTCCCAGAAATAGAGGCTTAGGGGCCACATTTGTCCTCCAGGCTGGAGATTCCTCACTTCTACCTTACACGTATAGAAACCTGAAATAAGATTTGCCTATCTTTTTCTCATGAGCACCACTTAAATTTCTAGAAAAATAGGTCTCAGGATTCAAATTTGCTGGAAATGCCACTTGCCGATTTGGAATACACCCTTCACCAATCCCTAATGTCCAAGGACAACGTAACTATTCACTGTCAAAGGAAATGCATTTTACATATGTGAAGGAAATGCTCCCTGCACCTTCTCAACAGCACTTTCATCCATTTTTACCACATGCATTCTAGAGCTGAGTCTTGGCACTAGAAAAAAAAAGCCAGGTCTAAGTAAGCCAAGTACAAAATTACGCCAATTTTGTCTAGAACTGGTGACTTTTTTCCCTTTTCCACTCTCTATACTAGATTTCACCAACCTGGTGCCCTCCAGGTGTTTTTGGACTGTAACTTCCACCAGCTCATGCCAGCATAGTATTGGTGCAACTCCCTTTCCCTCAAATAGCACTAGGTGAGTCCCACTCTAGTTGTGAGGGTTGCTGTAAAGATAACCAAGATAACATAACTGAAACACTTTATAAATCCTAAGTATTATTGTTAAAGAAGAAAGCATTATTTTGTTGCAATCATGAGGTCTAGAAACATTTTTTTAAATGTCCCACACCCTGCTATTTGTGACGTTCAATCCACTTTGTGTTGCACAGGAGTAAGCTCTAGGATTCTCCTGGGAAGTTTTCTGGTTTTGTGCTAGAGGAGAACAACCACAGTTAAACTTAGCAATTTATTTGCCATACTACACAACTGCAGAAGAGGTGGCTCCTGTTAAACTTAGGTCATAGTATATAAATCACTGGTGAAGGTATGTGCAAAAGTGAGTGTGGGAAAAAGCTAAGACCAAACCATGGTGACTTTGGCTGGCTGAAGCATCATTCACAGCCTGGCATGCTTGTGCAGAGAAAACAGGGTTTTGACTTGCAGTGGGCGGGGGTATAGTGCTACCACCTTCAGCCACAATGCCAAGGAGGATAATTTCACCAATAGTATGGTTTCTGCTAAAAGTCAATGAAGTTACAGCTTTCCACATAACTCCACCACTTTGACTGAAATGTTCTATCTATATACTGTATTACATGACACTATCACCACATCATTAATCCACTGGGCTGAACAAAGGCCTCCTGCACTCAAAGTCATGCATCTCATGATGGCTCCAGCAGTCCCTATTAAAAAAATAGTGAGGTCCTTCTTTGGCTGTTCTTGACGCACCTGAATATTCAAGATGATCTATGTGATCAGATAAAGAGCTATACTGCTTCAAAATGCTCACTAAATGGATGCAATGCAAAGACAAAGAGTTGTATTCAACGCTAGTTCTACTCAGAGTAGCCATGTTTATGTTACTAGACATGACTAACTTAGGGTCATTAATTTTAGTGGGTCTACTGAGTAGCACTTAGTTGACTACAACCCATAGCATGCCAGCAAGAAGGCAAAGACAGAACCCTTCTCCTTTACATACTAGATTTCCACAGGGAGGGCTTTTACGTGTTATCAAGCTCAAGATTCACACAACCTTCATTCTGAAGGGACAGAGGGTTGCACTGCATGATTCTCCTAACGTTTAGCTCAGCCCATAAGATAACACATTCAGTCTCATGTTCCATCACCAGTTTTAAGACCAACCCAGAGCGCCCACTGTCTATGCACCAAGTCCATGCAGAAAGGCTACGTGGAGGGTTGCCTCACAGCAATGGAACTGTTTTTCTATAAAATGTCTCTAAAATGTATTTCCCCCCAAAGGCTTGAAACTCCTCAATGGCTGTTAACTAGGTATTTGGTAAATTGAACCTGTTTCCACAAACATTTGCTTTTTGTGCCTTTGTATATCTTTAACACCTTGTTTTTCCTTATGTACTATTTCCCTGCCCAGGAGCTGCTGAGCTGGAGCAGGGTGGAGATCAGGATGGATAATTAAAGAATTAATAATTAAATAAAGTGCCCTTGGCAGATGCCTGCACTCAGAATATGAACTTATCTTGCATTCTTTATAAATCCCGTAACTTGAAGGGCCGTGTTGTTTTGCTCCATGATTAAGTTGAGAGCATACAAGCAGCTCTTTTAAAAACACAGTTTCCATGGAGCGTGCATATGCTCCAAGCAGAACTTTGCCTCTCATGGTGCCTTTTGCACAAAACAGATCCATGCTTGGGTACCTTTCCCAAAAACCTAGATGGGGGGGGGGTCACAGTTTTTGCTCATCAAAAATAGCTACACCTGATTTTCATTTTTACATTTAGGAATGGAGGACTCCTGGACTCTTTATTCCAGAAGCCCAGGATGTGGGAATGGAAATCAACCCCATTGTCAATGTACTTTCAAGGGCAACAGGGAGGCAAATCAGTGGGTATTTATGCTGCTAATTAAAAATGCTGTTTAGCAATGTCATTGAATGGCCCCCTTTAACATAGATGGTAAGCCATCCCAACACTGGATATGTTAACAATCTATGCTTTGATTGATGAAGAAAGCTACTTAAGCAAAGGAAAACCATGATTGTATTTAACCTGGGAGTAGATTAATGAAGGCCAAACATTTTTTTGAGCAAGCTGAATATTTGCATCTTTATACCCCTGTAGGTTTTTTTTAATAGCCCCCATCTTCTGCTTCAACTAGCCATGCCTAAATTTAGTTTACTCACTCACTCACTCACTCACTCACTCACTCACTCACTCGAAGACTTCAAGCCAGTAGATATTCTAGCAATTCTCTGTTCTGTGGCAAAATCTAAAATGGAAGGGTTTCGTGGTAGCAAAACAAGATGCTGCTATTGTGCTCTCTGGGGTAACCCTGTTGACCCACACTCGATAGGCGGAGGGTGTGTGTGTTATTGGCACAGTATAGAGCAGTGTGCTTAGAAAAGGCTGGAAGCCATGGTGTCTGCCTTTGGCAAAATGGATTGGTTAGATTTTCCAAAGATACCCAATAGCAGGCCCCATGAAGAACAATGGGGCTGAGAACCCTTTCTTTGTTGAGGTGAAGGGGGATGTGGTGGAGCCCTTTTCAGAGCCAGCCTTCAGGAACCTAGCCTTTCCTGAGCGATGCAGACACCGCGACTTCTATCCCAGGCCTTGTTAGTTTATCTGCTTTTGAGTTTCAGGTTTGGGGCAGTGCAAAAGCAGTCCCACTCCATGGGAAATAAAAGAAATAAAAAGATTTTGAGCAGTGCTGGTGCACGTGAACTGAGGAGCTGTCTCATACCTGTTTATTAGGGTTCTAAAACTGTGGGAGGAAGCCCACCTCTCCTCTTGAGGAAAAGCCATTAGTTTCCGCCAGCCCTCTCTAAGCGCACTGCCGTATGCCATGCACACACCCCCTTCGCCTGCCGAGTGTGGGTCAGCAGGGTTACCCCAGAGAACACAACAGCAGCGTCTTATTTTGCAGCTATGCAACCCTTCCATTTTGGATTTCGCTTAAAAGGCAATTTTAAAAACAACACACACACACACCTTTCCACACACCCCCTCTAAGAACCCAGCATAATTAAACAAAGAGAGGCCCATCTTTCGCTGCAATGCACCTCACACCAGTTCTTCGCCTGCGCCACCAGTGTTGAGCACCTGGGCAAAACAGGACTTGTGGTAGTGTGTCAATGTGGACAATGAACAAGATAAGGAAGAGGTGGGCACCTTCGGTGGGTGCACACCCACCCACCCTTTCATGTGTTGCTCCATGCGACCTTGCTCTCCCCCCCCCCCATTTTTCTTTGCAGAGGTTTTGAATGAACTCTAACTGACTTTGGGAATGGAGGAAAGGTTTGGTTTATTCCCTGGGGAAGGTTGGAGATAGTGGCTTTACAACCAGGTCAGTGCCAATACACAGTCTCAGAAAGGTGTTGCTCCCATGGATATGGGGGTGAAGGCTCATCTCTATGCTGCAGGGGCCCAGCTACTGAGCCCCAAAGTCTCTAACAGTTTGTTTTGTTTGTAGGAGGAAGACCTGCCATTGCCAGCTCCATTGTTCTAATAACATGGCTCTGGTTTTTTCGGTGAATCATCCTTTCACTCCTCTGCCCCATAATCCTGCCCCCCTCTGCCACACAATTCACAACTGAAACCCCATTTCCTTTCTTCCCTCCCAAGAGGCCCTATAAAACTTCCCCACTCATTGTGGTACATACAACTGGGAGTTGCGACCACATCTCCAGGGCTGACAACACTCACACACTCATGAGTATTAACAACAACAACTCAATGTGGAGACCCCCCCCCCTTTGAAACAAGGCAACTTTAGCAGACTCTGGCACCTTTGTGTTGACGAAGATGAGGGGGGCGGTAGACAATTTATTGGCCATCTTCCTCCTGGGGTATGGATAGGACATAACACACACATGGGGTGTAATTTTGTTTTTTTAGGGCTCTCAGCTATTGTCTATCATGTAGCGAGAGCAGCACTTAAAAAAAGCCACAGGATAGAAAAGTGTGCATAAATGAAGACAAAAGGAGGGCTTCTAAAACATAAACTGTCGTCTCTACACAAGCACGCACACAAACACAGGCCACATATTTCTATAACAAGTTCAACTTTCATTAATCTGATTTTCAATCCTTTATTAGGCTCCAAGCATTTGCCTCCTTTCTGCACACACACAGAGCCCTGCGCACCAGCCACTATTACAGCCCAGAAGAGAACCACACCCCCTTTTGCTTCCAGAAATGCACTCAACAAAAGGGGGGATTTTCTCAGCCTTCCCCACCGAGTCCCTAGCACCAGCCCACTGAAAATGGCAAGTGCACCAAATCTCCAAGACGGAGACTGTAATATTTGTAAGACCAGAGAGATACAATATAGATCTGGATGCAATTAAAAGTAACAGGCGTGTTTTCACAGTGTCTTGGGGGCACTTCATATTTTGCATTTCCATTTTTGAAAAACAGAGCGAGAGACAAGACAGAAAGCACACACAGAGAGAGGAACTTTCTGCCATTTTCCCCTCCTATAAATTTAATGCTTTTTATTTATTATCTAGCTTAGAGCGATAGAATCCTCAGTGCTTTTTATTTCTACAGTGCACCGTACGGCTAGTAAAATGTATGGATTTGTGACCCTTTTTCAGAAGACATCCATTGCCTTTCCCCCCATGCCTGATGGAGAAGGACCCCACCCCCATTTCCACCCCCTGCAGTGGCCATTATTCATCTTAAGTGTGAGATGAGAAAATCTAGCAAGTGGCCCTGGAAATGATTTATACAAAGCAAAGGCAGCTACGAAGTGGGCGTGGGGGTGTGGTGTGTGAAACACTATTTAACTTTGCATCCGCTGATGTCCCCTTCTTCTAAGGCAGGTCAACATTAAGTGTCTCAGTGGGAACAAGAGTAGTGGGTTTTTTGCGAGGCTAGAGGAAAGGGCAAGTTGAACTTTTTTGAGAAGGGGGGGGGGGAGAGAAGAGAGAGAGAGATGGCGGGTGGAGGAAAAGAAGAGGGATAAAGGAAAGTCTGAAAGAAACAGGAGCGACGGCGAAGAAGGGGGTTGCAGTAGGGAGAGAGCTGGAAAGGCCGGATAAAAGAAAGGAGCAGAAAACGAAAGATGGGCGAGAAGGGCACCATCACCAGCGCAGGAAAGACGTGAGGTGGGGTGTGAGAGACAGGACAGAAGTGGGGTGCTGGGATGAAGGTTCTCAGACAAAACTGGGAAAGACGTGGCGGGGGGGGGGAGCGAAGAGGCCAGAAAAACAAGTGCAGCGACGGTAGCAACAGCAGCAGGAGGAAAAGACTTACTGGAGGCACAAAGAAAGGAAGGAGGGAGGGAGGGCGAGGAGGCGAACATCAGTGGAGGGGGAGAACGGTGGGACTCGGGACAAAGGAGGGGCGGGAGGAAGAAAGAAGAAAGATGGAAGGAAAGAAGGAACGAAGAAGAAAAATAAAGAGGGGGGAACCGGTGGGGAGAGAGAGAGAGAGAGAGAGAGAGAGAGAGAGAGAGAGAGAGAGAAAGAAAGAAAGAAAGAAAGAAAGAAAGAAAGAAAGAAAGAAAGAAAGAAAGAAAGAAAGAAAGAAAGAAAGAAAGAAAGAAAGAAAGAAAGAAAGAAAGAAAGAAAGAAAGAAAGAAAGAAAGAAAGTGAGAACTGGGAGGAAAAAGAGCGGAGGGGGGAGTGGCACTTGACAAAGAAGACTGGAGAGCAGAAAGAGAGGGAGAAAGCGGAGGGGGTGCGCAAGAAGAAATAAGGACCCCCGTCCGGCGCAACGCCTGCCCAGCCAGCTAGCCAGCCGGGAGGCGGTGTGGGCGCGCTGCTGGCGGGCGGGCTGGGGTTGCGCAGACAATGGGCAACGCGGAGGAGCGCGGCCCCCTCCCCACTGCAGTCCCGTCCGGCGAGCCTCTCTCGCGCGCGGAGCGCTCACCTTGCCTGCCCACGATCTCGGCCACGTGCTCGGAGCTGGGCACCGGGACGCACTCGGTGGTGTTGGAGCTGCTCTTGAGGCGCAGCTCGGCTTCTTTGTACAGGACGCAGAGCTTGCCGGCCTCGGCGGCGGCGCCGGTCGGGGGCGCGGGTGGCGGCGGCGGCGGAGGTGGGATCACGGCCACCGCCGCCGCCGAGGAGCCTTTAGGAGCCGCCTGCGACGGGGGCTGCTGCTGCTGCGCTGCTGAAGCTGGCGGAGGAGGAGGAGGAGGAGGCGGCGGCGGCTGTGGCAGGGGCGCTTGAGGCGGCTGGGGCTGCTGCTGCGGCGGGGGCGGCGCCGGGGGCTGCGCCGGCTGGTTGCTGCTGCCGTCCTCCACCGCCCCGCCACCGACCCCCAGGGCCGAGGCGGAGGGCGCGGCGGCGGCCGAAGGCTCCCCCAAGCCCAGTAGGCAGAGCTGGTCCAGGGCCAGCTGCAGCGCCCGGTCATCCTCCAGCAGCGCCCTGTCCTTGCTGCTCCCTGGGAAGCAGCCCAGATCCCCGAAGCCCCCGTTCCTTTCCATTATCCCTGACACTACCAGGCTAGGCATGGCTAACAAAGGCTGGGGAGAGAGGGGGGTGGGGGGGCGCGGCGGCGGCGGCGGGATGGTGATGATGAGGATGGGGCTCGCTGCTGCTGCTGCCTTTGCTGCTGCTGCCGCTTGGATGGGGAGGGGGCGGGTGGGTGGGAGAGGAGGAGGAGGGGGGAAACAAAGAGCCTGCTAGAGAGGAGGGGGGGAGAGGCACAAAGAGGTAGTGGGGAGGCGAGAGAAAGAGGGAGAGACCCCCGCCCACCTCCCCTCTTTTCCCTGCTGGCCAAGCCCCCTTTCTCCCTCCCCCCTCCCCTTCACCCCGACCCCTCTCTTTTTCTTTCTTGCCGATTCTCTCTCTCTCTCGGTTCCTTTGCTGTAACCTGATCCCTTCTGCCCAGTGTGGCTCTTGGGCGCACAAAGATCCCCCTCTCTTTCCTCTTTTTCTTTTTAAAATGCTCTTGCTGTGCTGTCGCGCAGACCCCGCCTGGCCGCCGAAGTGGGTGTGGAGATGGAGAGAGAGAAAGAAAGAGAGAGCTAGTCGGGGTGGGGGGGCGACGGCAAAAAAAAAAAGCAGGAGCGGGGGGGGGAATCCGACGGGATGGAAAAGCCCCCAAGTCACCCCCGAGCGCGCGCGTGCGAAGGAGCCAGCAAAAGGCACGGTGAAGGGAGCGCCTGAGTCCCGGCGAGGAGCAGGACGAGTCGATCGCGGCACCAGCAACAGCAGGAGAGGGGCGGAGGGAGAGCGAGAGAAGTCTCTTTTGTTTTAAATTCCCTGGCTGCAGCGTGAAACTGACACTCAGGAAGAGGGAGGCCCGGGGGCTGATGGGGGATGTAGTTCCGCGCGGCGGGGAAGGCGCACACACCCCCTTTTCTCGCTCTGGCGGCGGCCTGAGTGCGCTGCCGGGAGGGAAGGACGGGAGCGGGAAGAGCGGGGGGGGGGGAATCGAGAAGGAAACAAAGAGAAGTTAAAGAGACTGAGGTGGAAGGGAGATCGGGAAAGGGCCACTGCTCAGTGCATGGAGAGCAAGCGGCTTTGCATGCCGAAGGTGCCAGGTTCAATCTCCGGCTAGGGCCGGGAACGAGCCCCGCTTGAAACTCCCGGAGAGCAGTGCAGATGACACTGACCTCGGTGTGACGTAGTATAAAGGAGCTTCCTGTTTAAATCAGCCCCTTGCTCAGAGCCATGCGGACTAGAAGCTTACTCTTTATTTTGCGGGGAAGGGCTATAGCTCAGTAGCCGGGCGTCTGCTTTGCAGGCAGAAAGTCTCAGCTTCGGACCCCGACATCTCAAGGACAGGTAGGGCTGGCCAAAATATAATAAAAATAAAAATTATAATAAATACTTGTTTATTATTATTATTCCTGGAGAGCCGCTAACAATAGTGTCAACGATCTTGAGCTAAATGGAGTAACGGCCCGGCTTGGCCGCCTAAGGCAGCTTCCTGGGTTCCTGTAATGTAGAAATTTGGCCGACAGAAGCCAGAAGGCGGCACAAACCCTCTATGGCTCCTTTACTAGGAATCCCCTAGATGAGGACCTGGTGGAAGAAGGGGTAGCGAGGGTTAACTAAGCCTGGGTAAAATCTCGCCCTTTGGCATTCCATCGGAATGGAGTCTAGTCCCGTCTTGCTGGGCCAGAGGGCACGTTCCCCCCCCCCCGCCCCCCGCAGACCAGGGTTCCTGTTTGCTTGGAGAGACCCACCTGAGCCCAGTGGAAAATGTGAGTGGCATGTGCAACGGGGCGGGGGGCATGGAAACACAGAGCTCCCTCTTTACCTGCCAACCCAACTTTGATGCAGGAAATCTTTGGAATTGTGTAGAAGCAACCTTTCAGTCAGTTGCATTTGAGGGGTGTGTGTGGTGTGCAGGTTATTTCCAAGGGTCCCAGTTTCTTTGCATGACCCTCATTCCGAGAATTGGCTTCAAAGGAAGCACTTTTAAAAATCTTCCCACAAAGACACAGACATCATTTTCTGGCCTGGGTCAGAGCAACCCTTGTTACCTCGATTCCACATTTTTCGTTAAAGATACACCTCCAGTTTGCATGACTGTTGAGAGGAGAGGGGTGGGTGGGTCTGGTGTGGTGAAGCATTTGTGTGAAGACTCAAGAATTACTGGGAAATCTTTTAAGAGATGGTTACTCACGCATGTGTCACTGGGTTCACAAGGGTAGCTTTTGCATCAGAATCACACACAGCAAGCCCAAAACCAGCTTGTCGTGATTTAATGTAGCCTTTGCTGACCTGGTGGCCTCTAGATGCCTTGGACTGCAACAGCCCAGCTTTGCTGATATGGGCTGATGGGAACTGGAGTCCGAAACATCTGGGGGGATCTGAAACTGGCTCTGATTATCTAGAGCTCTTCCCAGCAAAGCCCTCCTGACACTGACACTTTTTTGGTGCCAGTCAAAAAAGTTTTATTTTCCTGTGCATTGGGACAATATCTACCTGGCTCCGCAGTCCCTCAGTGGGGACTGCCATCTTCCCCACCCTGCTGCGGCTGTTGGGGGGGGGACTGCTGTCTCCCCCACTTGGAGCACGGCTGCTGCTACAGAAGCAAAGAGGACTGCAGAGAATACTGC
Source organism: Podarcis melisellensis (assembly GCF_964234715.1). Lineage (NCBI taxonomy): Eukaryota > Metazoa > Chordata > Lepidosauria > Squamata > Lacertidae > Podarcis > Podarcis melisellensis. The sequence continues at coordinate 18,198,127 of NC_138533.1, forward strand.
TAGGACCAGGTCCCTGGGCAGGCAGGCAAAGTGGGAACAGCTGCTGCCCCAGCTGGGCTGGGTCCAGCTGCTGGGGCAGTGTTATAAAGCCTACCTGCATAGGGGACAGGGCCACCCCCAGTGGGGGGACAGCAAAGGGGGTTGTCCCTTGGAGGTGGCCCTTTGGGGGGCGAGATAAGGGTGTGTTAATGTTATTAGGTAATTATTTAAATGTTTTTAGGCATTTAAAATAGTTTTTAATCTATGGTTTTTTGAATTTTGGTTTTGTTGGGGGTAGGATGGACATTTGGTTGTGGCTGGAGATTGGTTTAATTTTAGTAAGATTGTAAAATATTATTAATTGGGTTTTTTGTTTGTTTGTTTCTACTGTTCTAGTGGTTTGCTGTATGGTTTGTGTTCTATTCTTAAGGGGAGAGAGTCAGGGCTGCCTGGGAGTGGGCCCCAGCCAACAAAATGACTGGGGCAGGTTCCACAAGGAGGGATGCACTGGGACACCCCATCTCAGTGATCACGGGTAGGAGGAGGACCATGTCATTTCCGAGGAGGCAGGTTTAGTCATTGTTTGAAGACTATCTCTGTTTCCGGGTCTGGTCTTGACCGGAAGGATACTGGAATTAGCAAGGGAGACCCACATGGCCTTAAGGTGCTGCTGTGCAATGCCAGGTCAATGATTCACAAGACGGCTGTCATCCACGACTTGATCATGGATGGAGGACTTGACCTGGCATGTGTGACCAAGACTTGGTTGGATGAAGCAGGTGGTCCTGTTCTTGCCGCTGCGTGTCCACCAGGTTTCTCTTACGCACAGCAACCTAGGGCGGGGAGGGGGGTTGCAGTGATTTTTATGAAGTCATTATCTTGCACCAGGTATCCTGTTGGTTTTCTGAGTGCATTTTCTGGAAGTTGGGCAATAGGGGCAGTACAGAATTCTTTTTGGTGTCCCAACCTCACTGCTGCACCAAGGATTCCCTGCCCGAGCTGCTTCAGGTCATGGCAGATATTCTCCTGGAGACACCTAGTTTGGTTGTCCTTGGGGATTTTAACACCCATGCCAACTCAACCTTACAAGGTGCCGCTTGGGACTTCCTGAAAAGCATGGCCTACACGGAGTTGTCCCTGAATAACTTTGGCCTAACTCATAATTGCAGGCATGCCCTAGACCTGGTATTCACCTCTATGGATGTGGGTGATCTGACACTAAGTAAAAGCAAAACAAAAGAAGTGCCATTGTTGGATTACTTCCTGGTACAACTGGACTTTTCTGCGACCCTTACCCTCTGCAGGGAGGTGGGACAGATTCGGATGGTCCGCCCCCGCCACTTAATGGATCCAAATGGCTTCCAGAGAGTGGTAGACCAGGGGATGTTTTATCCCATGTTGTTGGCCTTTCAGCTGATTCCCTGGTGGCCCGCTGGAATGACGAGTTAACCAGGGCTATCAACTGTCTAGCTCCGAAGTTGCATGGACCCCGGACAGCCCTGTGGTTTTCCTCAGAACTGAGGGTGACGAAACAATTGCTGAGACGACTAGAGCGCCAGTAGCGGAAAACTCATTCTGAATCGGACCAGACACTGATTAGAGCTCAACGTCGAGCCTACCAAGTGGCAATAGTGACAGCGAAGAGGACCTTCTTCACCACCTCTATTGCATCTGCAGAAAACAGCAGTAGGCTCGCAATCTAATGGAACCACCACCACCATCGGGGCCTGGTAAGGAACCCAAGATTTATTGCAATGATTTTGCAAAGTTTTTTGCAGATAAAGTTGCTCAGAATTGAAAGAGGTAGACTATACTGTGGGAGCAAGGCCAGGGCAGGAAAGTGCTGGAGTCCTGTGTAGTCAAGTTGCATGGGATCAATTCCAATCTGTTACCTCTGAGGATGTGGACAGGCTGCTTGGATGAGTGAAATCGACCACCTGTCTCCTTGATCCTTGCCCATCCTGGCTCATAAAAGCGAGCTGGGAAGGGCTGTGCAATGGGCTTTCACAAAGGTGAAAGCTGTTTCCTAGTTCTGCTGGATCTCTCAGCGGCCTTTGATACCATCGACCATGACGTCCTTCTGAACCGTCTAAAGGAGCTGGGAGCTGGGGGCACTGTTATACAGTGGCTCCGCTCCTTCCTTCTGGGCCATGTCCAGAAAGTGGTGTTAGGGTATGAGTGTTCAGACTCCTGGGCTCTCATTTGTGGGGTGCCTCAGGCTTCATTTATTGCATTTATATCCCACCATTTTCTCCAAGGATCTCAATGTGGAGTACATGGTGTCATTTAATCCCCACAACAACCCTGTGAGGTAGGGTAGGCTGAGAGGCAGTGACTGGCCTAAGGTCACCCTTGTGACTTTCATGGCCAAGTAGATTTGAACTCTGGTCTCCCAGGTCGTAGTCAGATGCTAACCACTATGCCACCGCTGGCCCCAGTTATGCGTTAGACCAGCAAGAGGAAAGGGCTATTGGCTTTGCACCCTACCTCCACTGCTGGAAGCAGTAATGCATTCAAATACCAGCTGCTGGAAGCAGCTCAAAGGGAGAGTGCTGTTGCGCTCAGGTCCTGCTTATAGGCTTCTCATAAGCTTCTAGTTAGTGGCTATGAGAACAGGATGCTGGATTAGAGGAGCCTTTGGCTTGATCCAGCAGAGCTCTTCTTATTCTTAACAGGTCGAGGATAGGTAAAGGGAGAGTAAAAACAGGCCTGGTGCAAGATGTTTTGGTGCTCAAGACAGAGCAGTTGAAGGACCCACCCACTCACTAACAGAGACCGCCACAGTCCATTGGGAAGCTGCACTCCCATTCATTCAATGTAGCGCTGTGCCATAAATTGATCCTGTGGGGTTTGTTCTTGTTTTTACAATTCTACAATTATTGAGAAGAGAAAAAATCTGTTTGAAAATCCTCATCGATGGGGGGGGGGGTGGCCTTTTTGTTGTTGCTGTTACACTTGGCTTACTTTTCAAGTGGCCAAGGGTTGTTTGCCCATGTCCTTTCTTTGATTGTACCATTTTTCTCCCCAGTAGTCTATGCTCTTAAGTTCCTGGGCTTTAAAGAAGACATCCAAAAAACAGACACACAACCAAACCTTTATTGTTATGGCCAATGACCAGCACTAAAGAAACAAAATGAGAAGCACCTATTATCCAAATGTGCATGCTAAGATAAGAGAAACAAGTAAAACAAGGTAAATAAAAGATAAGTAAAATAAATAAGTAAAATAAGATGGGCATTGACATTTTGGAAGTTACAATCATGTCACAAACTCGAAAGAGGAAAATTACAAAACATGTATGGTCAGTCTCTGGTGGGTTTTGCTACAGCAACATGAAACTTAGCCACGCAGAGAGTTATAGGTGCACACACAGCACCCTGGGCCACCTTGCAGCAATAAGGTAAGCTCAAATCTCCACCCCTGCCAAAATGCTAAAGAGGAAGGCATAAAAACTGGAATCTTCTTTCATTTATTTAGTTAATTTATATACAATACTGCTTTATATTCCAATAGAAATGTCTTAAGGGGTTGACAAATCCCCTCAATAAAGAATCAATATTTGAAATGCAAAACAAATGCTGCATTCAGAAACAAACGTTGCTATTACTAATAACCATCACAATTGCACATATTAAGTAATGCAATTAAGTATCTTTCACAGGAGAAGAAAGCATCTGAGAAAATTGGAGGGCAGATTTCACCACATCGCTAATTCACAGCATGTGCTCTTCCCATTAGGTTATAGGCCCTCTCATCCACTTGTTTCCATCTACTTATCTGTCTGCTGCTATATACTACAGTATATACTTGCAGTATGTGATGATCTGCAAGGGGTGTTGGTTCTAAGAGGGGATTCAGATTCCCTCCCAAGGAAACTGGCTGTTTATGCTGGTGAGTCCTGAAGGCAACTCTCTTACCCCTTCCCTCCCTGAGGCTGTAGGGGCAGTTATGTTCCCCCCTCTAAACCTTTGAAAACTGTGACGACCCTATCGAGATGGGCAACATTCAAAGAGGAGTTGGTCCAGAAATGATTTGTGTGTAACACCCAAGCATTCTGCCTTATGTAGAACAATGCAAGTATGAAAGAGACCCCCTTTGCAACTCAGGCTGGCATTTCCCCTCTCCCCAGCTGCCTTTTAAACATAAGTGTTGCTTTTGCACCCTTTCCCGAATGCAGAAGCTTAGGAAGGGCTGGGGGGTGGAAAGGAAGCAAATGTATTTTTTCTTTCTTTATTGAAATGAGGGGGTGACTCAGGGATGGGAGGTTTGTTTTGTTGTTGGCAGTGGAAGGCTCCCCCCTTCCACTCCCCTTTGAGTCGAAACAGATGTCTCTCCCATAAAATGAGATTGTATGAGCTCATGGAGGAGAGAGAGAGAAAGAGAGAGTGAGGCAGAGAAGCAAGGACCCCCGCATCTCCCATTCAGACTCTGGGTGTGTTGCAGGTCCAGCTGGAGTCATTCTGCCCTGCATCTCCTTCTAGATGGAGAGGGATGGATGGAAGAGAAGTTATTGTTTGATTAAGCTGAAAACCCTGTAAATGCCCCTCTCTTCCTTGGCCTTCAACCGCTTCCCTTCTCACGTTTTCACTCTTGATTCTGCAGCCAAGGGTCTCAACTTACCAAGAGAATTAAGCAGACACTCTTCCATTCTACAAGGTAAGGCACTGCTACAGTTCTGCCTCTGCCTCTCTGGCTTGACAAGGGTGGTGTGAGTGGTTCCTTGGCACAGGGAGCTGAGCTGGGGGGGGGGGAGAGAGGAAAAATGATTATGATGATAAATATTAATAATACCTATATTTATACAGGTACCTACTCAAAGTACCAAAATGAATTATTGTAAAAATAAGAAATCTTTGAGGGGGCGCGCCGATAAATTTTGTCCTCCCTCTGGGTGCCATGTTACCAAAGTCTGTCACTGCTTAGTTTAGGAAAAGAGAAAGTCTTCTACTTTTCCCAGCTGGCCTGGTTACTGATCCTCATGGAAAAGCCACCTTTAAAGGGTGATAAACCTTCAGATCCACCTGTACTACTTGGTGGTTTTTTGGTTTTTGTAACAGACTTAAGGCAACTACCCCTCCAGAACAAGAAGCTGGGAATCCACAGGGCAGCATGCGGCAGCTCATTTCTGAATATCCAGAACTAGACATGTGCTCATTTAGACAATAAGGACATAAGATACCATAACACTTGTGAGTGCTACTGGGAGCCAGAGCTATGACATTCCCACAAATATTTCAAAAGGAAGCTTCACACACTATGGTTGTCCCCTCCCCACGCCCAGTTTTGAGAGCCGAATTGGGAGGTTAAGGTAGAGGTATGCATCAAATATTTCTTGCATGTCATTAGAACCACTAACATGCGTTTCTGGGTGCGTGTGTCATGCATGTGCATGCATGGAAAGCCAGGACTAGCCCCCTGTTCCCTGTCCTGTGTGTACCTGTTTGCAAATCCACAATTGCTGCTAAGCTATGCATGTTTAGGCCTTTGTATTGTAGCTGGATTTTAAGAAGTGCTTTTAAAACAAAACAAAACAAAAAACATTCTCACCCTCTGGACTTGACTGTGGTCCCCCCCCTTTTTTTTTTCCTTAGCTGCAGTATATAAAAATGTGCAAAGTAGAAAAAAATGGCCGTGTACAACAGTGGTGAGAGCTTTGGACTTGGATATTGGGAGAATGAGTGCCTTCAGATTTCTGCATGACCCTTGGTGGTCAAACCATTATTTGGACTGTGAGGATCTTCACAATAAAAAGTATTCAAAACTTGCCCCTCCTCAGCTTTCTCACACAAAAAGCCCCTAATGTGCAGGCAAGAAACTTTCAAATTTTGCAACGTGTTTTTAAAACCTTAGAAAAACAAACAAACAAAAGCAGAACCAGCCGGATCAGAATGCAAGATCTGTTCTGAGATGTCCGGTGCTTTCGCAATCAGCAGCACGGAAAGGGGACCTTCCATGGTGCATACTTATGAGAAACAAGGCAAGTAGGCAGGGTGCAGCAATATCTCCCAGCTTCTTGGCCTGATGGACACGGGGCGGGCTGTTCCCTGCCACCTCTGCCGCGGCGGCAGTCAGTTCACAGGCCGTCCAGACAGACAGCAGCTGCCGAGACCACAAGAGAGGAGGGCTGGCATTGAAACAACAAAGACAGCTGGAGAGGCAGTGCCAACTTTGTGATCCTAGCGGATGCCAACCTCTTTGTGTTACAGGTAAGCTCTTGTTTCAAAGCTTAAGGCAGTCTTGCAGTGTCTCTCTGTGTGTGTTCCTTTGACGGGAAGTTCTAAGAACATAGAAAGCTGCCTTATACTGAGTCAGACCATTGGCCTATCTTGCTCAGTATCGCCTACACTGGTTGGCAGTGGCCAGGGCCGGCCCACCCATGAGGCAAGGTGAGGTGACCACATCTGGCGGCAGAATCCACAGGGGCAGCAGATCCTGATGTAGATCTTTCTTTCCCCATTGTTCCTGGTGTAGATTTTCCCTCACCCCTTCTTCCTTGGCAGGGAGGTGGACGCCATTTTGGAGGCCCATCGCAGGGGCCAAAGTGTCTTGGGTCAGCCTTGGCGGTGGCTCTCCAGAGTTTGAGGCAGGGTTCTCTCAGCTCTATCTGAAAATGATGGGGATTGAACTTGGCAGATGCTCTACCACTGAGCTGTGGCCCTTCCCCTAGGAGCAGAATTTCTGTCAAGACACACCAGAAAGTTATGAATGTCATGTGTCTGTGCACCCAGTAATGTATCCCGGAATGTGCTTTGCTTAAATGTTACACGAGTGTACATTCAGTGTGTATGTGGGAGAGAGCGAGAACGTTCCTGTCTGCAGTCGCTAGCTTCTTGCATGCCCCCTACATGCGTTTAGCATAACTTGGGCAAGAATGCACATGTAAGACCTGTATGCACATAGAGGATTCCTGATGCTGCCTGCATATGTACCGTTTGCATGCAGAAAACACAGCTGAACGTGGACAGCAAGAGCCCATGAGTGAGATTCTGCTCGTCCCTCTGCATGTGCTGATATGCATAATGTCCCAAGGTGACTAAATAATGGGTTCTCTTCAACCCCTTCCTTGAACAGTGATTGCAAGAAGATAATATTCCAATGCCCTCAATGTACATGGGCATTGACAACCGCAAGAGGAAAGCAAAATTGCCTTTCTGAAGGTGCTTGTGGTACAAAACCAGACAGCAGGGGGAGAGAATGGAGGGATTAGGAAGTGGGAAAGGAGACCAAGTTGCTTTTTCTCATTCCTGTTTATCATGTTAGGGAGACGTTAGCTCAGCCTGGTGTGACCTGGTGCCCTCCAGATGTTTGGGGTATGATCTGCTGGCTGGGGCTGATGGGAGTTGTAGTGCAAAACATCTGGTTGTGGAAGGCTGAGGTGGCTTATTCCTCCACACAGTTGCCTGATGATTCTCACAAGGCCAGAGGTCCCCAGGAGTGTCTTACGTGCTCACAGACAGCATCTGACCTCCTGGGAGTCTGGATTGGAGACAGCTTAGTAAGAGGACAACACCGGAGGAGCCCCAGAGGGTTGTGTGGTGCCAGGATGAGAGAGGAGTCGAGGAAACATGTGGCAGGTGCCAGCTTTGTGCAAAAAAGAAGGGGCTTTCGATCTTGTTCATGGTCTCACCTGTTTATGTCTCACTACTGTTGTAAAAGGGGCAGGAACCAGAGAGCCTTTAATGCTGGAGTTGGCAGACCCTGTGCTAACCTCTGCATTCCGCAAATGAACAAAGGGGGAGGTAGGGATAGGACTGGCTCTTCCAATAGGCAACTTGAAGCAGCTGCCTCAGGCTTCCTCCATCCTCAAGCTAGCCTGCGGCCCTCAGGTACAGTAGTGGACCTGATCCTGTCCCCAGTGCTGAAAGAAGATTCCATGGCCAGGGCAGTCAGCCGTTGACATGGCAGCATCTTGTTCTTTGCCCCAAGCACCAGCTTGTTTGGGGCCAGCCCTGAGGAGGGGCAGCCCACACTCCTCCTCCTCCTCCTCCTCCTCCTCCTCCTCCTCCTCCTCCTCCTCTTCTTCTTCTTCTTCTTCTTCTTCTTCTTCTTCTTCTTCTTCTTCTTCTTCTTCTTCTAGCATTATGACAAATTCCGTTTATGATATCACAATCCATCCCATTGAATCAATCACAAATAACTAGGCTTGTTTGATTTCAGTGGGACCATCACATCAAACTTCACCTGAATTGGGGCCACCTGCTCTCTCTACACTTGTTTTCCACCCTTTGTGCACCTGATTGTCTTTAGCAGCGAGGTGCTTATTTTCACTCACAAGGGGAAAGAAATGCACATCACAATGCAAATTCTTCTGGGGGTGGGAAGACACAAGAAAACACCTAGGATAAATATCTGCCATCTGGATGGGAAGGGTTGGACTGTGCCTTAATTTACCCTGATACAAGTTTGGTCATTGTGGAGGGGTTTTTAATAGCTTTATTTTATCCATTTGCGCTGTACTTTATGGTGCACAATGGGGCAGGGGTTTAGTGTGGTGGGGCTGGGAAGCTGGGGTGTGTGTGCGCTTCATAGCCATGGCTGGAGAAGAGGTAGAGAAGGCAGGGCCCATTGTTCCAAATCGGCCAAGCTAGCGGTGATGGGAGAGGGAGTGATTAAACCTTCCTGCCCCCATCTCTCCCCGTAGGATTAATCTGATCCCCCTGACATTTCAGGTCCAGCTGCTTAGGAGGGTGGGTGTGCTAAAGACAGGTGTTGAGGAACAAAAATACGCGTGTGCAAACACACACACACTGGGAGGGGGGAGACAAGGAGAAGATTTGTTTCTCGCCCCCCCCCCCCGTGCTTATGTGCCCCTCCCTCCCATTGCACAAACAGAAAGGTATATGCAATTATTATTGTCTAGATGGGGCCCATAGGGTGGTGTAATGTTCCCACAAGGGACATGCAATTGCCTCTCTGCAACACCCCCAAAGGGAGCCCAGGAGTCTCTGGCATGCCAAGGCCCAAGAAGCACAAAGGAAAGAGATGTCAGAGAGGGGTGGGGGCTCAGAGTGGAGGAGAGAAAGAGAGAGAGAAACTCCCCTTTTCCATCCTGGGCTTGTTCACCAACTAATCTTGGCTCCGTTTGAAGTGTGTGTTTATGTGTGTCGGAGAGAGCTTGAGAGTCACAAACGCAGGCCTAGGTGAGGTTGATTTTGCTAAATGACCACAGCGCTTGCTTGAGCGCCACTGAGCCGTTCTGAGCCTCCTGATGAAAAAAGGGTACATTTTGTCAGCCAGAACCAGGGTTGCCAGACAATTAGTGCTGACCTGAAGTCTCCAGGTCTGCCTGCTCCCCGGTAAAAGATGGAGGGCTTGACTCTCCAGGTGGGCAAGGGTGACTTATTATTTGTAACAGTATTTAAATTAAGAAGACTACATGTGCTGTTTGCGAGCTTCAGCCTGGCGAGGGCTGGCTGTAAATTATTGTATAGACTCTCAGGAGGTGGCAGGGTATGTGTGGGGTTTTGTTTTTGTTTTGGAAGGACATGCTCTCAGAGACTGATTAATGTGTAATGTGTCTTGCTTATTGACATCTCCACTCTGTGACATCATCAATACCCACCATCGCTTGAGGCTGTCCCTTGGTCTCAGGTTTGGGCCCTGAAATCTCAGGGTTTGACATGCTCCCTAGCTGGGATGCTGAGGTTGCGACATTCCCCCGCCATTTTGTAGCTGGAATAAGGTGGAGCCTGGTTGTAGTAGTATCATCCTACTCCTCTCATCAAATATCACTGCCACTAGGGTCACCTCCTCCCCTGTTGTGCATTGTTGGGGCCTCTTTGCTGTCTCAAGCCTTTGGCTGATTAGCATTCTATGTAAATCTGTTTGTGGGAGGGGGGTTGTTATGGTAGCTTGCTTTCGTTTTATTATTTTCTGTTCCCATATAGTCTTTTTATGTTGTGAACCACCCTGTTATCTTCAGATGAAGGGCAGTACAGTGGTACCTTGGGTTAAGAACTTAATTCATTCTGGAGGTCTGTTCTTAACCTGAAACTGTTCTTAACCCAAAGACCACTTTAGCTAATGGTGCCTCCTGCTACCGCTGCACTGCCGCTGCACAATTTCTGTTCTCATCCTGAAGCAAAGTTCTTAACCTGAGGTAATATTTCTGGGTTAGCGTCTGTAACCTGAAGCGTATGTAATCTGAAGTGTATGTAACCTGAGGTACCACTGTACACAAATTTTAACAACAAGAACAATAACATTTATATGAATAAATACACATTTATTCTGCAGATAGCCTGTGTGCCATGGATTCAAACACCAGGAATGTGTTTGTTCCTTGGGGGAAAGACACCCAAAAAGTGCCACCAACAGTTCAAACCATGCCTCAACAGCTTCAGCAGCAGGGTATGTGCTGCATGGTGGGTGCCTTAGTGTTCATGTTTGTGCATTGATGGGTATATGTGCTGGAGGCAAAATTCATCCATTTGGTGTGTAGAGATTTCATTTCCAGAACAGTCTCTCCTGAATTGTGATCCCAGTGTTGCAGGGAGTTGGACCAGATGACCCTTTGGGTACCTTCCAGTTCTGCAGTTCTATGATTTCTAAAGCTATGTACAACCTCAACCTATGCACCACCTACAGGTTCCATTTCCAATGCTGGGGTTGGACTCTAGAACTTGTGAAGCAACTCTAGAGAGCACCTGAGCATAGGCAGAGTCCTATTCCCATAACAATGGCCAGTCCCCACATGCATCTGGGAGTAGAGGGAGAGCACTCCAGGGTAGAGAGTGTGGGCAGCAGGACACTCTTTTGTGCTTTTAGAAATTATTGCCAACTTCTGAACTGCTCTGTGTAGTGGCCAACTTTTGAACTTACCCTTTTAGGAGCAGTTTGATCTGCAGTTGAATTTGGCTTCCATGACAATCTTCACTCTCTACAGATGAAACAACTCCTAGAGGCTGAGGAACAGTTCAATTTTGAGTTGCTCTGGTCACTAGGCAACCTTAGTTTGAAACAAATGGTTGGTTTTAGAAGTAGCTGGAAGGCAATAAGCTGCCTACCCCCAAATTATTATGATCATTTTATTGTTTAATGTGTTTATATCCTGTCTTTATCCCAAGTGGGGATTCCTGACAACTTACAGCATTTTTTTTTAAAAAAAACCATTATAAAATACAAACAAATTAAAAACAACAGTTACATCAAAACACATTTAGTACTAGCAATTAACATCTAGTTTGCCCTGGCAGCATCCCAGTGGTGGTCATCATCATCTTCCCCTTCGTTTCCAAATACCGGTACCTGCCTGCCTGAACAGGAAGGTATTGGCCTGTCAGCAGAAGGATAGCAAAGAGGAGGCCAGTCCAATCTTTCTTGGGAGGGAATTTCACAATCTGGAAGTGGCCACCGAAAAGGCTCTGTCTCAGCTCACTACCATTTGTGCTTCCAATGTTGACGGGAACAAGAGAAGGAGCTTAAGAGCTGGGCAGGATTGTGAAGGGAGACATTTTTCAGGTAGCCTGGGCCCAAGCTTTAGAGATCATAAATAGCACTTTGAATTGTCCTTGGAAATGCATGTGCACTCTGTAATCAGCCACAGCCAGCATTCCGGCTGCAGCATTCTGGACCAGCTGAAGTTTCCAAACACTTCAAACACAGCCCCGTGTAAAGTGCATTACAGTAGTCCAACCGGGATGTAACCAAAGCATGAATTAAATGTTTAAAAATGATGCCATGTGCATTTTTTAAAAGGATCTCAGTCTTCTCAGGCAGAAGTAAAGGAAGCTTGAGGGCTTCCCCAGACAGCCTGTTGATTGAGCATTAATCCTGATTTGCTCACACAAAGCTCACACAGAGGTTAGACTATATCTGGTCTTTATTGAGCATTCATCCAGATTTGCTGGTGCGATGGTTCTGGGTCCTCCTATCTGCCTTTCGTTCAACTCACATTTTTCCTAACTGCAAAAAGGGTGTTTGAAAAACAACAGTGGATTTGCTGTGCCAGGAAGGCAGAGCCCTCTAATCCACTTTGATTGCGTGGACTTAAGTTTCCAGTACGTCCTTGAATCTCTTCCACAAAATCCTGAGTCTGGAGGTGACCTGTGTGATAACATGATAGGGGAATGGAAGTGGGGGCCAGATTCCTGAAGAAGTGTGCCCAGTAAATGCCAGCCCCATCTCTTGTGAGGGAGGGGGACACAGAGAGCTCTCCTACAGGCTCTGCTTGTTATAAATCACACCCACTTGGCCTTATTGATTTATAAATGGTGGGTGAAAATGGTTCTGTCATCTCACACTTCCTCCCCCTTCCTGGTGTGTCATTCGCTGGGAGATGCAGGTCACTGTGTCTCTCAGCAGCTTTTATGCAACCTATTTTGATTAAATGACTGCAGGCTTTGATTAGGCGTGTTCCAGGGCCTTGAGTAGCTGATCAGCAGGCAGAAATGCAATACCTTGCTACCCTGACTTGCACACAGGAGAAGAGTTTGCCTGTTGGATTCCTGCCTGTTGTACCAGCCTGCTGTTTGGAACAAATCAGGATTTTTTTAGATTAAATTTTAATAGCTACAAACAGATTACAGAAAAAAAGAGAAAGAGGGAGGAGGGAGGATAAGTTTTTGCAATTGACAATAAAGAAATATAGGATACAGCTTTGCGATAAACTGAGTAACAAAACAGACCAAGAGGGAAAAGATATGTACTCTGTAATTACAAAATGATCCTGTGGCCGAAATAAAAACAATTACCATTTTTATTTCAGAAAAGAAGGTGAAAAAATAACTCTAAACTGCACTAAATTTAGACAGTCCTGAGCTGTTGTGCTGGTGTTGCCACCTGTTGACAGCCATGTGAACTGCAGAGTGTGATGACAGTCTACATTTATATGTATATAGGAAGATATTGTTTTCACTAGTTGTGAGATTTCCATGCCCCAAACAATTTTTGCAATAAGGGAATTCCTTCATTGGGGCGGCTTACCTCTGTTCAGCAACATGCATCATTCTCCAGGGTGATTTATAGTGGAAAGTTACAGAGCTTTATTGCAGGTTGCTGGTAATTAGTGGAAATTGTCTGTTTTAGCATTTTGGGAGCTTGAAGGCATACCTGCGGGTTGATGAGGGTGGGGCGTTCTTTGGCTCCACCTCCAGGCTCATAGAAACGCTGCTTCTTAAAGTTAAAAAGACTTAGCAAGTCAAGAGATACAAAGAAGCATGAAAAATGAACATCTGCAACTCATAAGGACGAGTTCAGACCGGTATGTTTCTTTCCTTTCTGCCTAGAGATTTCTAGTCACAAAATCTGAAAACGTACTTATATAGATGTGCCCCCACATAGCAAAAAAAGAATTAACACCCACCCACCCCAACACATACAATTTTACTAGTTGAGCCCTGTGACACCCAGCCAGATGGGCAGGGTACAAATCATAACATCATCATCATCATCATCATCATTATTATTATTCCCTTGAGCCAATTTGGTCATAAATCAAGCAACCATTTCCCCACCAACCATGTGGACTTGAAACTTGCTTTAAAGAAAGAAAGCAGAGATCATGCAAATGCCAAAGCCTTCATTATGTATCACAGCTCCATCTGGCACACTTGCCCAACACACACACACAGAACCCGCACGGTCCTGGTGTCGTCGTTGTCGAGCGCTTTACATTTCAGGAGGGTATGTTTCCCCCTTGCAAAATAAGAAACCATCTGGCAGCTTTGGGTGAGCTCAGCTGGCCCAGGGGAAGGCGTAAATTGAACTATTCTTCCCCCACCAGCTTGAGGGTGACTCAGCTTATGAGCTGCATGGGGGCGGCGGTGGGGAGGAGAGGGAGAGAGTCGCATTAATGACATTCAAAACCAGACCCTAGCGGCTGCTTTCCCTCTCACTTGGCTGGAGTTACTGGAGCCTCTTTGGCTGAGGCCTGGGCTGGTTGTGGGGCTTGACGCCACCTGCCAGTTGGTGGCCTGGCTGACGGGGCCTCCCTTGCGATCTCGTTTCATTCACCAGGTTGCAACCGGAGAGGCCTGTGAGCGTTCCCAGTTTCCTCTAGGGATGGCTGATGTGAGCGCTCCCACAATGGAGCTGCAGTATGGGAGCACAGGACAGGCTGCCTCTCAAAATGGAGAGTCAGCAACTGGCAAACGTGAAATAAGAAAGCAACAGTCGTAGAATTACGTAGAATTAGAGTTGTAGAAACCCCAAGAGTCATCTGGTCCAACTCCTCCTATGCAGGAATTGTGATTTAGAATACCTAACAGAGGCTGTCTAACCCCTTTTTATAAACCTCCAATGGAAGAGAGTCCACCACTTGCTGAGGGAGTCCTTTCCACTGTCACATGGCTCCTATCCTCATGAAGTTCTTCCTAATTTTTAGTCAGAATCTTTTTTCTTACCGTTTGAAACCATTGGTTTGGGTCCTAACCAGCTTGCAGGTGGCACTGTAAACAAAGGCATCTTCCTCTTTTTGGCACCTTCAAGCATCTTAAAAAGTAGAGACATCACCTTGCCAACAAAGGTCCGTATAGTAAAAGCTATGGTTTTCCCGGTAGTGATGTATGGAAGTGAGAGCTGGACCATAAAGAAGGCTGATCGCCAAAGAATTGATGCTTTTGAATTATGGTGCTGGAGGAGACTATTGAGAGTCCCATGGACTGCAAGAAGATCAAACCTATCCATTCTGAAGGAAATCAGCCTGAGTGCTCACTGGAAGGACAGATCGTGAAGCTGAGGCTCCAATACTTTGGCCACCTCATGAGAAGAGAAGATTCCCTGGAAAATACCCTGATGTTGGGAAAGATGGAGGGCACAAGGAGAAGGGGACGACAGAGGACAAGATGGTTGAATAGTGTTCTCGAAGCTACAAACATGAGTTTGACCAAACTGTGGGAGGCAGTGGCAGACAAGAGTGCCTGGCGTGCTCTGGTCCATGGGGTCACGAAGAGTCGCACACAACTAAACGACTAAACAACAACAAATGTGTATCTTCAGCTCCTCTTCCACCCCTGGCACCACACAACCCTCTGGGGCTCCTCTGGTGTTGCCCTCTTATTAAGCTGTCTCCTATCCAGATTCCCAGGAGGGTAAACGCTGTCTGTGAGCACACTCCTGGGGACCTCTGGCCTTGTGAGAAACATCAGGCAACTGTGTGGAGGAATAAGCCGCTTCAGCCTTCCACAGCCAGATGTTTTGCACTAAAGTCCCATCAGCCTCCTTTGAGTTTAGCCTCCTGACCACAGGCGTCTCTTCTCTCTGCCCAATTCCTCTCCTCCTCTCCCTTTTTCTCCTCTTGCTCTCATTCATTTGGACCGGTCAGGGACTGAGTTGTTCCCTGCAGCAGTGAATGTCATGAGGAACCCAGAGTGGCAGAGTGAGAACATCTCCAGTCTATGATGTCCTCACAGGAAGCCCATTCAAACTCTCAAGACCTGGTAGGACTCTACCGCAGTGTTTCCCAACCTTGGGCCTCCAGCTGTTTTTGAACTACAATTCCCATCATCCCTGACCACTGGTCTTGCTAGCTAGGGATGATGGGAGTTGTAGGCCAAAAACATCTGGAGGCCCAAGGTTGGGAAACACTGCTCTACCGAGACATTGGCATAGGCCAATCCAGACTATATTTGACAAGGACAATTTGTCCTGAAAAATTTCCTTACCCTTGATTTTTGAGAGTTTGTATTTTACAACATGCAGCACAACAACGAGCTCTGTGTAACCTGAATGCTCCCATACTATGTTGGAAATTGACTATTGGTCCAAAGAAAAGGCATTAACCTGTGCCAGTAGCATTTTGCTTCCTTTTAAACCCATTACTCACCACTAGATGGTAGTATTCCTCTCTTTTGCAACCAGACATTGAAAGATTTTGACTACCACTGCAGTGTCTGTGATTGTGTGTGTGAGAAGGGGGGAAGGTCCCCTATTTTAATCAAAGAACTGTTGAAGGGTATGGAGTTATGCGACCCCTGAGCCCAGGAGATAAGTAACTGTACAACTTTTAGAAGACCTCTGAAGGCAACACTGTATAGGGAAGGTTGCGCGCGTGTGTGTGTGTGTGTGTTGAAAGCTGCCCAGAGTGGCTCAGGCAACCCAGTCAGACGGGCAAGGTATAAATAATGAAATAATGAAATTTTTATTTGGGAATAGGATGTTCCTGTTTTCATTGGAGAAATGCTGAAGGGTATGCAATCATGGCTCCCTCAAAGAATCCTAGGTGCTGCAGTTTGCCCTCATGGAGCTACAATTCCCAGAGTGGCTTAGCGATCAATCCCTCTTCACAAAGAACTCTGGGAATCATAGTGCTGGGAAGGAAACAGGGGCCTCTTACTAAGTCTCTACACCCTTTTACAAACTGCAGCTCCCAGAATCCTTTTCAGGAAGCCATTACAGTGGTACCTCAGGTTACATACGCTTCAGGTTACAGACTCCGCTAACCCAGAAATAGTGCTTCAGGTTAAGAACTTTGCTTCAGGATGAGAACAGAAATTGTGCTCCAGCGGTGCGGCAGCAGCAGGAGGCCCCATTAGCTAAAGTGGTGCTTCAGGTTAAGAACGGACCTCTGGAACAAATTAAGTACTTAACCCGAGGTACCACTGTACTGTTTAAAAGTGGTATCATAGTGCTTTTAATCTTTGGTGTAAATGTGGCCATTGGGAGCCTTTTCCTTCCTGAGTTTCTTAACCTTCCCAAATAGAGAAGCGTTAGTGGTTAAAGCTGTGTATGACCACCACCTTGATACTCTCAGAAACAGTTTTGCCAAAAAAAAAAGCTTAACAGCTTTTTTGTCTGGATTTTCACCAGTTGAAACATGTCAACCCTACAAAGTGGATGGCAGTGGGGAGGAAGCTGCCTTTCAAGTCAGCCAGACACATGGCAGAAGATCTGATATTTTGCCTTTTTTTTCTTGAGAAAATAGTATGGGCAACTGGCAGCAAAAATCAGCAGGGAAGGGGGACGAATGAAGCACATGTACTGATTTCGCACGCAAGTCTGGGCTTGCAGTACAAAACTTGCCTTTTGGTGTAGTTTGGTGATGGAATCGCCAGATATGGATTGAAAGGGTTGGGTGTGCAGGTGGCTGATGAGAGGGCCAGCCCAAGACCTTTTGGCCCTTGAGGCAAACATACTGCATATATAAAAACAATTAAAAAACACAACAGATATAAAAACAGTAGAATCACAGAACTGTAGATTTGGAAGACACCCCAAGGACCATCCAGTTGAACCCCCCGCAGTTCAGGAATGAAAACTAAAGAATCCCTGCAGGTAGCCACCCAACCTTGGTTTAAAAACCTCCAAGGAAGGAGAGTCTACCACCTTCCAAGGGAGCCTGTTCCACTGTCAAACAGCTCTTGCCATCAGAAAGTTCCTCCTAATGTTGAGTCGGAATCTCCTTTCTTGTCTGTTGGTTCAGGTTCTCCCTTCTGAAGCAGCAGAAGATAAGGCTGCTCCATCTTGAGATATTTGAAGGTGACTATCATATCTCCCCTCACTTTCCTCTTCCCCAGGCTAAACATACCCAGCTCCCTCAACCCTTCCTTATAAGACTTGTTTTCCAGACCCTTGATCATCTTAGTCACCCTCCTCTGCACACCTTCCAGCTTGTCAACATCCTTCTTAAATACACAGTATTCCAGGTGTGTTCTGACCAAGGCAGAATAGAGCGGGACTATTACGCCCCCTGATTAGGACACTATATTTCTTTTGGGGCAGCGTAGAATTGTGTGACTTTTTGTGCTGCTGCATCAAACAGCTGAATCTCTATCTCTATATATCTATATCTATCATCTCAAATCTGGTACGGATAGTAACATCTTCCTGAGCAAATAAGTTCTGGCTTCCTTGCCTTTGCGGAGCACATGATCAAGTCATAGATTTGATCCTCTGAAGCAAATGAGCAATTTGGGACAGTCAGGGCACTGCCCTGTAAACTAGCATGTGCAAACCACTCACTGCACTGTGCAGACATAGTAGCAGGGAAGCTCCCTGCAGACTGAGGCTGCTGTCTCCAGCAGCTGTTTTTGGAGTGTCGTGAAAGGGCAGCCAGTTGTTAGTAATAAGAACATATGAAGAGCCTGGTTGCTGGATCCGGCCAAAGGCCCATCCCATCCTGTCCAGCTCTCAGTTCTCACAGTGGTGTGTGTACTAGGTGCCATTTCTGGGGAGTCTGCAAGCAGGACCTGAGTGCAACAGTCTTCTCTTCACTTATGATCCCACTGCAACTGGTATTCAGAGGCATACTGCCTCCGTCAGTGGAGGCAGAACATGGCCATCATGGCTAGTAGCCACTGGTACTGTGCTACGATTGCATTTTTACTAGTCTTGGGTATTGTGCATGGTGACTTGGGGGTGCTGGGGGTGGTATCCCTCCTCCATTCACCATATCTCCTGCACCAGCCCTGATGGTTACATTTAACTAGGGATGGAGAATAAAAATGATTCAGTTCATATTTAAAGATGGAATTATTATTATTATTATTATTATTATTATTACACCACCTTTCATCCAAATCCAAAGATCTCAGGATGCTACATAAATGCACACTTTCCAAAACAATATGCAGACCAAAGCACAGCCATCCTCTGAAATTCACACTCTGAATTTTGCAGCTTTCTTTTTTATATAATATTTTTAATTAATTTTTAGCATACAATTTTTTTTAAGACATACCACACAAATTATTATACATATGTCCTTGTTTGGACTTCCCTCAGCATCTCTGATAGCATCTCTGAATTTTGCAGCTTTCTAGACAAGTCATACACTTACCAGGGTAAAGTGTGCATAGAAATAAATAGTGAAAAATCACATTTCAAAATGAATTCTGTTAGAACGGATTTGCACAAATGTGTACATTGGGGGGGGCACACATTCGAAGATATGTACATTATGGAGAAAACTGCTCTCCAACTCTGAAGAATTTTCACAGGAACTTCATTTCTTTAATTGGAAACTGATGCGGTGGTGTGGAGAAGTGAATTTAAGATTGGAAAGATGGGGAACTGAGAGAACCCAAAACTGACGAGTCCTTCCATCCTTACTGGTGAAAAAGTCTTGAATGGAGTTTCGCTGAATGTGCTTGTGTGGCCCCCCTCCCTGTCTTCCCCAAGCACATGACACTGTGCTCCGGAGACATGTGATGTGGTATATCGAAAACCAGATGCTTTGGGGTTTCCCTCTTGTCACTAAGGAAACCACCTCAAAGAGCCAGCAGACCAAAAAGAGAAGCCTCTGAGTCACTCAGCCACCCAGAGGAAGGAGCCGGGGATCAGCTCTTCAGGGCAGGGACTGGGACTGCTTTATTTTTAAACTCACGGCTGATTTCCCCCAAAAAAGAGAAACTGAGGGGTTTTTTTTGCAGAGGGAGGGAAGCAGCCATGAACGAAGGCTGCTCACTGCTTACAGAGTGCTCAAAATTACTAGGGCCCCTGAACAAAGCCAAACCCCCTTCTAATATTTCTGGGGTACACCTCTTGGACCACACAGTGCAACACTATCTTGTTTGTTTAATAAAACTTAAAAACTGCTTGATTGTCCTCTTTTGAAGCCATCACTGTCTCCTGCAGCAGAAAGTTCCATAGTTTAACTATGTGCTGCATTAAAAAAAGAACTTTCTTTTATCCATCTACTTCCAGCATTTAGCTTTCTGGGATGTCCACCAGTTCCAACATTGTAAGAGAGGGGAAAAAGCTTTTTTCTCTTCACTTTCTTCATGCCAGGTATAATTTAATAAACTACAGTCATGTTACCTCATATTTATGATGAAAAATAAAACAAATAAAACAATTGGGGAAGTCTAGTGATGGGAAATAGGGGAAGAGGGCATTTCCTCTCACGCCGTTAAGGATCCTAAGATACTTATTCCTTGATCCCTAGCATGCATTTTGCTCTTTTTCACAGCTGCCACATACTGGGTTGAGGATTCCACTGAGTTGTCCACGACAATGAACCCTAGATCCTTTCTCTGGTCTGATCCCCAGCAGTGCAGATGCAGATTCATGCAGGATAAAGCTGTCCGTGGCTACTAGGTGTAATAGCCATGCTCTGCCTTCACAGTCGGAGGCAGCAATGCTCCTGAATACCAGCTTCTGGAAACCACAGGAGGGGGGATTGTTCCTGTACACGGATCCTGCTTGCTGGTTTCCTGCAGCATCTGGTTGGCCGCTGTGAGAAAAGGATGCTGGACTAGTTGGGCCATTGGCCTGATACCCAGCAGGCTCTGCTTATGTTCTTACATTCATTTGCCATCCCTTCTCCTTTCTAGGATCCCTGTAAAGTTTTGTTTTTTTACAGGATCATGCCATTTCAGCAGCAACAAAGCAAGCAAGGAGCCCCAAAAGATTGGGGCTTCTTCTGTGATGGATCCAGCCTGTGTTCCAGCTTGCATCGGGCCTCCCCGCCCTTTCCTTGGCAGCTAAGAGGGGTATACTTAGTTTTCGCAGCCATCGGGCAGGAAATGGTGCCAACACAAGCTGTTTTGCTGCTTGCCAGCTCACATCTCCACATTTCTCTGCCTTGTGCAGTGATTAGAGAAGCCTGTGGCTGGGAGGAGAGTGGGGTGAAAAAGAGGGGGGGGGGAATCTTTTTGCTGGAGGGTGTGATGAATGAAGATCCTTGATCCAAACACTCTGGAACGTTGTGGGGCAGGTTGGAGGAAGCAAATGCAAGATAGCCAACTCTTCACAGCAGCACTTCGCCCGCTTGGTGCCCTCCATAAGTTTTGAACTACAACTCCTTTCAGGCCTAGCTGGCACTCCCAGATAATACTGAGGCTGATGGTGGGCAGAGGGAGCATTCTGCAACATGTCATGGATGCAATAATAAGAGCCAGTGTGGTGTAGTGGTTAGAGCACCAGACTAGGAACTTGGAGACCACAATTCACATTCCTGCTCAGCCATGAAGCTCACTGGGTGACCTTGGGGGTCAGTCACTGCCTCTCAGCCTAACCCAAATAGAGAGTAGGAGAACGGTGTACACAATCTTGACCTCTTTGGAGAAAAAGTGGGATATAAATGTAATAAAATAATAATAAACTAAGCAAAGAACAAAAATAATACTGTGCTGGTGGTGGGTTTGTAATGGACCCATCCACACATATCATTCTGCTTTATTTGTTGTTCTATGATGCTTCCTGGATATTACCACATTATGGCCACAAAAGCAGGACTCGCACACACACCCCACAACCAAACATTTTATTATTATTATACATACATACATACATACATACATACATACATCTGGCTGGGTTTCCCCAGCCACTCGGCGGCTCCCAACAGAATATTTAAAACATGTTAAAACATCAAACATTAAAAACTTCCTTAAACAGGCCTCCTTCAGATAGTTGTTTATTTCCTTGACATCTGATGGGAGGGCATTCCACAGGACGGGCGCCACTACCGAAAAGGCCCTCTGCCTGGTTCCCTGTAACCTCACTTCTCGCAGGGAGGGAACCACCAGAAGCCCCTCAGCGCTGGACCTCAGTATCCAGGCTGAGTGATGGGGGTAGAGTCGCTCCTTCAGATATACAGGACCGAGGCCATTTTGGGGTTTGACAATCAGTACAAACACTTTGAATTGTGGTCAGAAATGTACTGGGAGCCAATTTAGGTCTTTCAGGACTGGTATTACAGTGATACCTCAGGCTACAGACACTTCAGGTTACAGACGCTTCAGATTACAGACTCCGCTAACCCAGAAATAGTAGCTCGGGTTAAGAACTTTGCTGCAGGATGAGAACAGAAATTGTGCAGTGGCAGGAGGCCCCATTAGCTAAAGTGGTACCTCAGGTTAAGAACAGTTTCAGGTTAAGAATGGACCTCCAGAACGAATTAAGTTCTTAACCTGAGGTACCACTGTATATGGTCTTGGCGGCCACTCCCAGTCACCAGTCTAGCTGCCGCATTCTGGATTAGTTGTAGCTTGTGGTATTCAAAGCTCCAGGATTCCTTCAAGAACCTATGGGACATGCACTGACTGGAAATGAAGCCACGTGGCTGACACCAAACTTCTGTATTGAAGGCTGGACCACGTCTAACCTCCCTGATCGTAAATAAACACAATAAATCAAGAAAACATTTAAAAGGGGTGTCTGGAGCTCCTCCCCCCAGGATCTTACAGTGTGCACTGTCCTCACCATACTGAGAATTTCGGCTTCCACTAAAAACAAAACCATAAAACACACACAAAGTGTCTGGTTGTTATGGCTACAAATATAAGCTTGAAAAACAAGGGAGTCCAGAGGGAGGGGCTGAGCAGTAGTTCAACGTCACGGTAGCCTCAGACTCCTCCACAATTTTTCCTTTGGCTTGCAAAAGCTGACTTTGAGAAACTTAAGCAAATATATGCACATAATTACATCATTCGCATAGTGTGTGCAGGTTTTAGAATTCTACTTTTCTTTTTCGTACTCCCATAGTGGAAGAGGTTGATTATGTTGTGTCCTGCAGTGAACAAAAGTTTCCAGCATACAATTGGAAGGAGAGCCTCTGTTAAATTTAAAACACGGAAGAGTTTCTCCAAACTTGATCTTTTCTAAATCTGAGCAGATACAGCTCTCTCAGGGGTGCTTCCAGATGGGGGCTTAATATTGCAAATGGGTCACTTGGATATTGCAAATGGGTCATTGGGAACCATTTTTTTAACCGATCGGATTTTACCCTGGAAAGAGTAAATCCAGATTAAATAGGGGTGGATATGGACTGGCATTTAACAATGTCATATGAATGCATGAGTAGCCCAGAAGAGGCAGAGATTCAGTTAAATATCGGGAAGCTCCTCTGGAAATGTCACAAACTCCAGGCTAGAGTCTGTTTATTTAAAGTATTTTACTCTGCTCTTTAGTCCTAAAGACCCTCAAAGTGGTTTACAATAAGACAGTTCCTGCCCATAGGCATGCAAATTTTAAATGGCATAACACAGAAGGAAAAGGGAAGGAGGAGGAAAAAATATGCTCAGTTATTTAAAGTCACAGATTTATAACAGCAAGCTGGGATGGAAACAGATGCGGGAGACTGTTGGAATGGCTTCTAGTTGGCATTTGAGGAGGGCAGAAGGCAGCTGGTTTCTGAGCAGAGGTGAGGCAGCACCACCCTCTGAACTGGCTGTGAGAATGTAGGCAGCCAGGGGGAGGCTAGCTAAAAGCAGGGAGAGATTGGTGGGGCAGTGCCCCACTCACTGAACAGACGAGCCACTCCTGGCCCTCATGAGAAACACATCTGCTGAGGGCCAATGGCCTGGCCATTCCACATAGAGTATAGGTGGGGAATTGTCTGACCCAGTGGGTTGGATCCTCTTAGTCAGGCTTCCTCAACCTCGGCCCTCCAGATGTTTTGAGACTACAGTTCCCATCATCCCCGACCACTGCTCCTGCTAGCTAGGGATCATGGGAGTTGTAGGCCAAAAACATCTGGAGGGCCAAGGTTGAGGAAGCCTGCTCTTAGTTATCTTTCTGCTTGCAGGCTAAGATCTTCCCATTCAGACAGGCCTTTGGAAACTAAGGTGCCGACACTGCTGATCACTGGGCTGCTGCCAGAGCAAAATGGTATTTTAATGGCTAGTCTTAACATGTTCTGATTTATTTTAATTATTGTTTTTAACAAGTTTTTTTCCTTTGTATTTTATAAATGTTGAAGGCCACCTAGAATCCTAGCTTGCAGGAAATACATTAACTAGATAAATAAAACAACAACATTCACTTCTCCCTCCCCACTGCGGGCTGATGCGTTCAGCTTCCAATGCAGGGAGATAGCAACCAAGCAGGATTGGAACCTCACCCCATTGTGCACCAGCTGACTGAACAGGGAGATCTACTCTGCTTCCTGCAGGGTTTCGGGTGAACAAGTGCACTCCTGCTTCCCTCGTGCATTGGCTGTCTAAGAAGCCAATCCAGCTGTGTGTCTGCGTTCTCCATCCCTGACATAGAGAGATGCCGCATTTGGGAGATCTCGTGGATATGTTCTTACTTTAACAGCAAACGTTTCAGGCCGTGGCATACGTGTTGGAGGCAAAATGAAGGAGACCCACATGCTGGGAGTTGCTGTTGTGTTCAAGTCCTCTTTGCAGGCTTTTCGTAATGGTCATCTGGCTGGCCAGTGTGAAAAGAGGATGCTGGACTAGATGGGCCATCCTCTTGTGTTCTTCTTAGATGCAGGGCTAATATAGGTTAGCCCTGACTCCAAACCATTAAAAAAAAACCACAAACTTGTATTTGAACTTACGGTATATCCTTTCCACAGAGAAAAGTGGATATGGTTTTGCAGTTGGTGATACTTTGTTTTTTCTGGTACTTAAAAAGCATATTCCTTAAAAGAGGAGAGGAGAGGAGAGTTCTCCCATGCCTGGTAATATGTTCTTGTACATGGATCACATTGTTTTAGCTACATAAGCTTGCTTAGGATTGCTAGGTATTTTGTGGAAGCGAGAAGTGTTTTCTAAAAGGAAGCTGGATTTCAACAGAAGAAGATGGTGGAAGATACAGCTGCTCTGGCCTAGCAAGAGGTAGGAGAGGCTCTGGCTTGATTTGTTTTATTTCAATTTTTGTCTCCCACTTGGCTTGGCATTTTTTGGTAAGAATGAGTCACATCCACTGGCTTTGTGAATTGGCCCCCGTCCTGATCCTCTGCACTCTGAATTCACAGGGGAGATCTGGGAAGCAGATGGATGGGAAGGGTCTTGGCTAGGAGGAAAGTGTGGCATTGGGTGGGGTGACTTGAAACCCAGATAAGGAGACAGACAGACAGAATAGACAGACAGACAGACAGCAAGAAGAGAGAGCAACGTTTGCTCTCTTATTTATTGAAAGTTGAATCCATCTTAGAAGGAAACTGAATGAGATGGCCAGAGCAAAAACCTGTTTTCCGTTAAGCACAGTGGAACAGTTTGTATTCCCGTGGCTTTGGCACATGACCTTTCTTTCCTTCTTTCCTTTTTTCCTTCCCTGTCCTGTTTTTTTTTTAAAGCATGCATGTCCCATAGTCCATCTAATTCCTAATGACTTTGCTGTCCCATTTTACTGCAAACAGTGTGTGTGTGTGTGTGTGTGTGTGTGTGTGTATCTATGTGTGTATCCCTTCCAGCTGTGTTCCAAAGAACTGTTCTCTTCATCTGCCAAGGGCAGTTTGCAGAAATCCTCAACCCTCCAGCACGTTGCAAACATATGCATCCATCTCTCCATGTAAACATCATGCTCATTTTCAGCTGTATTTTTAATCAGTATGATCTGCACATATACCAAAAGGGACTGGTAATATTTCTATACAATCAGCCCATGGGGGCACTGTCTTGTGGTCTTCGGCCACTCGAGACAGTCGCCTCACTTTGCCTCCTGAGAGATCTGGCTCTGATACAGTGGTACCTCTGGTTACAAACTTAATTCGTTCCGGAGGTCTGTTCTTAAGCTGAAACCGTTCTTATCCTGAGGCACGCTTTTGCTAATGGGGCCTCCCACTGCGCACACGCCTCCGGCGCACAATTTCAGTTCACATCCTGGGGCAAAGTTCACAACCAGGAGCAGCTACTTCCGGGTTAGCAGAGCTCGTAACCTGAAGTGTTCGTAACCAGAGGTACCCCTGTATTTATCCATATCTGGGCCAGTTGTAATAGACAGGCAGGCAAGTGGAGGCAGCTAAGGGCAGACAGGGTGATACTAGGGCTGTGTCCCATTTGCCTTCATGGGCAGCCTCCACTGTCTGAACTCCAGTGAACTCCAGCTCAGTGGCAGAGCATCTACTTTGCATGCAGCCAATCAATGGTGATGGGAAAGAGATCTTTTCCTGGTCTGAGACCTTGGAGGGAAGCTGCCAGGTCAGAGAAGACAACACGTTAGGAAGAACTTTCTGGCACAGTAAGAGCTGTTTGACAGTGGAACGGACTACTTCAGACTACTCTCTTGGGGGATTTTGAGGAGATTTCACCCCTCCCATATCCAAGAATCTGCTGATGTTCTCTGCTGATTCTCCAGAGAGGAGGGGCGGTTTTCTGCTCTCTACTTATTCCGCTCCAGCCTCACATCAAAGTGTCTGAGAGAGAGAAACTGAGTGTTAGAGAGAGATCATGTGTATAGATAAGGTTGCTGCTAAGAGCAGCTGCAGACACTCAGTGCAGTTCAGCATTTTCGTTTAGACCTCATTTAGCTCTATATATAGTTGTGTATTATAGTTGTAGATAGAATAAAGAAGATATTCTACAGAGCTGCTCTCCAAGTCGTTTATGCTCTGCTATACTCTGCTGTGCGACAACAGTCTTCTTATGGAAGTGAATCCGGTGCTCACAACTCTAAGCTGTGAGTCCACAGCACTTTGACCTGTTCCTGTGAAGAAGGTGGTCTCTGGAAGTGCTACCTAGCTCGCCTAGCCCATTTGGGGCTGAGTGGATGAGTCCAGTTGGTGACACGGGCTCAAGGGCGGTGCTGACAGATTTTAGGCAGAAGTTGGATGGCCATCTGTCAGAGATTCTTTACCTATGATTCCTGCAATGCAGGGATTGGATGGGATGACCCTTGAGCTCTCTTCCAACTCTACAATGCTATGATTCTAACATTGTTCTAGGTGGGCCAGCAGCCTTGTCTGGTGCAGGGCTACTTCCCCTGCTCTGAAATTCAGAAGCAGATCCTCCGGAGGCAAACTCCAAAGAGACTTCTTACTTTGACAAAGCTAAGCCCTGGTTTCTTTCAAGCCCTCTAATTTTCTTTTAATTGCTCCAGATCAGTTCCTGTCTGAATCTGCAGTTCCAGCTTGTTCCCCCCCCCCCCCCGGGAAGTCAAGGGCAAATGAGAGCACTCTGGCTGGGCTTTTCAATCCCAACTGCTTTGGTTCCACAGTCGCTGTCTGCAAAGATGCTCCATTGTTCCAGACTCAAGACAGAAGCTGTTGTCTGTGCAAACAGGAGGATCACAATCCCCTCTTGCCTGGAATGTTCTTTGATTTGGCCCGGAAAGCAAAATGGGCCTGATTCCAAGCGGTTTCCAATCCAGGTGAAAACCTGTTGATACCTGAATGGTGAAGTCGGGTGCTTCCTGAGCCAACTTTTCCATCCCATGTTAGGTATTCCACCTGGCAGGAGCTGGCAAAATCCACAATGCTGTTGCATAATCCATGTTTTCTGTGCTGTGGTTTGTGGGTGCTGGGACTTGAACAAGGGGAGAGCTGTGAGAATGGGTGCCATGTGGTAGGAAGCTTCTGATTAGGAAGATAGAGTCAGACCATTGGTCCGTCTAGCTCAATATTGTTGACATAGGCCATCAGCAACTCTCCAGTGTTTCAGACAAGGGTCTCTCCTAGCCCTACCTGAAGATGGCTGTGGCTTGAACATGGTAGATGCTCGAGCATTGAGCTATGGTGTGCTCCCTAAACTTAAAGTAAGACTCTAGCCCTTATGTTTCCAAATGAAGGACCAAATTAAATAGGCAGCTGCCTTATGCAGAGGCAGGCTATTGACCTGCCTAGCTCAGTGTTGACAATGATTGGCAGCAGCTCTCCAGAGGCTTCCTTAAGCGCTTCCTGGAGATGCCAGGGATCGAACCTAGGACCTTCTGCATGCAAAACATGGGCTCAACCATTCAGCCACAACCTTGCTGCAGATGCATATGCTGTGCATATATTAGTGAAAATATATACTTACAGAAATGTAATATAGTAGGGGAACGTGCATACAAAAACACAGTGGAACCCCGATTGTCGAACGCTTCGAAAGTCAAACGTTTCAACTTTTGAACACAGACAACTTGGAAGTAAATGCTTCTGTTTTCGAACACGCCTCAGAAGTCGAATGGCTTCTGAGGCTCGTTTCTTCATTTCTTCAATGGGTTTTGCCGACCAGCAATTGCGCCTCGGATGTTGAACGTTTTGAAAGTTGAACGATCTTCTGGAACAGATTACATTCGACAACCGAGGTTCCACTGTATAGCAGAATAAATTCGCACCCGAGTACTGATTAATTTTTATGTTGACTTTAGATGGGGGTGGGGGAAGCATGTGGAAATGTGGAGAACTTTTTTTAAGACTAGAAAAAGAAGAAACTGAGAGAAACTGAAATTGGCAGATTCACCCACCCTTCTAACCACGGGGATTCCAGTTATTCAGAACAAACCCCAGAATGCGCAAGACCTGGTGCCAGTCCACCTCTGCAATCCTCCACCTTGACTCAACCTGGATGGGCACAGAGCTCTGCCCATGAGCTGTCCTTCCACTTGTGGCAAGCCTCTGCGGCTATGTGGTTTCTTTCTTTCTTGGGGGGACGGACATATTCGGGAAGGTTTCTGAAAGTTGCAGGGAGGATGCTGAAAGAGTGGAGTCCGAGACTGGTTAGGTAGGGAGGAGGAAAACGTTTCTGCTCATTGACAACTGGTGACTCATTCCTGCCATGAGTGAGATATATTAGATTACTCGTTCATAAAAGGCTGTGTGTGTGTGTGTGTGTGTGTGCGTGTGTGTGCGCGCATGTTGCCATGGCGCCGGAATGAGTCACTCCCGTGCTGCTGGGAAACCAGATGTGGGTTTCCCCTTTATTTTTAATTAAGGTTTGGAAGGGATGTTTGGTCTCCTTGTTAGCAACCTGGTTGATAGGTCTGCTTTAGCAGCAGAAGGAGAGGATAGTGTGGGCTGTACCATTACAGGCTGCTGAGGGGGGGGGGTGCATCATTCTTTTAATGCTCTCCCTCAGTTTGTTTTTTGAACACAGCAGCTACCATTTCCAGCAAGTAAAAAAATATTAACATACCAGGAAGTAAAGGTTTTTAGGTTAAGCCAGGCTGCTCTGCTAGTTTTTTGTTTTTCTTGCAGGGTCTTTTTCTTTTCTTTTTTCTGCACAGTGTGAATGAGTTAGAAAGAGAGAGAATGATCCCCTGCCACAGGCAGCCTGAAGTGGTACAGCCCTGCCATGCCATCGAATTCAGCTGCAATGTGTAGACTCAGCCACACCTTGGAACTGCTCAGGCTCAGTTTTATTTATTTTATTTTTATTTGATTCATGGCATTTATATACCGCTCGATTGCTTAAAAAACAAACAAACCACTCAAAGTGGTGTATGAAAAAGAATAAAATTATCAGTGAAAACAGTTAAAACAATTGGTGGTAAAGTAAAAACGGATTAAAACACATGCAAGGATTCTATATACCTGAGTAGGCTTGTCTGAACAAAAAAGGGTTTTAGCAGGTGCCAAAAAGAGTACAGTGATGTAAGTAGGCAGGGAGTTCCAAAGTGTAGGTGCTGCCACTGTTGCTTTCACAGATAGAAATAAAGATATGTTTACAACATCACTCTTATTATATGATGGAAGGCTGTTTGACCACACACACAGGGGCACCAACCCCAGGGAGACCTGTGGGCCCAGGCACCCACAAAACATTTTCTATGGGTGCCCGGCCTCACCCCGCGCCGTGCACCTGCCATGGTTATTCTCACAGTGGCCAGCCAGATGTCTGTGGGAAACCAGCAAGCAGGATCTGAGCACAAGAGCCCTCTCCTATCCTGTAGCTTCTAGCAACAGGTATTCAGAAGCATTGCTGCCTCTGACCACAGAGGCAGAGCATAGCTATTGTGGTTGGCAGCCATTAATAGTCATATCCTCCATGAATTTCCTGTGTCTTCTTTTAAAGCCATCCATGTTGGTGGCCATCCCTGCCTCCTGTGGGAACAAGCGCCACAGCTTAGTTATGCGCTGTGTCAGGAAGTCCTTTCTTTTATCTGTCCTGAATCCTCCTATAATTCAGCTTCACTGGATGTTCACTGAGAATAAGAACTAGAATAAGAATAGTAGTCTTATGAGAGAGGGAGAAAAACCTTTCTCCATCCACTTTCTCCATACCATGCAGAATTGTATCAAATTCTATCATTGTCACCTCTTACTTGCCTTTTTCTCTAAACGAAAATGTCCAAAATTGCCGAGTATACAGTGGTACCTTGGGTTACATACGCTTCAGGTTACAGACTCCGCTAACCCAGAAATAGTGCTTCAGGTTAAGAACTTTGCTTCAGGATGAGAACAGAAATCGTGCTCCGGTGGCATGGTGGCAGCAGGGGGCCCAATAAGCTAAAGTGGTGCTTCAGGTTAAGAACAGTTTCAGGTTAAGAACGGACCTCCAGAACGAATTAAGTATTTAACCTGAGGTACCACTGTACAGCCCTTGCAAAGTAACTAAAAAGAAAGAACGAAAGCAAAGAGTTGGTGAAACCAGCGCATTTTCAGAAAGGCGATTCCTGTAGACGTGACTGACATGTTAGCTTACACCAGTGGTAGCCAACATGGTGCCCTCCAGATGTCACTGGAATGCAGCCTTCACCATCTCTGACCGTTGACCATGCTTGCTTGGGCTGATGGGAGTTGGGAGTCCAACACCATCTGGAGCAAACTATGTGGGTTACACACATTCCTGTTTTTTCAGTCATGGATATTTGTTGCCAGGGCCGGCCCACCCATGAGGCAAGGTTGAGACAGCTGCCTAAGGTGGCAGGCTCCACAGGGACAGCAGATACGGATGTAGATATTTTTTCCTCCACAGTTCCTAATGTGGGTCTTCACTAACCCCTTCTTCTCTGGTGAAGAGTGGGGTGCCATTTTGTGGTTCGCCTCAGGTGCTACAATGTATTGGGCCGGCCCTCTTTTTGTTGTTATTCCATACAGACCAGTGAGTAGAGTTTGATAGAATATAGGTGCGTTTCTGCTCCCTTCTTTCACTCCCTTCCCTCAGTCACTCCTTCCCCCTCCCCTCTTCTGTTTTTTCCCCATTCTGGGCAGGTAGGATGTGCACAGGTAGTTTTGTACCTGCATGCGGTGCTTTTTGGGAGTGGGGGTGTTAAAAAATGATGTGCCAATTCTCATATGCTGGGGAGGGGGGTTGTCATGGGTGCCAGCACACAAACAGAGAGAGAAGTGATGTTATTCTGTACCATCTTTGAGTGCTGCCACAAAAAAGCACTGACTGAATGTGCACACCTTAAAAAATAATGAAAATCCAAGTTTGCAAGAGGAAACTTTACCATTCCTTATTGTGTTTCACAATAGGCAAAATGGGGGCTTGTGTCTCTGGAAAATCCAATTCTGTTTGTGTGGGGGGTTTTTCATTTTCATTTTGAAACTGAGGTCTTGCACAAAAGCTTTATATCTAGCTATAATGACCTGCTGTTTGATTTGGTGGGGTCGTGGCTGGGTGCAAACATCCAGGAACATCCAGAGCCATAGGTCCCTTTAATCATTAACAGCGCAACCACACACACACAAACCCTCACCCAAAAATAATATTAAAATCACTGTTGAAATAAGGACAAAGAGGTCTTGTCCACAACCATCTTATTAAATAAAATTTCTAAAGGGTGTATTGTGATTACAGTAGTTGAGATAGTTCCTCCCTGCTCCGGACATTTATTCTGTAGAGATCTTGACAGAACAAGTCTTCCAAACTGGGTTCGCTGCAATGTGGGTGAGTTTTCAGCATGCAGCAGTTGTCATAAATTGCTTTCTTTCGTTTGTTCATTTGATATTGAGGGCTCTTGGATACAAAACAGCTAGGTTGCGCTGAGGCAAGGAGCAAATTGAAGTCGGGGTGCGGGCAGTGCTTTTTTTTTTCCTTAAAAAATGTTTAGGGGTTGTTAAATGTTCAGAAAAGTCAGAAGCCCAAGGCAGTATAAGTTCCTCAACTACGTTTATTCAACATTGACAGTAACAATGGCTCATGGGGGGGGGGACCCGAACTCACAGGACTTCACAATAAAAAGCCCCAACAAGAACTGACCATTGACAGTTAGAACGCGCCTTGTAACATAAAAAGTGTTAAACCCAATACATAAACATTCCTCCCCCCAACTTCCTAACAAAAGGAACAAACATAGTCATCAAGGTGTGCCGGCCTTTTCCGCTCCCGCTGGAACCGTTGCAGTTCCTGTGCCAGAGTGGGTGACCCAGGAGGTTCCTCCGGTACCCGCGGTCTGAGTGGGGCAGTCAGCAAGACCAGCTCCGAAGGGGTCACTGCCGATGGAGCCACTGAGGATTCCGGCCTGAAGTCGCCCTGCTGGGGTAACTCAGCCACCAGCAACCCGTCTGGTTCCCACCCTGGCCTGGGCACAGAATCTCCCAAAGTACCCATTTCTTTGTCCTCTGGTTCCGCTTGAAGTTCTGTGTTCGGAGGTGCCCTGGCTCTGAACTGGTCAAGGTGTCTCTTCCAAATGATTCCCCCCTCCAAACCTACCTCGTAGGAAACCAGACCTGTACAGTGGGCAATAATACTGGGACCCAACTCTGTCTGGGCCCATAGTTTCAGATGTACACAGTGTCCCCCGGGGAGAACCCTCTTGGACCCCCCCGCCAGATCACTGCGGCCATTCTGCAGAATGGCTCATATCGAAGTCCAGTGGCGGCCGACTATGACTGGTGGCCATCCTTGGACCTGGAGCAGTCACTTATGCAATTGTGGGTGGTTGCGAAGACGTGGCAGGTGCGGTCTCATTTCCGGGACTATTGCTGAGTCCAGCATGATGGTGAGGTCACCCTTACTGTGAGGCGGCAGGCGGCAGCACTGCAATGCGGTCTTGGGCCTCTGGTAGCCGGCGGGAGCTCATGCATCCCATCCTTGTTGCCAATGTTAAATGTTCGGAAAAGTCAGAAGCCCAAGGCAGTATAAGTTCCTCAACTACGTTTATTCAACGTTGTCAGTAACATTGTCAGTAACAATGGCTAACTCATAGGAAAACATAACCCAAACTCACAGGACTTCACAATAAAAAGCCCCAACAAAAACTGACCGTTATTGACAGTTGACAGTTGAAAGTGCATGCGCTTACTTGCCATTAGAACGTTCGTGTCAGGGTTTCTGGGAGAGAGGAGGAGATGACAGAGGAGACGGAGAGCGAGTGGGAGGAGGGGCAGAAGGATGAGGAAGAAGATGACGGAATTCTGAGGGAATCCACGAGTCTGAGCAGCGAGTCAGAGGATTCTCAAAAGGGGGTTACCTTAATCAAGCAAAAGGGAGGAGAAGGGAGAAGCGGAGAGGAGCCCAGTGGAAGACAGACGCAGCAAGAGGCGTCTCAGCCGGAACGGAGTAAAGGGGGGTGGAATCGTCAGCCTCTCGGAGGGAGCAGGATTAGGAGAGAACAGAGAAAGGGGGTTGGAGCAAGGTGTTCAGCCGGAAAGGGTGGAGAGCAGAACAAGGGGTGGTGTAGCGGTCGAAAGAAAGGTCAGCAGCAACGTACGCGCGCCAAGTTCAAACGTAGAGGCGCGCGGAAGTGGAGAGAGCTCAGGGGAGGAGCCCGGCCCTAAAGCCAGAAGGAGGGGGGAAGAGGCGGCAGAGGATTCAGCCTCAGGCGAGTCACGGAGAGAGGGAACCCAGGGGGGCAGGAAGACCCTGCGGAAAAGAAAGGAGAGGAAGAGGTGGTCTAGAGCCAGGCTATTAAGTTGGTGTGGAAGAGGGGAGGAGTCAGAGGGGACTTCAGCGGTCTAACGTGACAGACGTACGGCCACGATGCTGAACTGTACGAGAAGCAGAAATCTTCAATAAACTTTTCCTGTAAATAAACTGCAACGGAGTGAGGTCTCTTGTGAGCTGGGACCCGTCCTGGGTGGCCGTGACAGTAAGTCCCCTCTCAGAAAGCAAAAAATTTTTTTTGCGAAGCTCACGAACGGGAGCAGCCATGAGCGCTGAGGAGCAGCTGGTTGCACTGCGGGATCAGGTTACCGCTCTCACATCGGCAGTCATTGCTTCGCAGAAGAAGAATGACGACTTGGAGAAGACGTGCCAGGATTTGCAGGCAAGGTGGGAACACGCGGACAGGGCGGGGGCCCCAGGTTCCAGAGCGGTGGACATTGCGCGCCGTCAAATGCACGGGCTGAGGCAGGGGAAAGCGACTGTGCGCCAATACCACTCTAAATTTTTTGCATTGCTCACCGCCTTAGATTGGCCAAAGGACAGTAAGCCGGTCAGAGATCTTTTTTGGGAGGGATTGAGCCCCCCCATCAAGGATGAGATCGCTAGGGGGGACAGACCCCAGACCCTAGAAGACGTGGTGCAACGGGCTTTAGCTATTGGAATTCGACATGAGGGACGTCCGTGGCACGAGGAGGACGGGCCCCAAGCGCGTGCGCAAGCGAGGACTCTCCCTTTTGTGCACAGGGATTTCAGCCGTGCGCACCCCTCGCCAATGGGGAAGGACAGCGAGGAGCCAATGGAGATTGGTGGTGCTAGGGCTCAGAAGCCATCCCAGAGCCCTGTCCCTGGTGCAGCCAAAGCGAAGCCTCCTAGAGGAACCAGGAAGTGTTACATCTGTGACAGTGCGCACCATATGGCGAAAGAGTGCCCCCAGAGGCTCCAGAAGCACACTGCAGCACTGGCAACTGTAACAGCAGAGGTGCAACCAGGGGAGCAGCTTCAGGGAAACGACAGTGCCTGGCTGGAAGCAGAGCTACTGGGGCTCAGCCAGGCGGATCTGTAGACAAGCCCCCAGCATCACTGCAGAGCGTGGACCCTTTGCCTCCCAGACCGGCAGTTCTGCTCACAGCAACACTCCAGTTGCCTGATGGGAGACTCCTCGAGGTTCCAATAACGATCGATTCGGGAAGCAACGCCGACTT
Organism: Podarcis melisellensis; assembly: GCF_964234715.1. Lineage (NCBI taxonomy): Eukaryota > Metazoa > Chordata > Lepidosauria > Squamata > Lacertidae > Podarcis > Podarcis melisellensis. The sequence goes on from NC_138533.1 coordinate 18,232,610, forward strand.
CGTGGGACTGCAGTTCGTTAAGCAGCACAACATGGCGCTCCTGCCTGCAACGACGCCTCTAAACGTGGTCACGGTAGACGGCAGGAAGTTGCTGGGGGGGCAAGTGGTGCAGCAAACCCCTCCCATGATGATGCAGATTGGCAACCATCGAGAACTTATTAGTTTCAATGTCACCCACTTATCGGACACACCCATCGTGTTAGGCATGAGTTGGCTGGAGAGGCACAGTCCCGCGGTTGCGTGGTACCAGCGGCAGATCACCTTTTGTTCATCGTATTGTGCTCAGCATTGCTTTCAGACCGATCAGGGAGGAGAAGCCGAGCAGCAGTTGCATCTGGGTATGGTGCAAACAGTGCCTCACAAGTACCAGGACTTCTTGGAGGTTTTCTGTGAGAAGGAAGCTGACAAGTTGCCGCCTCACAGACCTTACGACTGCGCGATTGATTTAGTGCCAGGGGCGCAACTGCCTGCTGCCAAGCTGTACTCCATGTCGGAAGACGAGATGCAAGAGCTTCGGGAGTTCATAGACCATAACCTCAAGCGAGGTTTCATCCAGGAATCTAAAGCAGCGGGTGGCAGCCCTGTGTTCTTTGTGAAGAAGAAAAACACGCCCCAAAAAAGGCTTATAGTGGATTACAGGTTCATAAACAGCTTGACTGAGCCCAAAGCTTTCCCCATGCCCAAGATTGACGACCTTTTAGCGACCGTCAGGAGGGGCAAGATTTTCACCAAGCTGGACCTACGTGGAGCTTACAATCTCATCCGCATCCGGAAAGGAGATGAGTGGAAGACCGCCATGTTCACCCCTCTGGGCACATACGAATACAGAGTCATGCCTTTCGGTCTCCAAAATGGCAGCCACGTTTTTCAAGCATTTATGCACCACGTGCTAGCAGGTCTCCTCTACAAGAAGTGTGTCTGCTTTCTCGACGATATCCTGATTTTCTCGGAATCGCCGGAGGATCACGATAAGGACGTGAGGGAGGTCCTGCAGAGGCTGAAGGACCACAGGCTGTACGCCAAGTTGGAAAAATGCCAGTTTGATGTCAGAGAGGTTGATTTCCTTGGCTACAAGTTGTCCGACGAGGGACTGGCCATGGACAGGGCTAAGGTTCAAGCGCTGTTGGACTGGAAAAGCCCTCGAAATCGGAAAGAGGTCCAGAGGTTCATCGGCTTTGCCAATTTTTACCGCAAGTTTATTAAAGGTTTTGCGAACGCGACGGCGGCTATCACTGACACCCTCAGTTCCAAGAAGAAGAAGTTCGTCTGGACCGAACAAGCGGAGCGGTCCTTCCGGACGCTTAAAGGTCTTTTCGCCTCCGAAGAGCAGCTGCTCCACGTGAATCCCGGCAGACCCATGCGGGTAGAGACCGATGCGTCAGACAGAGCGGTTGGGGCCGTTCTTTTGCAAGAGGATTCACAAGGCAACTGGAGACCGGGTGCGTTCTACTCCCGGAAGCTCAGCAAGACGGAGCGCAATTATACCATATGGGACAGGGAGTTGTTGGCCATTCATGCAGCTTTCAAAGCGTGGCGACACTTCTTAATAGGAGCCAAGCACACGGTGCAAGTCCGCACGGATCACAAGAACTTAGAGTATTGGCGGACGGCTAAGTTACAGACCCAGCGACACATGCGCTGGGCGGAGTTCTTTGCGGATTTCGACTTCAAAATAGAATACATCCCAGGAGACTCCAATGTTATTGCAGACGCGCTGTCCCGAAAGCCGCAATACTTGGAGGAAGCAGCTCCAATCGCAGCAAAGCACATTTTCGCACCGCAGGCGTGGACGTGCGCTACCATCGCAGTCGACCTGGACGCGGTGCGACGCGCGTTGCAAAGGGATCAGTTTGCACAGTCCAAGATGGAGGAGCTACGCGGAGGGTCGCGAGACGACGATGAATTCCAATTGCAAGATGGACTTTTGACTCGTAAGGGTGCCCTTTACGTGCCCACCGACGATCTTCGAGCCAAGGTTCTGCAACAATTGCATGACGCCCCTAGTGCAGGCCATTTCGGCAAAGAGAAGACGATGGAGTTGGTGGCTAGAGACTTTTGGTGGCCCCAGATGAGGGGAGAGGTGGCGGACTACGTCGCCAGGTGTGATATCTGCCAGAGGTCCAAACCAGTGCACCAGAAGCAGGCGGGATTGCTAGAACCGCTGGAGACACCGCAGCAACCGTGGGAGAGGGTAGCGTTGGACTTTGTTACGGACCTGCCCAGCTCCAGAGGTAAGACGGCGGTGTTAGTGGTGGTGGACTTGTTCACCAAGATGGCGCATTTCATCCCTTGTGCCAAGGTGGCGACGGCAGAACAGACCGCAAAGCTCTTCATCGATCACGTCTTCAGAGTGCATGGACTTCCGCAGTCCGTCTTGTCCGACAGGGGGCGCCAGTTTGTTTCCACTTTCTGGCGAAAGCTTCTGGGCATCTTGCACGTCAAAATCAACCTGACATCGGCGAGACATCCACAAACCAACGGTCAAGCGGAGAGGGTCAACGCGATCATGCAGCAGTACCTGCGGTGCTACGCCAACCAGCGACCTGCGGCGTGGGTGGACTATCTGCCGATGGCTGAATTCGCCTACAACAACACGAAACACGCATCCACCGGGGTGACGCCTTTCTTCGCGAACAATGGCCGTCATCCCAGAACCTTCCCGAGATTTGCGGCACCAGGAGGGGGGGGGCCTCAAGATGCCGACCAGTTTGCAGCGGAGTTGCAAGAGGTGCACGAGGAGCTGCGGAGACATTTGGAGCTGGCAAAACAGGCGTATAAGGTGCAGGCCGATAAGCACAGGAGGGCGGGAGAGGACATCCAGATTGGGGACTGGGTGTGGTTAGCAGCCCACGCGATGCCGGCCAGGTCATTGGCCAAGAAGAAGTTAGGACACAGGCAGCTAGGGCCATATCAAGTTGAGGCTAAGATCAATCCGGTGGCTTTTCGCCTAGCCCTTCCGGAGGGTTCCAGGGTGCACCCGGTCTTTCATAGGTCGGTGCTCACTCCCTACAAAACCCCACACAGGTTTCAAGAGTCAGGAGCACTCCCAGAGCCACGTAGGAGGGCGCCTGAGGGGGGGGAATCGCCAAGACCAGAACCTCTTAACGAGGTCACAGAGATACTGGACTCGAGATGGGGGGAGGAGGGAGTTGAATATTTTCTAGCCAGGGAAGGCACTCCGGCCTCTGCCAATAGCTGGGTGCCGGGTTACGCGTTGGACGAACCCCTGTTGAAGGAGGAGTTCCATGCACTTTTTCCGCACAAGCCCATGCCCGAGGAGTATTTTGATGATTGGCTTTTCACGCCCACTTTGTCAGACAGCACGTTCGAGGGTTTCTCCTCACCCGAGGGCCATACGCCCGAAACAAGCCCGACCAGGGATCCGAGACTGGGGGGGGAGGAGACAGGCCCTTGTTGGTGGGTGGATCAGCCAAGGGAGGCATGGAGTCAGAGATGGATGGTAGGTCCTTGGCAGGCAGCGCCAGGAGAAGCAGTGATGGAGGAAGAGACTGTGTGGTCTGTGGGTGGGGAACCCGAGTTCGAACACACATATACGGAGATGACAGAGGAGAACGTTGAAGTGGACAACTTGTATCCTGAACCGACCCCGGAAGAACCACGTTTTCCTCAACCTGCACCCGGCGAGCGGGAGGGGGGAAGGGGGGGCTTCGAGGGGGGGATGGATGTCAGGGTTTCTGGGAGAGAGGAGGAGATGACAGAGGAGACGGAGAGCGAGTGGGAGGAGGGGCAGAAGGATGAGGAAGAAGATGACGGAATTCTGAGGGAATCCACGAGTCTGAGCAGCGAGTCAGAGGATTCTCAAAAGGGGGTTACCTTAATCAAGCAAAAGGGAGGAGAAGGGAGAAGCGGAGAGGAGCCCAGTGGAAGACAGACGCAGCAAGAGGCGTCTCAGCCGGAACGGAGTAAAGGGGGTGGAGTCGTCAGCCTCTCGGAGGGAGCAGGATTAGGAGAGAACAGAGAAAGGGGGTTGGAGCAAGGTGTTCAGCCGGAAAGGGTGGAGAGCAGAACAAGGGGTGGTGTAGCGGTCGAAAGAAAGGTCAGCAGCAACGTACGCGCGCCAAGTTCAAACGTAGAGGCGCGCGGAAGTGGAGAGAGCTCAGGGGAGGAGCCCGGCCCTAAAGCCAGAAGGAGGGGGGAAGAGGCGGCAGAGGATTCAGCCTCAGGCGAGTCACGGAGAGAGGGAACCCAGGGGGGCAGGAAGACCCTGCGGAAAAGAAAGGAGAGGAAGAGGTGGTCTAGAGCCAGGCTATTAAGTTGGTGTGGAAGAGGGGAGGAGTCAGAGGGGACTTCAGCGGTCTAACGTGACAGACGTACGGCCACGATGCTGAACTGTACGAGAAGCAGAAATCTTCAATAAACTTTTCCTGTAAATAAACTGCAACGGAGTGAGGTCTCTTGTGAGCTGGGACCCGTCCTGGGTGGCCGTGACAGTTCGTCTAACAATGCTTATATGATTGGTTAGAACGCGCCTTGCAACATAAAAAGTGTTAAACCCAATACATAACAGGGGTACTGTACTCTCATTTTCCTACTCATATTGAAATACAGTGGTACCTCAGTTACAGATAGGTAGCCGTGTTGGTCTGCCATAGTCAAAACAAAAAAATTCCTTCCAGTAGCACCTTAAAGACCAACTAAGTTAGTTCTTGGTATGAGCTTTCGTGTGCATGCACACTTCTTCAGATACACAGTGTATCTGAAGAAGTGTGCATGCACACGAAAGCTCATACCAAGAACTAACTTAGTTGGTCTTTAAGGTGCTACTGGAAGGAATTTTAGTGGTACCTCAGGTTACATACGCTTCAGGTTACATGTGCTTCAGGTTACAGACTCCGCTAACCCAGAAATAGTGCTTCAGGTTAAGAACTTTGCTTCAGGATGAGAACAGAAATCATGGTCTGGTGGTGCGGCAGCAGCAGGAGACCCCATTAGCTAAAGTGGTGCTTCAGGTTAAGAACAGTTTCAGGTTAAGTACGGACCTCTAGAACGAATTAAGTACTTAAACCTGAGGTACCACTGTACTGCCCCTCAATGAGGCCAAACTTGGAGTCACAAAATGTTTAGGGGTATGTGTATCACCGAGTACCCCCAGAAAAAAAGCCCTGGGTGCGGCAACAGATACTGACCTTTGAAATGCCACCACACTCTTGACAAACCAAGGAGTTTGCCAAGTGTCTTTATGAAATATGGTTTATTTACAATCTGAAGCCTTCAATGGAGGGAGTACAGAACATTACACCTGAAAAGTGTCTCTTTTTACATTTGCCATTGCTCCAGCTGGCTTGGGTCCAGAGAGAGGTCAGCCATGTTCCCCAGTCTCTGGTTGCAGCCTCTCCCAGCCAACCTGCATGGAGTGCTGCCTGCTCCCTCCTCCTCCTCCTCGGAAGCCTTTTCAGAAAACAACTCTTCCCCTTCTGCTTTCAGCACACCCACCCACCCTGGTAAACCTTCATTTCAAAAGCCTCCTGCAAAAGGCACTTTTTCCTGTGGTGACATCATGCTCACTGTAACCCTGGCAAACTCCTCCCCGCATTCCTTCTGTATCTATCCACTAAGTATTATTTGCATTGTCAAATTGCCCTTAACTGCCCAATGCTCTGCTCTCCTTGTCTCTTAAGGGGCTCCTCTATCATCTGATCTCCTGAACAGGGAAAAACAGCATAGCCTTTATTTCTATGCTATGACTGGCGTCTTCCCTTAATAGAGTGGAACCTTGGTTCTTGAATAGCTTATTGACGAACAAATCGGCTCCCAAACGCCAAAAACCCAGAAGTAGGTGTTCAATGCGGCTGTCGGCTATTGTTTCTGGGGTGCCTGCAACAATCGGAAGCCGCTCCCTGGTTTTCGAACGTTTCATGAGTCGAACGGACTTCTGAAATGAATTAAGTTCGAGAACCAAGGTTCCACTGTACTCAAAACATTAGCTAAATTATAACATTTGCTAATTTTAGATTTTAGGAGGATTTGCCACCCCCACCCCCAGCTCATAACATCACCCTCCTCTTAGAAAATGTGCATCTGACCACGTACAATCCATAAGAATATCTGTTATGCACTGAGCTGAATCCTAGAACAATAGGATCCAGAATGCAGCTGTCTGATTGGTCTGTAGGAGCCACCCAAGCCAGCTCCAGGTGGAAGTGAATCAGCGACCTGATTGGCCTGCAGGAGCAGCCAATCAGGCTCCTGGATGAAGTGAATCAGCAACCTGATTGGCCTGCAGGAGCAGGCCAGAATTAGCCAATCATGCAGGGCACATTGTGTAAATAATGTATATATAGCTAGACATTTTGGGGAAAGTTTCATTCATTGCTACTGCGAGTTTAATAAAGAGCATGAAATTCACACTCAACTCCGAGTATATTTCAATATCCTATATAAAAATAACAGAAAAAGTTAATGGGAGCACATTTCTCGTAACCCAGCACAGTGCTGATTGCTTCCAACCATCTCTAGTTATTCAGGAATCCTCCAGGCCTCCTCCTTCCTTCTTGGATGCATATCTAGTCAAATCTGCATTTCAAAGACATTTTTCACACACAATGATTATCTGAGCAATTCTAACAACAACAAATCATTCACGGGGTCCCAACACCAGAAACATGTAAAAAGCACAAATTAACAGCATTTATCTTGCAAGAAATATCCCTGCAGGAAAAATAAGCAATGTCTGAAAATAGACCTAAACTTCTCCCGCTCCCTGGCCAGCCAGCTGCCTGCATGGTTGTTTGCCTTGGGGTTTCACAGAGTTATTCTTTGTGAACCACACAGTTACACAGGGTTGCTTGTGGCATGTTCAAAAAGTTCTCAGCTCAAGCAAGTCAAGCAGTTATTCTGGAGCTCAAAATCACAGATTCAGTCTGTCCAGAATCTGTCTATTACTTTTTGGCCTTTCCAAGAGTTGTGGGTCAGAACCTCCAAACCACACACACACACCCCAGTCCCCAAAAAGCCTTTGCAGCCACTTCAAAACATAATTTCAGGATCACATCTGTTTCCTCTCTGGTACATTGGAGATCCCTTCCATTTCTTTGTCCTTTGGCCCAGTCCACTTCATCTCCTGCCCCCAAACTCCAAATCAGAATCTTGCCACCAGGTTTTACTGTATATACACACACACCTCTCACATATTTAATTTGAGATCTGAGGAAAAGAGAAATGAAAATATGAAGAATGGCGAGGTAGTCTGGCAAAATGTTCACACAGCCTTCCCCAAAAGGAAAAGAAACAAGATGATTTACCAGGTACTGTCCCTAGTGTTATAAGAATTTTAAGGTTATATATATATGTACCAAGCAAATCCATCAAAATATGTAAACCACATGTCTGAAACCCACAGAAAACTCCTGGAACCATTTTCTCTCTCCCAAAATGACCTCAAATATTTCTCTGCAAGGTCGAAGGAAATGGGATATCTCCCCATTGTCTCTTTCACAAATCCTATCTTAAGGGCACATTTAAGATATGAATAGGGCGAGCCCAAATAATGTAATCAGTTATCATTCTCAGGTAACCTGGAAGACAGGTTTTCTGCTGTAGGCTGCCTCTTCTGTGATGTAGGTACGATGTATCTGGGTGGTGGTCTTGGGCTCCAGGACGGGCCATTTAAAATGTCTATATAAGGCATGGGTAGGCAAACTAAGGCCCGGGGGCCAGATTCAGCTCAATCACCTTCTCAATCCGGCCCGCGGATGGTCCGGGAATCAGCGTGTTTTTACATGAGTAGAATGTGTCCTTTTATTTAAAATGCATCTCTGGGTTATTTGTGGGGCATAGGAATTTGTTCATTATTCCCCCCCCCAAAAAAAATATAGTCCGGCCTCCCACAAGGTCTGAGGGACAGTGGACCGGCCCCTACAGAAAAAGTTTGCTGACCCCTGATATAAGGGCTTGCACACCTTTGTCCTGGGTCCCTCCCCCCCTCCTGTGTGTGGGGGGGAGCACTCTGTTGCAACAGCTTTAATAAAGACCAGGCTTATAGCCACTTTGCTTTTGTATATCCTGGTCTGGTCTCTGTTCATTTACTGTCTGATTTTTTGAGCCTTAAAAGGTACGCTCTCTCCGAAGATCCAGTCTTTCTTAAGAAGCTGAACCCCTTGAAGGGACCCCATTTTTATTCTTATTTCACTAGTAAACAGAGACATTTGGAAATCATACTGTTAGGTTTACAATCCAGCCAGCTAGATCTTTCCTCTGAGTTACAGTTCTGGGAATAAGGTGCTTTGGAGAGTTAGAATCATAAAATCATAGAACTGTAGAGCTGGAAGGGACCGCAAGAAGAAGAGGAGTTTGGATTTGATATCCCGCCTTTCACTCCCTTTAAGGAGTCTCAAAGTGGCTAACATTCTCCTTTCCCTTCCTCCCCCACAACAAACACTCTGTGAGGTGAGTGGGGCTGAGAGACTTCAGAGAAGTGTGACTGGCCCAAGGTCACCCAGCAGCTGCATGTGGAGGAGCGGAGACAAGAACCCGGTTCCCCAGATTATGAGACTACCGCTCTTAACCACTACACCACACTGGCTCTCGGTCATCTAGCTCAACCCCCTGCAATGCAGGAATCACAGCTAAAGAGTCCACCACCTAATGTAGGGTTGCCATATTTCGAAAAGCAAAAACATCAATTCCGCCTTTGAAATTACAGTGGTGTCCGGGAAAATCTGGACATATGGCAGCCCTATCCTAACGTTTACTCAGAATCTCCCTTCTTGTAATTTGAACCTATTGGTTCAGGTCCTCTCCTCTGGAGCTGCAGAAACAAGCTTGGATTAATTTCCCTCTTGCTGGGAATCAAGTTTGCCCCCAACAAAATCTAAACAGCTGATGGGAACTAAATTGTGTTACGAACACTGAAAAGGGTAAGTTGAACAATTGATGGGCAAAAGCACCATATAAATCTCTGTCAGCAACTACTAGGGAATGTTCACTAAAAAAAAAAAGTGCATGGATGGTGATCTTATGAGTTTGGGGGCAGGGAGCGGATCCCCTTAAATTAGTAAATGTTGTAAATTTAACTAATATTTGGAGTATTAAGGGAAGATGCCTATGCCGGTTTTATTGCTCAGGGAGACTGGATGACAGAGGTGTCATTAAGAGACAAATAGAGTAGGCCAATATGGAGCAAAGTACTATATTTCATAAAGACACTATAGCCTCTGTTGTACCTTAATTTCCCAAAGAGATAACAAACCCTGGTTAAGTACCTAGAGCCCTGGAATTCCGTGCACCACTCAGCAGAGATCGGGGTGGCCAGCAATACTGGTGTCAGATGTGAGATCTGTGTTTTCAGGCAGAAAAGGCCTGCAAGCAAAGGGTGTCTGGAGTCAAAATGGAGGGAGGAACAGCAACACTCCTTGAACAGTGAAAGCTGTTGAGGGGGCAGTGGAGCAAACAACTTGAGAGAGTGGAGCCAGTTGTTTGACACCATGATCCAGCAGCAACTCCAGCTGTTTGAGCAGCGGGTGAAGAGGTTGCAAGCAGAGTAAATGGAAAGTCTCCTTGGGGAGAAAAGTGTGACCCCCTGCGCGGCGGGAGGAACGCCTGGTGAGATGCTGCAAGGGCCTGGAAATGACCCAGGGGTGTAGCTGTGGGGGGGGGGAGGGGACTCGGATTGCAAGTCAGTAGCTGGAGGCAAGGGAGCCTTGCAGCAGGATGAACGGGCTGGAGTAATCAGCTCGTGCAGGATTGGAAGTTGTTCCTGAGAGGTGGAGGGAGAAGCCAGCACCTGCAAGGAAGGCAGCAGTTTCCTGGGTACCCATGGAAGAGACAGTGACTTCTTGTTCACCCAAGGCGAAAATGGGGGGGGGGGGGCACAGGCTCCTGCTGGATTTGTGATGGAGGAAGAAAGCGGTCTGGCAGTGTTTCCTGCAGTGGGGAGAACATGCAAGGAAGGCTCCAAGAAGAGGTGCATCAGAAGTGCAGAAGGCTCTTGTTGGGTTGGGTGAGATGAAGGTCACCAGTGATTTTGCCCCTTGGGTGCCCCAATAGGCCTGGTGGGATGGGGGAGCAGTTCCAATGCTAGGGGCAACAGCCAGGGTCACCCAAAGTCTTGTGGGATTGGGGAGCAAGAATTACTGGGTTACGTGCCCTTGTTTAGCTCCATAAAGCTTTCCAGAGATGCTGGGAGTTAGCAAAGAGGGGGAATTCTGGCCCCCAATTTGGGTGGGGTGGGCCAGTGAATTCTGAATTGGGATACCACCAGATACAGTAGTTTGTTAAGGGTGCTGAGAGTTGCTAGGAGGTCCCTATTCCCCCCACAGAGCTGCTATAATTTTCGGAGTGGTTTAATAACCAGTCACTCTTCCCAGGAAATTCTGGGAATTGTAGCTCAGTGAAGAGATCATTTCTCCCAAGCGAAGGCATATTTGCATACCAAAAATTATACTAGATGAATTATAACGATTTACCATCCCTACCCCACCCCACCCTGGAATCCTGGGAATTATAGTTTAGTGAGTATGCTGGCCTTTTCTATTACTGATTTGGTCCCCTTCAGAAAACTACAACTCCCAGGGGGTTCCTGAGGAGAGGGAAACGACTGTTAGACAAATTAAACCAGCCCCATCTTTTGGGCACTGAAGACAAAGCAGTTTTTAAGCTTCACTTGCCTCCCCCCCCCCCGCCAGCGCCCCACTGCAGTGCCAAAAAGCACACTATAGTATCTGAAAATGGCAGCCTCTCAAAGCTACCTACAAGCCAAGTGAGGAAAAGCAGAATCTTTTCGCAGGGTTGACCCAGCGTGGACTGTCATTGGCTGCAGAATGGAGGCTGCAATGAGAGAGTCCTGATAATTTGGAGCAAATTGTTCCAGCTGCGGGGGTTCCAGCTACAGTTAAAGCACTTCTCTCACTCACTCACAGTCTCTGCACTGCCAGCCTCTGAATCCTGGAACAGTAGTGAAGGCTGCTGAGAACTGTATCCCTGTGACAGGTAAGCTACAGATTCCAGGACTCTTGGGAGTGTTTTAAATGCATGGTGTGCGGCCGTAGCGTGGAGTCGACTTCTCTTTCAGTTCTTGCTAGTGGTCAGGGGTGGAGAATGGGTTCTGGCCCTTTTAATGTGGAGAGTTGAGAAAGGAAAGCTGCTTAGCTCCTTTACGAGAGGGGTAAGTACATCGGCCCGCTCTTCCGGGGGTTTCCAGAGATGCATCTCTTTTGGCAATGTGGGTCTGCTTTTGGGGTTGCAGTATAAGGTATTTTTGTTTGTTTTTATTTTGGAGTGGGGAGATCCATGGTAGCACTCCCCGGCAACCGCGCTGTCCCCTTTCAGTGTAAGACCTGCACCGTTTGCATTCCTGCTTCCCATACCCACACAGAAACAACTGGCCCTTATTTGTTGCATTCACCATACCGCACCTTTTTTATTCTCCAAGGAGCTCGAGGGGGCGCACATGGTTCTCCCCCTCCCACCTCCTCACTTAATCCCCTAGGCTTAATCCTACCCTGCGAGGTAGGCTAGGCTGAGAGCCGGCGACTGGGAGCTTCCCTATGAATGAGGATTCGAACCCTGGCCTGCATAGCTCAGAGCGTGATGCTGCAGTTAATGCCAAGGTTGCAGGTTCGATCCCCGTATGGGGCAGCTGCATGCATCTTCCTGCATTGCAGGGGGTTGGACTAGATGGTGCTCAGGCTCCCTTCCAACGAACCCAGCCTTTCTCAACCTTGGGTCCTCATACGCTGTTGGACTACAGCTCCCATCGTCCCTGACCACCTTCTCTGCTAGCTTGGGATGGTGGGCGCTGCATTCCAACGCAGTCTGAGAAAAGGCTGCTCTAACCAGTAGGCGCACAGGCTTCTTGATCTCTGGAACGTCGAAACTCCCTGAGCAGAGGGGAAGGCAAAGCAGATCGGGAGGAGGGAGGCGGACGAAGAAGGGAAGCATCAGAGAATGTGATAAAAACCCAGTCCTGGGCAGTTTTCCTTTAACTATGCAAATGAGGGGCTGGTTCTATTTGCCTAGCTCCTCCCCTCCTCTTTCCCGGCCTCCCCCGCCTTTTCCCAAAGCTATATGAGCTGCCCTCCAAGCCCGTGACTCAGACTGCCTGTCACTTGGAGAGCCGAGGCGCGTTGGAATTCTGCTGCTTCCTCCAGTGCCTCCGCCGCCGCCGCCGCTTCCCTCGTCCTCCTCGTCCGCCAGGGCCCGAACCCCCACCTGCGCCATGGAGACCCCCGGCCAGAAGAGGAGCACCCGGAGCGGGGGCACCTCGACCCCGCTCTCGCCGGCCCGCATCACCCGCCTGCAGGAGAAGGAGGATTTGCAAGAGCTGAACGACCGCCTGGCCATCTACATCGACAAGGTGCGCTCCCTCGAGTCCGAGAACGCCGGGCTCCGGCTGCGCATCACCGAGTCCGAGGAGGAGGTGAGCCGCGAGGTCACGGGCATCAAGTCGGCCTACGAGGCGGAGCTGGCCGACGCCCGCAAGACGCTCGACTCGGTGGCCAAGGAGCGGGCGCGCCTCCAGCTGGAGCTGAGCAAAGTCCGCGAGGAGTTCAAGGAGCTGAAGGCCAGGTAGGGCGCCCGGGAAGGGGCTGGCTGGGTGCGCTCGGGGTGGGGGTGGAGGGTACCCTCTTTGGTCCAAACAGCGTTTTCCTCCGCTCTCCCCCCCCCCCTTAAAAAGAAAAGAGAAAATCCTACAAACACCTCTGCACGATTTGGAGTCCGTAGTCAGGATTGCGTCAAAAGCGTAAGCCCGGTGGATGGTGGCCCACAAGGATTTTGGGCAGGGACCAAAGCGGGCATGGAAGCTGGCAGCCATCATATGAGCTGGGAGGGCAAAGAATGTCATTCTCCAGCTGGGAAGACTGCGACTCTGTTGTGGGCACAGGAGGCGGTGGCATATTCTTCCCCAAGCCCACGTTCAGGCTTGACAATGAACACTTTCTTTTCCTCTTTTGAGGGCATTGTGGTATCTTTCGCGGCTGCCTGGAATTCCCAGTTTGGCAGTGGAAAGTTTACCTCTGTGGTATGTGGCCAGCATATCTTAAACAATAGTTGGATGGACCCCCCAAACTTAGAAAGGGAGCTGGGGGGCAAGGATCCCAGCTTTATTCTCTTTGGCACTGTAGCTGTGTTCTGTTCAGAATATCTTGGAGTAATCAGAATTTTAAAAAAAAACTTTCTTAAATTTCCACCAACAGCCATCAAATTAATATTTTGTATCCATGTCCTGGTTTTGGGTGCAGGGGATGGCTTTGGTGCCGGCAATGAGGCGACGCACAATAGTCTCCATTAAGATTGCATAAATTGCCTCCTCCTTGTGTTGACCAGATTAAGGGGTCCTCAGTGTGGTGCTCTCCAGATGTTTGACTCCAGCTCCCCTCAGCCCTAGTCAGCATGGCCAGGGGAGAGGAACAATGGGCGTTCTATTCCAATAACATCTGGAGGGCACTGCGTTGCCTACCCCATTGAAATGAATGGACATGGCTAAGGTGGCTCCATTCATTTCCATGGGTTCACTCTGAGTAAGTCTTGGTTGAAAACAACTCAAGCTGGCTTAAAACACAGCTGGGTCATTTGTTTTCTCAAATTGGAGCCAAGCTGGTTTGGGGGAAAGTGCATTAAAATGAAATATTTCACAAGAAACATCAGGATAGATATGGATTGTGGCTCGTGTTGTGTGCACACCGCTTCCCTTAGCAGCAGCTAGGAGCGCATTGAGTGCAGACTTGAATGAGAGTGTGTATACTGTACACAGCTTAGTCTCCACTCCAAATTGGGCAAGGACTATTTGTGTATGTGGCTGTCTCATGAATTGTCTGAGTGGTTTGCCAAAAGCCTCTGTGTGGCAGATCACCGTTGGGTTTGGGGTGTCCACGAAATGTCAGCAAGCTCTTGGGGCAGACGGTGGGTAGGTGCTTCTCTTATCAAGGCACACCCTTCATTCTCTTGGAGGATTCCCTGGACTTCTAAGCTTAGCAAGTTCTATCTTCAGTAGAACCAAACTATGTTTGCTGCTCTGCTGGTTGGAGAGGAGAACATTCCGTTCTGAAGTGCCCACCCATGACCACTTTTACTCAAGCTGAACCCTTTTCCATCCAGGGGAGCATCTGATTTAACAAACTGCTTGCTGAATTTGCGCCCGTTCTGACCCTCATTGTCTCCGTTTTAGATTTTTCCTACGCAGCCTTTTCTGTGTTGGCTCAAATATTTGATTCGGGTGTGGTGGAGGAATTATGCGATTATATATTTTTTCCATTCCACTCATCCTAAATTTCTGCAACTGGAATAAATTGTGCACACTGGGCAGATTGCGCCACACGCTTAGTTACTGTGCGTTGGCTGCATTTTTGTGGTGGGGAATGCATCTCCTCCACGTTTCTTAGGCATGTGCTGGAGAATGTGAGTTCAGACTTGCAGAGAAACAGGCTGTGCAGAGGGGAAGACCTGGTGGTCATAGCAAAGGAGCAGGAACTATAGCGAGTAGCAGTCCTCCGTCCTCCCCCCGCTTCCTCACCACCTCTAGTTTCTAAATAGTTTTTTGTGTTCTCTCAGTGCTGAGTTTTGTTATGGGTTTTTTGTTGTTTGGTTTTTTTTTCTCTTGAACCAGAAGGACTAGGAACTTCAAAACTCAACCTGGAGGTTTTGTGTTTTAAAGGAACCAAGGTGCAGCTGTAGTAACTGTGTTCTGCCCTGCATGGTTTGATAGCGCTGTGCTTGCATGCTGAACAACTGTACCCTCTTTCCTCCTGCCTTCCCTGCCAGTATTTGGCTTCAGGCGGTAACTGAACCCTGATAGGCAGCAGGGAATGTGGAGGCTACAGCAGCCTTATACCAAGTCTGCAGGCCAGTTTTCCTACAGCTTTTGGCTTTGCTGTGGCTTCCTAGCCTTCTCTGCTGAGAAGCCTTAGAAGTGAGGGCGGGGGAGGGGAGTTGTTGGGTCCTTTCTGAGTAAATTGCAGAGTCCCTTTCCCAGAAATAATGCCTTTTGCAGATGCCACCCGCATGCAGCTCAGTTTTATATTTAACCTGCATGTGTCCCATTGCAGATCCCGCTTTAGATAACTTTGTGCTCATCTCAATGGCAATGCGAGCCTGTCTCCATTTAGATCATGGGTCTGTTGTGCCATGTGTGGCAGAATCATTTGAAAAGGCTGCAGCACTGGGTGCTGAGCGGCGGTTCTTTATGTGGGCATTTTTTTGAAGGGGGGGGGAGAGGCTGCATTCCCTATCACTTGCAAGTGCTCCATAAAGCACTTCAAAAAACAAGCCTGAACAACAGTTTTGTAAATGCATGCATGTAGCATATCAGGATAAAGTTGCAGATTACCCAAGATAACCTCCCCCAGCCTGTTTCACCCTCCAGATGTTTTGGACTACAACTCCCATCAGCCCCAGTCAGTGCAGCCATTGCAGCAGCGATGGGAGTTGTAGTTCCAGTCGTCTGGAGGACACCAGCTGGGGAAGGCGGGTGAATCCGCCTTGCCTCAGATTACCTCTGAAGTACTCAGATGAACTTCCCAGGCTGTGACTCAAGCTGGGAACCCACATGCGTTTAATTTTCACATCTAAGCCCCATTTATTTCAGAGGGGTTTGCTCCCAGCTGTCTGTGCTCAGAGTTGCAGCCTTAGTTGGTCTTTAGCTTGGTCCCTCAACTGCCAAACTGAGATGATAGGCCAATATTTCTATCTGATAAGACTGTGGTGCAGGTTACTAAAACAATGTCTGCAAAGCATTTTACAGATTTGAAATGCACTGTGTGAATGACAACTGAAATAATAATAATAATAATAATAATAATAATAATAATAATAATAATAAGTCAGAGACAGAGACAGGGCAAGGAATGGTTTGCAGTTAATTCCACCCAAGTTTCCGCAACGCAAGGGTTTTTGCTGGCTTGTTTGCCTGCAAAAACCCATGCTTTCTGGCCAAGCTTTTGTAAAGACCTGCGTGGTCATCTGGTGTTGATTCCTGCTCACCCCAAGTGAGTTGTAGGACTTAATATCCCTTACTGCAGAGCTTCCAAACTTTTCATGTTGGTGACATGCATTTTAGACATGCATCATTTCGCCACACAGTAATTCAGTTTTACTAGCAAAGCAGAGGTTAAACTAACCCCTTTCCCTGGGAGAAGCACAGGGAGCTGCATGTTCACTTCAGACATAGGAGGTAGAGACATTACAGGTGTGTCTTTTATTCTCCTCTGTCCCCAACCTGCTTGAAGATTCATCTGCAATGGTATGCTGCAGCTGATATGATTCATACTGCAAGCCTCAGATTATGGTTTGATAGCAATTCGGTGTGTTCACGGGGCGGCTAACCACGGTTGCCATTTCTTTAATATGCCCCTGTGCTTAACTACAATTTAACTAAAGCGAAAAGAAATAGTTGTTGTCAACTGCACTTGCATGTTCTGTAGCGTTGCCTCTCTTCTGTAGGAGTAGACAAACTCAGAGCAGCAGGAAATATTTTTGGAAGTCCCGTCTAGCTGCCAGGTGTCTGTTTTGTCAGCCATTGTGCTGTGCCCCAGAAGCAGGCAGGCTTTGCAGCCCACGCGTCGGGTCTTGACAACCGTGTGCTTTGTGCCACATGGGGCCCTTTTGCGTCTCCTCCCGTGGGGCGCCGGCTACCTGTCTTTCTGTTTTTGCAAGGCTGGTTGCAAAAGGTTTTCCTTTGCAATTAACCTGTTTGCCTGCCTGCCTCGTCCGACAGCTCCGCAATAGCAGTTGCCAGGGGAGGCAGCAAATGTTTTGAGACTGCAAACAAGAGGCAGTGTGAGTCAGCCGAAGGGAAACTACAATCGTAATTCATTGATTTCGAAGGACAAATAGAAATTCCCCGGCGGAGCAGGGGCGGGGGGGGGGGGAGGAGAGAGCTAGACATTGCGTGGGGGTGAGGTGGCTGGAGGGCCCCGCCTGTGGTCGGAAGCAAAGTCCTCTACCATGTTCCCCTTTTAGTGGTAGCTTTACAAAGATCAAAGCACGCTGCGTGACGAAGTCTCCCCATCCGTAACAATTGTTTCCCCTTTGAACATATCGCTCGTATTGGAGTTTCTAGAATTCTTGATTCACCAGCTTTCAGTTCCTTTCCGTTTGTGCCTTCCACTCTTATATTTGGTGGTTGTTAATAATAATAATAATAATAATAATAATAATAGAATATCAGTTTTGCATTGCACTTGCCCTGTCTCAGGAATGGATTTTCTCTTTTTGACTAGCATGTGGATCCCCCTCGGGGTGACTTTTTAGTAGTTAGGGTGCCTTACTTGCATTGCATGCTAGGCCCCACGGGCATACATGTAGGCATTCATTAATATTCAGGAGTCCATTAATCTGGAGGCTGGGTGGAAACAGCCACTCGGTATCTCTACCACCCAGACTCTGCTTGCACCCTGGCAAGGCAACTATCAGGATTGTGCAGCTGGATTACTTCTCTTAACTGTTGTCCAAGACTCTTGTTTGAAAACAGAGAGGCAAACAAATGGTTCCCGCGGGTAGGAAGCCGGGTAGGATGTGGTCTGTCTCTTCAAGGCTGGTGTGCCCCTAGTTTCTGATGCTTTTGTTAGCTTTCTCCAGCTTATCATTGTGACCATGAGAACCAGAAGTGAATACATCAGGACTTGGTGACAAGCACGTGTTCTGGCATTCTCCATCAAGTAGCTGAGTGGAGAGGAGCCCACTTTATTTTTTTTTTACCTTTTTGCCACTGCCAAATCAGTTGAGTCTTGGGGGTCTACATCAGGCCTCCCTCCTAGGTGAGAGGTTAGCCACCCTTGCCATAACCAATTAGAGTGCGGTGACAGATACACAGCGGATCATGCTAGTTTTTAACCTTTAATTTTTGACTCGGTAAAAAAAATGAGCTGCATATTCCTGCATTGCAGGGGGTGGACTCAATGATTCTTGGGGTCCCTTCCAACTCTACAATTCTGTGATCTATGATCTGCGCTGGAGGGCTGTGTTCTTGGAGGACTTTTGTGGGCACGTCCAGCTATGAACTACACAAGGAAGCTCCAAACAGCCATAGGCTGAGTTGTCATTAAACAGCCTGGAGATAGGCCAGAGTTGCTGAGCAGGTTTGCTGCAGCGACAAAGTCCCTGTGGTTCTAAAGGAGCTTTGTAGTTAACTTGGTGGGGAGCAAAAAATTGTTCATGTATGCTCAGAGGCACTTTTTCTTTGTTGGCATGCTCTATGCCTTGAGCCCTAACTCTTGAATCAGGTTCTGGGCTCCCTTTAAATCTTAGGATCATGTCCCCTTAAATCTTAGGATCATCTTAGGATTTTAATGCCTTGTTCTATTTGGTCAAAAGGCCCAGCCTTCTGTTTCCAGCAGTGGTTAGACAGAAGCGTCTAGGGAGCTTATAAGCTGGGCATAAAAGGGTCTGTGCCTTCCCCTTGTCTATCCCCGGCATCTGATATCCAGGTATATTGTGCTCATATTATAACCACTTGCTTACTCACCTGTGTCGAGTAAGGATTGTTTCCTGGTGAGCAGGCAAGGAAGTTTTACTAAACCTGATGAAGCTGGCTGCTCCTCAACTCCCACCCCTGTTTTCAGGCTGTTGGTTTGCCAGAAATGCCTTGTGTTGGTATGGACGGGCAGTGACACTGAAATAAATTGGCTTTGTATGTAAGTCAGACTTTGACTCTTATCACCAACTGCTGTTTATCAGACCCTCCCCTATGTGGCTTTGTTTGCTCAGCATGATGTATGGAATGGCCTGAAGCTGGGTGGTAGAATACAAGTTTTCCATGGTTCAGCTGCGTCTCAAAACAGAAGTGGAACATAGTATATTGCCTCGTGCAGAGTCAGACCATTGATCCATCTAGCTCAGGGTTTCCCAAACTTGGGTCGCCAGCTGTTTTTGGACTACAACTCCCATAATCCCCAGCTTGCAGGACCAGTGGTCAGGGATGATGGGAATTGTAGTCCAAAAACAGCTGGAGATCCTGATCTAGCTCTTTGTTGTCTACATTGACTGGGTAGTGGCTCTCCAGGGTTTCCAACAGGGCTCTTTCACAGCCCTACCTGGAGATGCCAGGGATCAAACTTGGGACATGCAGACCACCGAGCTATGCTCCGGAAAGCCATCATTGCTGCTGTCAGCCAGAATAGACAATTCCAGATGTGATGGGCCGCTGGCCGGACAAGATAAGAGGCACCTTCTTCTGTTTGTCTTGGTTGCACACGTGTCACCTTTTTGCAAAATTCTACCTGGAACGTGTGACATTCTTTAAAATACAATTATCTGCAACAGATATAAAAAGCGCAAGAAAGGCCCCATAGCTTGTGGTTTGTGGGCATGGGTGAGTGCCGCGATTCTACAGGGAAGCTGATCAGTGCAAGATGCACCCTTTCCCCTCTTGGGTATCTGTAGCAGGTTAGAGCAACACTGAATAAATTTGAATCATACCCTATGTGTACAAAGTTGCATTTGTCTTTGCAAGTACCCTGCAAAGAGTTTAGGACTGGAGTGCATGATTTGGACAAGGCTGTCAGGATTGGAACCTGCATCTCTATGTGCTACTCTTGGATTCTAATCTCCTCCCTGCAGTAAGAGTGAATGGGTTTTATGTGCTACGTACTCTGCCTTCCTAAAAACCTCGCCGGGACGCATGTTAAAAGCCAGGCAGTAAGGGAGCCTGGAAAAGTATGAAAGCTAGGCAGCAGGGGAGCCTGGTAAAGGCATGGCACTTCAAGGCTCACGCCAGTCCCCAAACAGAAATGGCTACAGATCTTTGATCTGGCACAGACAAAGCCGGGGCAGCCCTGTACCCCTCACGTGTGCCTAACGGGTGAGGCTTCCCATCAGCCCCTGTTCTTGGCATCTTCTAGTGGGCCAATGGGAACTAGGGATGCTGCTGTGGAAGCTCTGTATTGGCCACTCCATAGAAACCAGCCAGCGGTTTGGATTTGAAAGGGCGGAGCACATGCTTGGCACTCTGTGCCAGAACCGTTTCTGACTCATGGCTGTGGCCAACGCCCTTCTGCTCCGGCAAGAAGCGTTTATTCCAAGGATTTGGGATTCTTGGTGGCTTGTTGCTGGCAATCCAAGATCCTGCCTGTTCACGTGCCGTTTTTAAGCAAGGCGGGTTGGTTGTTGTGTGTGTTTGTGTGTTTGTTTGTTCCCTCCAGTGCCCCTTCTGGCGCCTCCTTCCTCAGAGAGGCAAAACGTGACATTCAGCCACAACGATGGGCTTGGCGAAATCTCTTTGCTGGCAGTTTGAGTCCATAATCCAATGCCTTGAGTGTATTCTGGGGCAGAAACATGGCTGGTCATGGGTGGGGGAATTCAGCTGCTGAAAACCAAATCCTGTGAGAAGAAATGGTGTCCCTGTGCAAAACTTTGGTTTGGATTTTGCATTTCCTCCCCTCTTACATGCCAGGAACCTTGACAAAATATCATCCTGCCATCGCCCTACCACAATTTTTGAAAGCTCCTGTTTGTGTCTCTTGTTTACCTTCCCTCGCAAAGCCTTGATGCTGCCTGTTTATTTTCATGCCAAGAATAAACTCCTTGAAGCACTTAACTTGCCACCTTTTCATCCCTAAGGTTTCTCTGAGCCCAGGGCCCCGTTCTCTTCCTTTATATAGACAATAGAATGAGGCTGCAATTGTGCCATCAGGCCAAGGCATCACTCACAGGAGCCCTTCTCAGGTAGCTTCACCTGCTGCAGTTTCAGAACTTGCTCCCTCCAGGTTCTGTTACACCACTGGCAGCAAAGGGCCATAGCTCTGTGGTAGAACATCAGCTTCACAGGCAGAAGGTCCCTGGTTTAATTCCCAAGATCTCCAGGTAGGTCTATGAGAGATACCAAGTCAGAAAACCTGGAAAGCGGATGTCTGTTTAATTTAACAATGAATCCAGTTTGCGCTTTGCTGAGAACAACTGCTGCTCCAAGACAAGGAACATGATAGTACAGTACCTAATGCCTACAATTGGTATCAGTATTTGCCCATGAGTTGTTAAAATAACACCTCTATGTGAGTTATATTAGCCACATGGAATGAATGGGAAGAAGCAAGGGAGGTCTAGGAAGTTCCTTTGAATTATACAAGAAAAGAAAGAAAAGCACCCTTGGGAGGCTGTAACTTTGACTGGAGGAGCAGTAGGGTGAGGGCGATGCTTAATTTTTCTCCTATTGGCTGCTGTTCTGCTCATTCCTTCAACCCTTCTTCCCCATGCCAGGGTTTCAGATGCATATTTTAGCCCTAAGCATTCAGCTGGAGCCCTGCAGGGGCAAAAGCAGCCAGCGTAGGGGGCTAGATCTTGGGGCATGAAGGAACTGTGAGGAGAGGGTTAAGCAGCCCCTCCCCTGCTCTGCCTCCTGCTTGATGCTGCTCTTCATTTAATAATTCACCAAAGCCATTAAGAATTCATTGAGACGCATTTGGGTGCCATGGCGCTGCTTGTCCCTGAGCTACAGTGGTTCTGTAGCAAGTGTAATACGTAGTCTGCGTCCTCCCAACACAGTCAATAAAATTTATTAGCTGGTACAGGAGCTACATTATTTTAAAAAGTTAACCTCCTGAATGCCCCCTTCTCCCACACATAGACAAAATCAGGTTAGCTATTTGCCCATGACAAATGGTAGGAAACAAGGAAACCAACCTTTTACTAACAATAATAGGGTAGTAGTAATAGTAGTAGTAGTAGTAGTAATAAATAAAATATTCAAAATAAAAAACAGTTTGTAGCTCTCCCAGTCCTTGCCTGAGCAGCTTCCTCGATGGCTTTTGGGTGGGGCTCTTGTTCAGATCCTAATTGATTCCTTCTGCTTTCTTCCCCTTGCATCCAAAACCACACTTTGGAACAGCCAGTTCTTTACCAGGGATCTGCTGCCCTCACGTTTCAGCGGGTGAAGAGGAGAGAGGGGCCGGGGGTGGGGTGGGGGTGTAGAGAGAGCTTTCTTGAGTTTCCTGACTCCTCCATTCTTCAAAGCTGTGCCTATTAACCTTCTCAGAGAGACAGAAATGTCCGAGTCCAATTCTTGAGATCCTTTCTCATTACCCCTTTGGGTTGCATCCACACTTACTAAGTTTTGCAGAATGTGGGTCTTTAATATGTCATCCTCGCTCTAAAAAAATATTAATCCCAGCATGGGAAGGGAGCTCAGACCATAGCCATCGAGTCCCTTATTTTGACTTCGTAGTTCCAGAAGGTCGTTGATTATTCTCCATCTTCTGTGTGGCCCTGAGAACAGAACAGTTGTTTTGGTTTCTGAGAGTCCCAGCTCCTTATTAAAGCCAAGATTGCAGTTCTCATTATAAAGGTGTGAATGCATTCAGATCGTTCTCCCTGGGAGAATAAATGTTGGAGGAGACAGGCCCGCCAGCCTTATCTTGGGGCAGGTTTCCTCCCCATCGTGGTACCCTCATCTTTATCTCTCTTTATCCGGAGAGAAGAACGGAGCGCTGGCGGAATACCATGCACTGCATATTATGAGATGTTGCTCCCACCTGCACAGAGAAACTTCGTGAGACCTCTGCTGAGTTTTGGAAAAGTTTGTTTTTAAAAAGCTTCCAGCCCTCTTTGTTGTTTGGAAATGCTTGGAAGACTGCCATGAGTAATTTTGTGAAAGCCTGAAAGTGTTGTGAAGTGACAGTAGCTGCTTTTGTGTCACATTTCTGCTACCTGCAACAGATTTCCCCCATAATTAACGTGACACTGAATTTGGAGGTTGGCATCTGTGTGCGGAAGCCTGGGAGAAGAAGCTCATCCCTCTGGGAAGTTTTGCAGCCTGCAAGGAGCTGGGCCAGAGACTTGCAGTGTTGGCCAGCCCTTCCAGGTAATCGTGCCTCCAGCTGCTTCTTTGTTTGAATGGCTTGTGGGTCTGCTTCTCAGGAGGCTTAATAGGATGGGGAGACAGTGTTATAATGGATGACAGCTTCCCCCAACCTCACATGCACCTCCAAATGTTTTGGACCTCAACTCCCATCAGCCTCAGCCAGCATGGCTGTCCTTGATGCGTTTGCTGGGAGTTGCAGTCCAAAATATCTGGCAAGGGCCACAGGTCCCCCAATCTCTTCTATAATGGGACACATACTACTAGGATCTGGGAGACAAACCACTGCATCTCAGCCTAACCTACCTTGTAGGCTTGCTCTGGGTATTAATTGAGGAAGGGGAAGAACCATGAATGCCACCTTGAGCTCCTTGGAGAAAAAAGTGGGATACAAAGGCAACTCATAATAATAGCACATTGTGGGTGCTGGCAAGCAGGACATGCTGGGGTCAATAGGTTGGTCTCTTGGCACCTAGAACTAAAGAGGTACACTGCCTCTGGGCAAGAAGGTTCTATTCATGGTGAATGGTGGCTTACCTACTTGGAGCAGAAGGTAGCCATTCCTAAGACAGTGTGGGCTATGTAAGGGAAAATGCAGGAAGACCAGTTTTCACTCCCACCCCACCCCACCCCAATATCTGCATCCCACCCCAATATCTGCATCCTTTTAAGGGCAACAGAAATGTTGTCTTTACCTATTTCAGAGCTTTTGCCATTCCTGCCCCAAACTGATGTGATTCTTTCCCCCCCCTCTGTGGCGAACACAAGAAGTTGCCTTATATGGAGTCAAACCAAGTGTCCAACTAGCTCAGTAAGGGCCATGCTGACTCTCCAGGGGACCTCCCCTGCATTACCTGGGCCTTGAACCCAGGACTTCTTACATTCCAAAAGCTTTATAGGAGTTTACAGAGTTCTCTCTCCCTTTGGGGTGATTTTTCCCCCCCTGTGTGTGACGCATGGGACAAGCATGCTTCCTTCCCGCAGAAACGGACTCTGCTCTCTTGCTGGGTTTGAATGAGCCAATTGGCTGCGAGAAGCTTCCTTGCAGAAGTTTTAGTTCTCGGAGCGTGTTGATTTTTCTTTTTCCACATTGGAAAGCTCTTAAGGAGCGGTCTGGCTCTTGCAGAGTTGTGCAGATGAACTGTCTCATTTCTCCAAAGAGCCTGTGTCCACACCATACCTGAAAAGCACCTTTAAAGCACCCGGCTTCCCCCAAGTAATCTTGGCAACTGTACTTGGCTAAAGGTGCTGGGAGCTGCAGCTCTGAAGTGCAAACTACAGTTCCTGGGTATCTTTGAAGGCAGCTGTGTGCTTTAAATGTATGGTGTTATGGATGTCACCTAAGACCTCTTCCTACAACCAAATGTAGTCTGGTGCAGTGTTCGAAACTCCCATTGTTCTAGGCGCATTTTGCAACAGGGAATTTCATTAGCGCAAGCCGTTTCTGAGCTCTGGGCACAGTACTGCGCCTAAGATTTCCGATTAAAACTGCAGAGTGCAAGGAAAGGATGTACTTTTTCTGCCTCGCCACTTCCAGCTACAGTACTCTCTGAAGACTGGAGAAGAGACCCTCTTAAGAATATTTGGGGGGTGGGCAGGGGAAGGACTAGAGCATGTGAAAAAAGGAACATAATATTTTAGATGCAGTTCATTCATTTTCAGCTTTGTATTTTGGTTACGGGGGGTGGGGTGGGGTGGGGAGCGCACCTAGTCATTTTGTTGTTGCGCCCATAACCCTAGATTTAAGGTGCCATTTAGCTCCTAGCTTTCATATCTCAGTTTCTAATACTGGTCTGGTGTTGAGATGCAAAGGTGGTGGTGTTGAAAGTCTGCTGCATTAAAACCTGCATTAAGCAGTTTTAAAGGAAGTGGGAGGTTAAATGATTTTGGCAGAGCCTCCAGAGTCCGTGACAAGGGAGAGAAGGTGGTGATGGTAAACTGAGCAGAGAAATTCTGCAGGAAGCAGCAATGCCACCACAGGTAAGTGTTTTCAGTCTCGCCTTGACATTGTCACACCATATATTTTGAAGCACCTTGATACCATTTAAAACAGCTATGGCTTCCTTCCCAGAATCCTGGGAGCTGTAGTTTGCCAAGAGGTGTTTAAAGACCCCTGTTTCACTCATAGTTATGGTTCCTGGAGTTCCTTGTGAAGAGAATTCCTGTTAAACTACTCTGGGAGTACTACTCTTCCAAACAACTCCTAACACCCTTAGCAAACTCCAGCACCCAGAATTCTTTGGGGGAAGCTATAACTGTTTAAAGTGGCACTACAGTGCTTTTTAATTTTTATTATTTTATTTTGACAAACTAATAATCATAAATAATAAGAATAAAAATGTGCACCCCACCACCAAGACAATTCCAATTTCAACACCTCTTTTGTGATAGTTTGACCCCTTTCTGTTTTAACAGTACAAATTCTACAAACACCTTCCATATCTCCTCGAAATCATTTCTCCTGCATATTTCCCGTCTTACCTTAATGGCCCATGTTAATTTATCATTACAGTAATAGCTATATCCCACACCTCTTTATACCATTCTTCCATTTTATATTTTGCTTGTCCCTTCCACTTCCTAGCTATAATAATGATGGGAGTTGTAGTCCCAAAACATATGGAGGGGCGAGTTTGTCTGTGCCTGGTATAGAGGCTCGGGTGGAGGGAGGGAGGGTGGAGAGAGAATTTTGCTTCCTCGTTCTGACAGCAGCCAACCAGATGCAGGACCTGAGCAAAAGAGCACTCTCCCCCACTCCCTGCCTCATTCTAGGACCAGCCCTGGTGAATTCCGTCATTTGCATAATTTTTGCAGGTTGCGGAATTCTGCTTTCCTTGATGGGGCGTCTGGATGGTTCAAAGCTCTTGCTAATGCAGCAGCTCTTGCAAATGCACCTGGCCAGAAAGTTCTTCTAATCTGCAAGGGAGCTGGCAGTGCATCTCCTACCTGCCTTATGGTGGGTGGAGGGGCTATCAGTCCTCAGATCTCAGCCCCCACTGTGTTTATTTCAAAGCAGCTGCAAAGAGACTCTCTGATAGCAACTGGAGTCTCCTCCCCTTGCCCAGCTTTGAAGTTTTAAAACACACACACACGCACCCTCCCTGTTGGGAGATCTGACCTCCTGCACTAGGTTTGTTTCAACACCCAGACTGACTTGTTCTCTGGTTGTGCTTTCTTCAACTTGGTGGAATCATGCTCTTGACAGTCAAGATTGAGCTGTGTGAGCGAGTGGCCTATTATGGAACTATGTGGACAAATACCTTTGCCTTGATCTGCTAAGATAAAAAAAAGGCCCTTCCCCAAGCATTCTTCTCCATTTTGCACAGTCTATGCTTCTGTCTGTCTTTCATCCATAGCCTTCATGCCTCTTGCATTCAGTCTACCCAAATCCCAGCAGCAGGAGAAGGGTTTTTAAGTGACTTGTAGATCTTGAGCTGTCCACCTGTCCCACAATTGCTGCTTCTCTTTCTCCTCCTTCAATGGGTCCATTGTGTCAGCCGGAACAACTGGCTGCTTTCCTCCTTTCTCTTTTCCTTCACAGCTGTGGCAACTTTGGAATGCACCAACTTGTGTCCTGGTGAGGGTTTCTGTGTCTCTGGTGGTAGCTCCAACTTTGGGAATCCAGGGGTGGAATCTCCTAGATAGGGAGTGGAATGTTGTTGGGAATGGAGGGGACTCCACCAGGTGGGCAGAGCATGGCCAAGGTGGGTACAGCCTAGATGGTTCAGGAGGAAAGACAGTGAATACCAAAGCTCTCAAGCCAGGCAGAAAAACCGAGTGCCCTCTTGGTTTTTCACTTTGCTTGGCAATTTTAGTCCTCCTGAGACATCAAGGAAGGAGGCAAGACCCTTGAAAGCACAGGTCAAAATCGTGACACCTGGCTAGATCACATTATTTGGGGCTGTGGAGGTTTCCTGGCTGAAACTCAACTGAGACTGAGTCTAGTGTTGCCCAGTCTCACATGGGAGGCATGTGTCGTAGCTATGGAAGGGGTAACTATGGGGGGTTTTTGCCCTGAGTGAAGCCTCCAGAGGGGGTGCCGTTGAGTCTCCCAGTGTGTGTGTGTGTGTGTGTGCAAATGTGCATGGGTTGTGTGTGCCAAACTGGGTCTTTGACCCTGGTGAAATAAAGCCTAGTTTTGCCCCTAATGGACACACAGCTGTGCAACCCCCCATCACCCTGTGTTCTGCCCATACTATAAGGATGGGGAACTTTGGACCCAGGTGACAAATGTGGCCTCCAACCTTTCTATCTGGCCCTTGGGACTCTTCCTTCGGCCACACTGCGGCCCCCACTTTGCAACCAGTATGATTACACCCGACTTCAATGTGTCCTTGAACTCTGACACTGCATCTTGCTTGTTTGGGCGGAGGAGGAAAGAGAAGTGTCTTTGAAAGTGTGTAATAAAACCTAGCCTACTGTTCAAATTCACATTGGTTGCTCCACCTACTTTTGCCTCTGGCCCCACCCACTCACATGTGGCCTCTGGAAGGTTGCAATTAAGGGAACGTGGCCTTAGAACATGTCTGATTCCGTGCTCTTTTTCAGATAGCTTTGAGCTGGTATACTTTTCAAAAAGGCAGTGTTAAAAGGCAGCGACTTCTCCCTGGAAAGGAAGGGATTGCTTTCTCTGGCCTCAGCTGCTTACTTCCTCCAGCGTGGTCAGGAGCCAAAGCGGCCGCCGGCCTGGACATGTGATCCGACACCCATGAATGCCACTTTGGGGAGTGGCTCTCTTGGCAGTGAGGCTGGGGAACCGGGCTGCCTACCCAGCAGCAAAGCTCTGTGCTGCCACGTGGGCTGGCTGCCAATCTGGCTCAGTTGCGTCTGAAACCGTTGCTCTGTGCATCCCACATTTTGTTTTGCACCAAGGATTGGGCGGGGGGAGGGACACAGATTTGGTACTGAAAAGAGACTTGGCCAAATGCATGCAAACTCAGAATGCATGCAGTTAGTGCATGGCAGGGACAACCTATAGCCTTCTGAACGTTGCTAGACTCCGACTTTTCATAATCCTTGACTGTTGTTCATGCTAGCTGGGTATGGTTGGTGTTGGAGTCCGAAACAAACCAATAGCCACAAAGCTGAGACAGTGCAGGGGAAGCAAAACAACAACCACTGGAGTTCCCTTCTCCCCCCTCTCTGCCTGGGAGTTCAAGTCCAACAATATCTGGAGGGCTGCAGGTCCCCCCATCCCTGAGCTAACCTCTTTCATTAGGTACATGCAATACAGCTGTTTATAGATAACTGCATCAATTACACTGGCATCTTTCTGAAAGTTTAGACTTCTTTGCAGATTAGACCTTGACTCTTGTGTGGGCTGAGCCAGCTCCTTTGTCTACCCAGACCATCCTTAGCTGTCTTGGGGGATGCTTAAGAGGTGTGCACGGTTTTTACAAGTGCTTCCTGCCTTGCTCCCACCCTCTGTCTCCTGCAAGCTTGATGTAATAATCAACACACATGAGTAAGGCTGCATGTTTTGATAGCTGATTAATCCAAAGTTATAAGTGAGCGTGATCTTATTTTTATATTTTAAATTGCATTAGGACATATAAAGAAAAAAAAATACAAAACTTACTATCAAATCTCTTGCCCCTTTTTGTGTCCAAACTAAGACTTTGGTCTAAATACAATAAAAAACATAAAGAGTGAGTAATAAAGAAGAAGAAATAGAAAAGTGGTGAAAAGAGAGAAAACAAAATTCAGAAGGTAGGGGGATTTCCCATTCTTCGTCTGTCCACTATATATAAACAATATTCACTTCATCCACTCCAATATAACACCCATATTGTTTTTAGATACTGAGGACAAACTTTATTCATATAAAGAAACTGCCTTCTACTGACTCAGACCATTGGGCCATCTAGCTGAGTATTGCCTACACGGACTGGCAGCTGCACTCCAGGGTCTCAGGCAGGAAGGCTTTCGCAGCAGCACCTGGCAATGCCAGAGATTGAGCCGGGGACCTTCTGCAGACAAAGTATGCAGTCTACTACTGAGCAATCGGTTGAGGGGCACATTAAAAATGTCCTATCCTTCTAGCACAAAGAGGTAACTTAGACCACGTTCAAAACATACATTTAACGTGCTATGTTACCATTTTAAACAGTTAGGTCTCTCCCCCCCCCCATAAAAAAATATAATACTGAGAAGTATAGCTTGTTATGGGTGCAGAGAGTTGCTGTCCCCCTCCC
This sequence comes from Podarcis melisellensis, assembly GCF_964234715.1. Taxonomy (NCBI): domain Eukaryota; kingdom Metazoa; phylum Chordata; class Lepidosauria; order Squamata; family Lacertidae; genus Podarcis; species Podarcis melisellensis. The sequence goes on from NC_138533.1 coordinate 18,261,548, forward strand.
AGAGCTGCAATTCCCAGAGTTCCCTGGGAAGAGGGATGGATTGTTAAACCACTCTAGGAATTGTATCTCTGCAAGAGGAATAACAACTCTGAACACCATTAACAAATTGCACTTCCCAGGATTTTGAGGGGAGAAGCATTGACTGTTTAAAGTGATAGAGAGCTTTAAATGTATGGTGCAAATGCAGCCTTAAAAAGGATGAAATTGTCTCACTTCCTTTAATACCTAGAAAGCACCTATGTTTGGGTTTTTGCTAACGAGCACATTTATGGGAATGGAATCGATCTGATTGGGAAAGAGTCGGGTAAAACAGTTCAGTTAGAAATGTCCTTGTTAAGCCCCGTGATTGTCAGATGTGGGCAAGAGGAAGCAAGGTGTCCTTTCTGGCATGGTGGGTATTAATAGAACCAATAAAAACATATTGTGAAGAACCGGCAATGGACCAACGTGGGGGAACGCAGCCAGGTTGGTCTGTTCTTGCCTGTCTCTTGAGCATGTGCCAGAGCTTTGTGCCAACCGGCAAGAAAACTCTGCTCTGTTTACAGTCTCCAGCAGAAGGCCGGCCCCGAATTCTTGCAACGTGGCAAAGTGCCCGCCACACCCTGGGGACAGCGCCCCTTCAGGAAAGAGGCTCCCACACGCTGGGTGCCGTGCCAGCTGCTGATGGTGGCATGCCTTGGCGTGGAAAGAGGGCCGCCCACAAGGCTGAGGAAGAAAGGGCCAGCAAGGTGACCTTTCTGACTTGAGCGAGAGCCAGCTCTTTTTGCGGCAAGATCAAGGAACCAGCATTGTGCTCCTGAAAATATTTTCCACGTTTCTCACTTTCCTGAGAAGTTGGATGTTTGGTTGTCATGTGGGCAGGAGCTATTTATGCAGTGCCCTTGCGAGAGGATAATCACCTGAGTCACATGACATTTTCACAACACAGTGTTTAAGCATGTGCAGAGTGTTCTCGGAATGTCACCGTATTTTCTTAGAAATGCTGTGGTGGTGTTAGGTCTCCCTGCTGCCTTCCAAAAGAGATAGATCAATAAACAATAACACCGGCCATGACATTTTTACGTGAAAATGAGAAAAAATAAACCTGGGTCCACCCACCTCTGCCTTCAATGGTGATCAGGCAGATTCTTCTTTAATACTGGGCATGAAGGCAATGGTTTGACCACATTTTATATCCTCAGTATCTATATTCTGAACGTCTATTATTCAGAGGTAAACAGCTCTTGAGCATGGAGGTTTAGTTAATGGCTAATGGATGCCTGTCAGCCTTCTCTCCTTCATGAATTTGCCTAATCCTGTTCTAAATTTATGCCCACCATTTCTGGCAGCTGCCCATATGGCAATTCTGGGCACATGGCTGTTCGTATTTCTGACCCAGGCAGCAGAGCAGTGGTCTTTCCAGCCCTCAGTGCCACGTCAGTCAATCCCACTGCAGCCAACATCTCCCCCTTTTAAAGGGGTGGTGACTCATTCATCCCAAAAGCTGCCTTCTGTTGCAGCTGCCAGGCTTCTTTCTCTGCTTGCAAAGCTCGCCCAGCTCCCTCTGCCTCATGCAAAACAGAACCAGCGCTCTCTTTGGCCTGCACTGTAAATAATTATCCGGGGTTTCTATCTGCAAGCCAAAATAATAAAAAGCTGTCTTCTGTTGTGCCTGGGCTGGGTGAGGCTGATCTGTTCAAACAGAGACCTCACAATACCTCCTATTATATCTTGGAGCAGAATAGATTTCAGCTGCTGGGAGGGTGTTTTCAAAAGCCTTACCCAGCCTGGCGGAGAAGCTTTCGGGACCCTTTGAACTGTGCCATTGAGCGGAGGAGTGGAAAGGAGGGTTCACATTACAGGCTTGTGTGTACTACACCTTACTGAGTCAGGCAGTTGGAGATGCCAGCAGGAACTGGTAACCTGGAATTTTCTGTATGCAAAGCGTGCCCTCTGTGGTGGTTCTCCAATAGCACATGAGCCTGTACTAGGCTTAAATTGTAGCATTGGTTAATCTAACACAGTATTCTCACCTCCAGCCTCTCTCAACCTGGTGCCCTCTTGTTGTTCTGGACTGCAACTCTCATCAGCCCTAGCCAGCATTGGACTCCAGGCCCCGACAGCTGGCCTGGCTTAGTAGTCTAGAGAACATCTGGATGGCACCAGGCTGAATGAGACTGGTCTACTCTGTCGTTCAGACAGAAGGGGCACCCCAGCTCTGCCATATGCAAACTTTGTAGGTGCCACAGCTGCATGCAAAGTGTATGGCTCTGCATGTGAGCTATGGTGCCCACGCAAATATTAGTAAGCAAAATATTCTGCCCATAAAGTTCAATATTTAATTTACTTTGTTTTGGCTTTGTTTTGAATATTCAGGATGCTGAGGTTAGTGTGTGTGTTTGCAGAAAGTGAGATTTATTTTATTTTGGCTAGGGAGTCGGAAAATCCATGGGTAGGTCTATCAATTTACTAACGCAGTAAAAATTACCAGTAGCTATTATCTGCAAGAGCTTCGAACCTTTGTTGAAAGGCAGTCTGCCCCTCGATTACCTGGTTGCCGAGGGTGCAGAAGTGGGGTAGCTGTTGCTGCCGTGCCATGCTTGAGAGCGCCCCAGAAGGAATCTGGCTTCAGGATGCTGGGAGAGGTGGGACTTTGCATTGTTCTAGCAAGGTGGCATTTACATTATGAGGAGTGTCAGTGGCACTGCTGGTAAGAGATGTGGAGTGTAAAAATGTGACTTGAGGCGGCAGAGTTTGGTAGCCAAGGGAAGCGGCTTGGATGTTGGTTTCTGCAATGAGTGTCAGATATTGCACTTTGATGGTTCAGTTAAGGAACATTTTGTGAAGCTGGCAGCATGCACATGTAAGTTGACAGCAACCTACTGCCTTGATTGCTCCCATATACCCGTGTTAGTGACTTTGAGCCAACCTTTTAAAAAGCCTTTGTTGGGTTGCTTGGACGTGAGTGACACTGAGTGCCTGTTCCCAGGTCTTTGCACTGTGCCGACCTAGACCCCCTCTGGCTGTTTAGGGATAGGACTCCCATTAGCCCCAGCAAGTGCATGTGTATGATGGAGTTGCAGCCCAAGACAACTGTGCTGGCCTGAGACTCATGATAATTGCTGTCCAAAACATCTGGAGGGCACCAGGTGAGCAAAGGCTGCATCACCCTCCTCAGCCAGAGAGCCTTTCGTTGACTTCTGGGCAGGAATTATTCCAGGCCTACAACATGATACTGGCTCTGAAGAATATGCCGAACCTCTCCAGCTTGCAGGGGCCATTTTGGATGCAAGGCTTTTGCAAAACCTGAGCTGGCACCCCGAGGTTGTGTGGAGGCTCTCTTGTGAATCCAGGATATCCTGGATTCCACTGGGAAAGTTCGGAAAGTGGCAGGGTTGGCAATGGGAGGGACGGAGCATGTGTACACAGGCTGTGAGCCATGTGAATTGTGGGCAGGTTGGCAAGCAGGGGCAGCTGCCGTTTCCTCCCTGTTTTGGCAAGGGCGTTGGGAAGTTACCGGCTCCTTTGCTAGCAAGGGAAGAGTTTGTTTGTGTGTGTGTGTGTGTGTGTGTGGCAGGGCGGGGCCAGAGCCCAAGGCCTTCGTCTCTCACCAAGTGGCATACACACACTCCAGTCTGCTGATTTTCATTTGCTTCCTTTG